>NC_053161.1:126278762-126590428 GCF_016835505.1 Polypterus senegalus | reverse complement strand
TATTTTAATCAAGTTTAAAACTTATCTGTATAATGTAATAAACATGCTTTACTGCATTTCATCTTAAAAATTATATCAAGAGCTCCAAGCATGGAAATTTAAATCGACTTAGAAGCCAGTCGTCATATGTAAACACACGCTGAATAAAGTTGCTCAGGTTGTGCAATATTATAACTGTAGTGCAAGTTTACAGTGAGGTGATTGTACTTATAAGTATAAACAGTTCTACCAGGAAAACTTGATGGACTGATTGAGTGTGTTTAGAGTTCTTGGGGTGAAACTGTTTCTGAAGCGCAAGGTCCCTACAGGTAAGGCTCTGAAGTGTTTGCTGTACTGTATGGGAGGAGGTCAAATATACTGTGTGCAAGGCTGAGACAATGTGTGCTAGATGCTGTATCCCAATAATCCGATCAGCTGCTGTAGAGCTGTGATTCCACACTCAGATATATAGTAAGTTAAATACTGCACTGACAGTGACAATGCTAAAGTAGCTATAGTATATGGAATAGTTTGGCCATTCTGTGCACCATTATATGGTTACAGGTTGATTACAATCAAATGCCTTAAACTATTAAACGATACAGTTATTTTCAGTGTATTTGATAAAGCCACGTCAGGGATGTGAATCTAAAAAATAAAGGGAAACCACACAGGAACAGTGGGACTACTTTGACACTGGGTGCCACCAGTTTGCAAAACTGAGCGGAGAACTTGCGTACGCAAGAAATTGACCTGGCATGAAAATGTGTGTGACTGTACAGCAAGTTTAGTTTTTATATATCGCAATCTTAGCATGGAAACGGGCGTATGCAACATTTTTGTGCATACGCACCGTTTATACATGAGGCCCCTGGCCTGAAAGGACGCATTGCCTACAGACATAATGCACTTGTAGCTGGGCATAGGGATCTGACTGCACCTATTACTGACCACTACTATGCCTCACTTCTCCTAGCAGAGCATGTCTTCTCTTTTCTCTAAACTCCAGACTGCAAGACAATAAGGCAATATTATTCAATCATTAATGAAGAATAAGACTTATTGGTTTTTTTATCTGTTTTTAAAATAGTTCTTTTGTTTTGGCTATTAAAGTGTTGTGTACCACGCCTTGGTATAGGGTATATCCATATAAGGTAATACATCTATGCAGTGATACTTTGATTTCATCAGACATTTCTTTTATATTGAGGCTCATGTTTGGAATAAGTTGGTTTTCAATTGGATTTGTCTCCAGTCTGTCATTAATTTTTGTTGTGAATGCTGCCCTGCATCAAATTACTTGCCCGTGACACAACAATTACAGTCTTTAACATTCTTAAATATTCTTAAAATGCCAAAAGTAAATAAAAGTTAATGGATGAGGCAAATCACTAATTCAACCTGGCTCTTTCAGGAGCTGTCATAGAGTATGCTAGCAGACACACCAAATGTATGTGCCATTCAGTCTCTTGAGGTTGCATTGCTGTGACACAAAGCATGTGTCTTCTTGGTGACCATGTTCTTCATTCTTCTCCACCTTCCTGGTTCTATTTGGTGACTTTTTAAATTTTCTCAAGACCAAGTTGAACAACCTCAGGTTTTCTTTGTCTAATGTCAATTTGACAGACCATATCAGTACATGTTCACAAGGTGTGCTTATATGAAGATAACCAATGGTTTGAGAGGTTCACTTTTACACTTCTGGAAAAAACAGAATATTGCCAATTTACCATCAAAAGTTCTGACCTATCATGTTGCCAGACTGCACCTTTGCATTGATAATTTTCATTTTTTTTTTAACTTTCAGTCTTATATCTCTACTAACACTTCCTCTTTCTTTGGTTAGACAAGTAAACATAATTTACAGTTTTAACATATAGTTACAATACAGTATTATAAAATGTCTATAATGATTTTAACACATTCAAGCACATGAAATAAACAAAATAATAAAATCACATTCCTCTACATACTATCTGTCCATGCAGATCAGAAGACCTGTAACTCTGTTGTTCTTCATCTACACTCCTATATTTGCCTTTCTAATTTAAGAGCTTGAGTACTCTCATTAAGTCAAGGTGGGTTTCTGTGTGCCATATTCCCTTTTGTTTTGAGGGGGTGCCACTGTATCTAAGGTTTTCCTCAGAGACACATTATAACTGTATAGCAGATGATCAAAATTGTTATAAGTTTCTCAAGAAGTAAGCTCTGAGAAGTTAAGTTTAGACAAACCAAAATGATTATACAGAGATAAAAGGTTCCAAGGAGCTGCTTTGAATTTAAAATTAAATGGCCTTATGTTACAGCTGAAGGTTATTTAATTTTGGCTAGCAGTAATTCTGCTTCAAGTAGGCATTATAATGAGAGAATAAATTGGTCGAAAACAGAAGATCCTCTAGGGAAGAAGAGTGAACTGTGACTCCCTACAACAAATTGTGTTACTAGCTACTGTCCTATCTTTGGGCACAAGTGACATTAGTAATTCTGAGGTCTTTACCAGTAAACTACTATAAATTCTTCAATACATAGTTTCAAATCTTACTAGTTTATCAGAATCTCAAGAAAATGTACACACATGATTACGTTTGTGGACTGTAAATAGTGAAAACATTCTAGATATTGTGAATTTCAGAATGTCTGATTTTTCCATTAGGAAACTGAATTTTTTTTCAGTTAAGCAATTCTTCTTCTTTCAGCTGCTCCCGTTAGGGGTCGCCACAGAGGATCATCTTCTTCCATATCCTTCTGTCCTCTGCATCTTGTTCTGTTACACCCATCACCTGCATGTCCTCTCTCACCACATCCATAAACCTTCTCTTAGGCCTTCCTCTTTTCCTCTTCCGTGGCAGCTCTATCTTTAACATCCTTCTCCCAATATACCCAGCATCTCTCCACTGCACATGTCCAAACCAACGCAATCTCGACTCTCTGACTTTATCTCCCAACCGTCCAACTTGAGCTGACCCTCTAATGTACTCATTTCTAATCATATCCATCCTTGTCACACCCAATGCAAATCTCGTTGTCTCCTTCTTGATTTGGCAAAATTTAACACCGGATGCCCTTCCTGACGTAACCCTCCCCATTTTTCCGGGCTTGGAACCAGTACGAAGTAACACACTGGTTTGTGCATTCCCTGTGGCTGTTTTTTTTTTCAGTTAAGCAATTAAATAGTTTTATTCTTTTGTGTATTTTCTGAAGTTGAAACTACAGGATAGCTTGATGTGGTTACTATGACATTCATTGTGGTACACGTAAATGCACACAAAAGGTGTGCCAAGATAAACTCAAGTGAACTTTTTGTCTAGGCAGATTTACTGCCAAGAGTCCAATTTTGAGAATATAAATAAAATAATCTTTACTTTTCAACTAAAGACTGTTCGGCGTGATCAGCTATTTAATTTTGGTTGAAGTTATGCTAGTTTTTGATTCAGATTTTTTTTTCATGCTTAGTGATTTTATATTTTAGCAATCAAAAAATATCAGTATTATCTAATCTACATAATGGATATTATAAAATATTAATATATAAAATTACATTATAGCAATTGAAAGAGACTATGGGATGACAAGTAACTTTCACATCAATTAAGCAGATCAAAGTTAAAAACCAAAAAATAAAGAGTGGGACTGAAGTAAAAGAATGTTTCAATACAAGCACAGTAATGATTTTTTGATGAAAATATCTCCTTTTGTATGAGTAGAATGAAGCAACTAAGTTATAAGTTTAGGAGTGAAGTGAAAATAATTTAATTCAAAGTTTACCTCTGATCAACTTAAATTTGGGGATGATTAATCTTATTTTAATAAATAAGTGAGGAATGAAGAATCACAGCATTCAGAATGCTGAAGCAAGGAGACACAGTCTAATTACAGTCAATATATAGTAAAGAATGGCAGCAGCACTTTAAATGGTCTAGTCATTTGAGTCTATTTTTGTCCCTAGCTATTTCTGGAAGAGCTCAGTGTGCAGCTTTTAAGTGACATCATGCATCAATAACTCAAAAACCAATGTCCAGGGATTGATGGTGTGGCATGATTATAGCCAGCTTACTGACTAGAAATTACTTGCTGAAAGCTGATTGGCTGGATACAGAATTTACAAGTGAATTTTAGTAGACTTGGGCAAATAGTGAAGCTCCTTTAATGGGTGTGTTTTAGGTAAGAACCAAAGTTTGTTTTCATTTTCATTAAACAGTGAATCAGAATTCACAGGAATACACTAAAAGCGTTTTCACACTCTTATGCCAATTTCACATGGGCATTCAGATCTTGGTTAAATGAATGCACTTTGAGCAACCTAGGTGTTTAAGTTGCGTTTTATAGTAGCACTTAATTGACTTCAATATGATGTTGCATTTGTGTTTGTTTGCCTCTGGTAAACACCAACCTGCAGCTCAGATTGTATTTTTGTGTGTTTTTCCCGGGGAGCAGTTGTCTGGCAGTCTAGACTATTTTTAACCTGTGGGGTTCGAGGTTCATCCTTCATTGGATTCACAAAATAATAGATCAGTTGACTTTATTAGACCTGAACATTGACCTCCTTGTGTTAAAAATCCTCCTGATGAGGCAACATAGTTAGAAAAAACATCACCACTGCTGCCGTTACTGGGCTTACCCACTGACTGCACAACGTGTGTGTAATCTATGAAGAAATGCGAAAAAGAAAAGCTGGTACAACACCATATTACATGCTGGTCAACTAATATGTGAGTCAGTGTTAGTGCTGAAGAGCGGAAACTTGCCACCTTGAAGTAAGCAAATATACAAACAATATTAGCATATGAACTCACCCACTGGCATTAATAATTCATAGTAGCTAAAGTTACGTCATTACCACAGATCTACAAACTGAATTTGAAACAGTTTGTAGGTTTGTGCTAATGATGTAACTTTAGCTACTGTGGATTATTAATGCCAGTGGGTGAGTGCATATTCAAGATACACTTTGGTGGTGTAAGTTTATTGGGGGTTAATGACTGGCCTCACAGGGCACTCCTGTTTGTTTCTTATCATCTCTGCATGTATTTTGATGCATTCAATCACAAGAGAATTTATAATTGTGTAAGCTGTTTTATGCAAATAGTATTACATCTTTAGTTATGTGCATATATACCTTGTGATAATAGGAGACTTATGCCACCAAGGAGTGTTGGGGAAGTGGGCTCCCGTTTAATCCAAGGGATTGGCCAAAAGAAACAGCACATGATGGTGCTAAGACAAGAAAGGAATGTAGGGCTTCTGAATGATATTTCTCAGTCGTGTTTAGTTAGCCTCCTTCCGGTCCTGGTTGGTTTTCTAACACTGATTCCTGGAAGGGGCAGGTCTTAGTGATGTGGACCAGGAAGTGACATCACTTGCCTCCCAATTCGAGGTTCTCCTGGACTGTGGATGGAAAGAGAGTTAGCGTTAAGGATGGTATTGCTTACCTGCATACAGCCTTGAGGATGCCTCCTACTTACGTGTGCCTGACAACAACCTTTACCATTTTATTGTTTCTAATGCTCTGTGTTAATCATCGACGACTTATGCTGTAAATTAGATTCCCTAATTACAATCTGCCACAGGATGCAGTTTCACCCAGAATGTACAGTCTTTCACATAATTAGATTGGTCCCATGTATGATCACGTTCGTATTTCATGCAAAATTGATCCAGAGCTCACTTGGTACTGAACAGAGACCCCACTTTCCAAAGGGTCTCAATGCTATTAGCATGTTCATATCTACCTCAATAAACCTCACTTTCGGGGAAATTGCAGCAGACTTAGTGTGTCTTAGTTTAAGTTTAGTGTGTGTAAGTTTAAAAAAACTTTGTGTGAAAAAAACCTGAAAGGAATAAAGTAATATAAAGTCATATTTATAACTTAACATATTGTAATACTAAGAACTAAAATAACTTATGTTACGAAAAATATTTGCAAGTATATTTTACTAATATTTATCTTCTCTTTCTTTGCTTTTTGTGCTGCTCTTGGGTTTACAGGTAAGGTTTAATTTTCTGTTTATTATAGTGCAATGGCTTCAAAAATCCATCAAAAAACATTAAATAATTTCTACAAGTCTTTCATAGAATCAAAAATGTGATCAACTGCTGACCTTAGTTTCCTTTATTTTTATAACTTTAAATATACCTAAAAGGACTGTTTTGTTTTTGTTTTTTTTGGATGGTATCTGTTTTGTTTTTAGTCTTTTTGTGGCATATTTGAAAGGTTGGCAGAGAGTTACACAACCTGTTATAAGAAGCTCCTTCAGTGACTCACCTAGTCCTGGAAACTCATGAGTCACCAACTGATCTGCAGTCAATTTCGATGAGACCTGTGTTGAATAAGAATGCGTACACTTGACGTTTTGAAAGTGAGCAATTTCCGGAGCTTTAGGGAACTGACGTTTGCCTTATGGTAATTTCCCTGTACTCTCTGTATACAAACTAAGAAATTTCAGTTTGTTCTGCTTTTTTTTTTGAGAAGTTTGTTTTTAGTCTGTGAACCTTCATAGATGCTGCAGTTCACATGTGAAGGGAAGTTATTTTTAAAACACTTGGCAGAAAGCGACACTATTTCTGCTGAAAGCATACCAGTGGGGAGCACCTTAGGGCCTCATCAAGTTGTGTTGTTAATTGAATACAATAAAAATCATCTTCAGGTACAATCAGCATGTCATTTTGTTGTGTTATTCGTGTGGTCGTTTATATCATTGTTTCTTAATGGGGAACAGCAGCACAGTAGGGGGTCTCATGAAAGCTTCCATGGGAGCCACAAGATGACGGAAAATAATTATGGCATAGCAGCAAAATACCTAAATAGTTCAACTTTAGGCCTGTGCGACACATGTTCCTGGTATCAAAATGTTACATACAGCCCACAGCTTACTTAAAGATTCCCTTTAAAGTGCATTTCACATATTGATTATAGCTATATATAGTTTAGCTGGATTACATTTACACCTGGCATTAAACTATGTCTCCTATGTCTACATCATGTTCAGACTGAGATTGGGTGGACTCCCCACATGTGGACAGCAGTTCACAGTTAAATCGTTGCGTGCATCACAGTTGCTAATCTGTAGTTATAATGGGAGAGGGCTGCTCAGAAATGACCTGACAAAAACAAGTGAAAAGAAGGTGACATGCCTCATTGTCATTACGAACTTGACTGTTTTATCATGATGTGACATTCTCATGGAGAAGATGGTATGTTGAGTTCAGAACCACCATTCCCACTTATTCGCTTTTATAAAGCTGTACAGGTGTCTGAGCTGTCAAACCTTTCATATGTTAAGGCAATGTCACATTAAGACAGTTTTTTCCATCGATTTTCAGTTGTAAACTTCATAAATAATCATAGTAAGTCAGAAGAGGTCACAGCATGCTTCCATGACCGCCAATTTTCTGTTGGGACATAGATTAGTGTCCATACCCAGTGAACCGTCTATGACTCCTCCTGACAAAATTAAACAGGTTTGATTTTGTCTTAAGACACTGGGCTTGGCTGTATGTGCAAAACAGCTGATAACCAATGAGCACTCACTTGAAAGTACAATGTACATAATGCAGCAATAAGGAATAAGGAGTGTAGGTGTTTTGCACCGCCTCCAATAGAAGAAAGGGTTGTGTGTCTGGCATCTGGTGTTTTATGTATTATGTAGGATAAAAATAAAGAAAAACAAAGGACAGAGATTGTGGCTGAACGTTTTGTAGCTGTAAACTCAAAGTACAGGACACCACTAGTGTCAGGCAGCACATTATTGGCTATCAGAAAAAGGAGCAAGCTCAAGGTGCTTTGGTATTGTCACAGACTCATCTAATTTTACATGTCCAGTTTAGTCATGTAATCTGGCATAGTCCAGCAATAAGATCAGCAACAGCAGTCATCAAGTCTGATGGCCTGAATATGTGTAATGTGATACTAGCTTTGCGTGACTGCTGCACAATGCTTTGATTGTTGTATGTCGAGAGAGAATCAGTTGCCTTTCCACTTGTGTTAAATGTGGTCATCATTGATAGAAATAGTCCAGTGCTTAATCCATAGGACAATTAATTATATTATGTAATTAAGTTATGAAAAAATGACTGCAGTAACTAATTCTGCATGTTAAAAATTATTTCAGATTTTTTTTTTGAGTCACTCAAGACCAGTGACTAACGAGCTGCTTAGAAATTCTCTATTTTGATAATTACTGTTTATTATTTATTTGTAAAAAGTGCCTACTTGTTGCATGCTATGATTAAGAAAATAACTTATTAATAAAAACATAGACTGTTTTTGAAATGTCCTATTGATTTTGTGTTATGCTTTAAAAAGCACAGGCAGTATAGTAGCACTAGCAGCAAATATGCTTCTGTTAAAAAACGTAAGTTCAAATACAAGCACAAAAGTCTGCAACAGAATTATGAGATGGTAGATATCATGGGCTTTATAGGGGGTTCCCCACATATTCAGCAGAGAACTTTGAAGGAATAAAGGTTGAAAACCACTAGTTTATGGTCCTAGTGACATAATCTATAATTTAACTAGCTTTTCTTTCAGTCTTTCGGTTGGCTCTTGGGAGGTACATTTTAACATTTTTCATAATGGTGTAATTCTTTTAGAATTGTTTTCTTTCTACTCATTTCATCTTCCACTTTGAATAAATAAATTGATCGATCGGTCAGTTGATGTTTACTTGTCCAGAAAGCCCATTATCCACAGCATCATAGGCTGATCCACCTGCATATGTCTCAGTTTACCTCTTAACAAGGATGGCTGGATGGCACTGAAGGCACTTGAAAAATACAAAACAATCCTCCCAGTGCTGCCAGCGTTGTCCACAAGCTTTGCGGAGCTGACAGATAATAACATCTTTCACTCCAATCACTTTCACTTCAATCCTTGTCTGACAAGTAAACTGCAGTGAGTGAAAATGGTCATTCACAAGAAGACTGTAGCCATGTGAGGGAATGACAGATGAATGTATAATGATTTAGGGTGCCAGCTGGGTCGTCCTGTTTAATCTTTGGGCACAATAAGCAAAGATAATTCCTGTCATGACAGAAAAACTAGTCCTGCCTTTGGGCTTTCAAAACAAAAGATTAGTAGGCAGTCACTATTGAAAGTTCCATCTAGCAGAAGCTTCCTTCAAACAATGACACCTTGTTCTGGGAATCCAGTGGCTTTATTCTCATGGAACAGGAATGGGCGGAGTCAGTTGTCCTTACTGGTAGGTTTCTCTGTGCTGCGGAGAGAGAAAGGGGAAGACAGTAGTAGTAGTAGTAGCGGCTGTTTTGGCAGGTCATTACGTACTTTGACAGAGCCAATGAGGAGATCCACAGACGCACATGCATGGCAGGATTCATATAGTACAGGACCAGCCTCTTAAAGATCTTCATAATGTGGGACAGCAATTTCTGGAACCTTAGTGACTAGAAGTTTCACGTTTTCTAGTAACTATTATTTTCTGATACATTTATTGCACTTCTTGTTCTTAGAGATAACCAACATTTCTGTCTTTTTCAGGGTCAAATACAAAAGTCACATCCTAGGTCCTCCATCCACCAATAAAATTATTCAGAATTAAGAAGATTACTTCATTAGGAAAAAAATCTATAAATTACATCTATTCTTCTCTGCTAATCCCCTTTATCTGATCAGTATTTCGACAATGTATTGCCAGTGGTTCAATGGCAATTGCAAACAGCAGCGGTGACAAGGGGCATCCTTGTCTAGTGCCACGTTCTAGTTTAAAGTAGTCTGAGCAAATGTTATTGATGCAAACTGAAGCTTCTGGGTTAGTATACAGTAATTTAATCCATGCACAAATGTTCGGGCCAAACCCAAACTTCTCCAAAATAGTAAAAAGGTATTTCCATTCAATCATGTCGAAAGCTTTTTCTGCATCCAATGATAATAATATTTCTGGGGTGTTTGATTTAGTTGGTGAGTATATTACATTAAACAGGCGTCGAAGATTTGAAGATAAGTGTCGGCCCCTAATAAATCCAGTTTGGTCTTGTGATATTACTGAGGGGAGCACTTTCTCCATCCTTCTAGCTATGATTTTAGAGAGTATTTTAACATCGTTATTCAGAAGTGAAATTGGTCTGTATGATGCACATTGTAATAAGTCCTTATTTTGTTATGGAAAGACAGTGATTAGTGCTTGGCGAAAGGTTTGTGGAAGAGATTGGTTATCTCTGGCTTCTGTAAATGTTGCTAATAGGAGGGGAGCTAGCTGAGCGGAGAATTTCTTGTAAAACTCTGCAGGGTAGCCGTCAGGGCCTGCTGCTTTTCCACCTTGGAGTGACTTTATAGCATCCAGTAATTCTGATAATGACAGAGGTTTATCGAGCTGCTCCACACTAATAGCGTCAATTTGTGGTATCTGTAATTTATCCAGAAATGCATTAGATTGTATATTGTCTTCTTTAAACTCAGTAGTATATAGGGATTTATAGTAGTCTCTAAAAGTGTACATTATATTTTTGTGTTCGATGATTTTATCTCCGTTAGTGTTAGTAATTACGAGATTGCGTTGCGTACATCTTGCTTGTGGATTTGTTGCGCTAAAAGCTTATTAGCTTTCTCTCCATGTTCATAATAATGATGTCTGGATTTGTAAATTAGTTGTTCGGTTTCTTTAGTTGTCAAGAGGTTTAATTCTGAATGTAGAGCCTGCCTCCTCTTATGTAGAGTCTCGCTTGGTAGTCTGGCATGTTCTTCATCTATTTTAGTAATTTCGCTTTTTATCTCTGCTACTTTCTTCGCGGATTTATTTCTGTGGGAAAGATATGAGATAATCTGTCCTCTTAAGAAGGCCTTAAGAGTTTCCCAGAGTATTCCTGCAGAGATCTCAGGGGATGTATTTGTCTCTAGAAAGAATTCAATTTGTTTGGATATAAATTCAGTACAATTCTCGTCAGCTAATAGAAGCGGATTGAGACGCCATCTGCGGGTGAGTGTATGGGGCTTAGTAATTTCAGCTCCAAGATCATCGGAGCATGGTCTGAAATAACAATAGCATCGTATTTACAAGATTTAATCTTAGGCAAGAAGTTATTATCTATAAAGAAGTAATCAATCCTTGAGTAGCAATGATGTACTGGTGAGTAGAAAGAATATGTTCTTGAATTTGGGTTTAAAACCTCCAGGGATCTGATAAGTTGTGATCAGTTATAAACTTTGTAATTATCTTTGCGGTGTTAGTTGCCGTTCCCCCTGTGGAGGAAGTCTTATCTAAAAGTGGATTTAGAACACAATTAAAGTCCCCAGCCATTATAAGTTTATGAGTGTTCAGATTAGGAATGGATGCAAATAAATTTTGTATAAATTCCTAATCATCAACATTAGGTGCATAAACATTTGGAACTTTGTTAAACAGAGCCTTCCAGATTTTCCTCATCTTGCACCCTCATCCACACTGGAAAAATTATTGCTCAATTTCAAGGAGTTAGACTCCATCTCTACAATATATAAAATCCTTTTACAATCCCTTCCTTTCAAAGATCCAAGAGGACACTGGGAAAATGACCTCTCAATTAATATATCAGAAAAGGAGTGGAAAGTAGCAATGCAGAGAATTCACTCAAGCTCCATATGCGCAAAGCATACAATTATACAACTCAAAATTATATATCGAGCACATCTGTCTCGTCTAAAACTCTCCAAAATGTTTCCAGGGCATGATCCAACCTGCGAACGTTGCAACCAAGCCCCAGCCTCACTAGGTCACATGTTCTGGGCCTGCTCCAAATTAACATTATTCTGGACAAAAATTTTTAATTACCTCTCAGACAGTCTTGGACTCACAATCCCTCCTAACCCATTAACAGCTGTGTTTGGGGTTCTTCCAGAGGGTCTTAAAGTGGAGAAGGACGAACAAATTGTGATTGCATTCACTACACTGTTGGCACGCAGACTTATTCTGATAAACTGGAAGAACCCAAACTCTCCTCTTTTAAGTCAGTGGGAAACTGATGTGTTATATTATTTAAAATTGGAAAAAATCAAATACTCAGTTAGAGGATCTGTGCAGACTTTTTTCAAAACATGGCAGGATCTAATCAGTAATATTTTGAAATGATTTTATAAAGCACAGAGAATTTGTTGATTTAGGTATTTTTACAAGCCTTAAATTTTACACCGTTTGGCTTGCTCTCTCTCTCAAGGGTGGGGATCGATCTGTTCTTAGCATAATTCTTTTTTTTTGTTAAAACTTGATTGCTATGTATTGATTGTAATAAAATAAAAAAAAAAAAAAAAAAAAAATTACGTCTATTCTACAGTAAAAACTGGCTTTGAAGACATGTACACAGAGACACAAACTTATTCTGACCCATAGTCCATGCAGAGATGCCTATTAACCTAAAATGCATGATTTTAAAGAGTAGGAATTATATTGAATAAACTTGTATGAACACTTCCCAAACAGTATGATTCCACTAAAGATTAAGTCAACCAATTATTACTTTTGGGCAGGAGAGCTGGGTAAAATCAATAAATCTATTGGTAACCTCTGTGGTTTAATCTGAATATTTGTAATAAGTTTGGAATGGTTAATAATAAATGGGACCACCTAATATGCATTAATTTATTTTATAGAAGACATATCTACTCCCTTTCAGAAAGGACCATTTTAAAGACAGTATTAGTTTTTTGTGATCAGTTTAATTTGATCTGACGAGTTATTCTCGTAATCTAAAAGTCATGCATGTTATGTTAACTGGCAATTTTATATTGAATTGGTTGGAGTATGTTCATAAGTGTTTCTCGTGAAGAACAGGCATAATCCTTTTTTGTGCCCAGCCCTGAAATTGGATTTGGTTAGTTCATTAACCTCTTTAGTGTTAGACCTGAATGTCACTTGGGCTGTAAAAACAGTGCTAAAAGTGTTAGTCCCAAGTGTCACTTGGGCAACGGTATAGACACATGTCATGTCTGACCAGAGGTTTACTTGGGCTGTAAAAGTGCCAAGCGTTACTTGTGCAATGGTATAGGCATGTGTTGCATAAGCCGGAGGCCTGAGCATTATCCAGGCAATGGTGTAGATGCGTCTCCTCCTAGCCTCTTAATGGCAACTCGTAAAAAACGCCCGTAATGAGCAGTGATGGCAAAGTGAATCTGTCTTCAGATAGTGATGTTGAAACGGTCAATGAAACCCAAAGTGATTCTAAGTACTCAAGAGTGATGCTGGCATCACTTGCACATGTGCAGTGTGCTGTTCATATTATTATTATTCATCATTATGATTTTTTATCATTATTATATTTTCTACATTTCTTACTTTGTACTTTTAGTGTTTTACACATTTTACAGCAGAAAATGAGATGAGAAATGTCATTTTTCAAGCCAAAAAATGGAATGCTTTTTACACTTTTTTTTAGAAAAAAATGTAATGCTGAGCAGCTTAAATGAGCCAATGGATTGCGATATAGCTTTGCTTCTGAGGCAATGGTTTAACAACTTGGTTATATTTCAAGTTGAACTGAGTCACAGACAACATACATAATAAGAATGAAATCCATTACTGATGGAAATGAAAGGATCAACTTGTAACGCTTTATGATGTAATGTCCAGAAAGGGGCAGCTGTAGACATTTGTAGTGAGAGTGACTACATGATCAGATCAGTTGGTTTGCTTCCTTCACCTGGTCATTTTTATTCATTGAAATTAAAAACCTTTATAAAAAATTAAAATAGACATGGCATTGCCTCCATCTCAGACACTGTAGCAGCTCCCAACAGATGCCACAATGAAATTTTGCAGAAACTTCAAGGTTAACTAGTATGATAGAAAATGGAATCAGATTGAGCTCTCTGTTTTAGAAACTCTGTCGTGAGGTGCCAGTTCAAGAACAGGCTAGCTTGCTTTTGTTCCTGTGATAGTGTGTGCTCCTAAAGAAATTCCTGGTGAGAATGTTTCACAGGCCATCTCTGTTTTTATCTTATAACCATTCTGCTCCATGGAGACACAAGAGACTTGCACTGGACATGATGATTATCAATTTTTCAAATTGTCATGTCTAGCAATAATATAAATCTGCTCAGTTAATTAATGATGGCACTGTCTATACTGTGTACTGTTTAAGAAGCTGCTCATGTCATGTTAAACCCAGATTTGCAAGTGCAGTACATAGGCTGAAATCCAAAAGCAGCTACTGCAGAGCTGCAGTAAACCCAAAGCTAAAAGGAATTCTTTTAATGTGTAAAATGGATGAATGGGTCTCAGAGTTAGGCAAAGATGGCTTTTAGTGGATAAAACTGTTCTCAAGCTGACATTTTATCTTTTTTTTTTTAATTATACACTTCAAACCTGAAGAAGCAGCTGGTACTGGACCAAACACTAGCGTCTGCTGGGCTGCCTTTCTGAGTGCGCCTGAATTATTTATTTCCTTATTACAAATAAAAGTGCACATCAATATTTATAGATGATTTGGAAGATCTCTTATATTAAAATGAAAAGATTTGGCTTGACAGAATTATCAGTTGTAAATAAAAAGATAATAAGCACAGTATATAAACATATGTTTATTAATGTATAAAATCTAATGAATCTAATAATGAAAGAATAAAGGAATGGTCAACAGTATCAGTGACAGTGAATAAACCACCAGGTTGTATGCTCTGCATACTGTTATACTGTCAAATCCTGAGTAGATAAACGGATAAACACAGAAACTTTGTAAAAGTTAAAAGATTTTATTTCCACACCAATTGCTCCACATGAACTCAATAAACACAAAAGGCATAATGGAACTGCCTAAAACTGTAAGGCAGTCCAATGCAAACAAAGTCCAAAAACAGAATCCCAAGGCGAAGTCAATAAACAGAGCAAAAGGTAAAAAAAATCCAATAAATCACATTAAGCACAAGGCTCAGTAAAAACACAAAGCTCACCAGCGCTCTCTAGAGCATTTGAAATGAACTGCCAGGATTATGGGAGAGCCTCTAGATTTATAGGGTGGAGGGCAGTTCCTAGTGCTGATTGACAGATGGTCCTACCTCTTGGGGGGGCACCCACAACAAACACAAGAAATATAACCCAGGCAGCTTACATACATGGACACAATTAAAAACAAAGAATAAAATAAATAATTAACAAAAGTAACACCCGGGTTTGCTTCCCGGGTCCTTCCTGCATGGAATTTGCATGTTCTTCCCGTGTCTGTGTAGGCTTCTTCCGGGTGCTCCGGTTTCCTCCAACAGTCCAAAGACATGCAGGTTAGGTGCATTGGCGATTCTAAACTGTCCCATGTGTGTGGGTGTGCGCGCGCGTGTGTGTGTGTGTGCACTGCGGTGGGCTGGCGCTCTGTCCGGGGTTTTTTTTCCTGCCTTCTGCCCTTTGTTGGCTGGGATTGGCTCCAACAGACCCCCGTGACCCTGTAGTTAGGATATAGCAGGTTGAATAATGGATAGATGGACAAAGGTAACATTAACATCAATAAAAGAATAAAAAAATAACAAAACAGACCTAAAACATGCATTTGTAAATCAGCCAGGGCTGAAACACAACACTCAGCTGTCACTGAGCACTGTTTGATGTGTTAGATTAGACAACAGGAGCTTTAGTTTGACAGACCAAGGAGACACAAACAGGTAGTGAGGTTATTTTTGAAACACTTAGTGGAGGCCTTAATTTGGAATTTGTACTGCTTTCTTCTCCTGCACAGTTTCTGAAAACATCTTGAGAGACAATAAAGACATGGAATCTAAACAATGTTGATCTTGTCCTATACCTTTATAGTAGAATCAGGTGCAAGGTGCTATGGCTCAAAAGTGGGCGATAGCTGGCGTGGTAAAGATAGAATTTGTCGACAAACATGCTCAGGAAAGCAATAGTTGTAGCAAGTGGCCTTCCATGCTATGTTAATAAGAGGATTAATGATTTGACAGTGGTGTCAGCAGGTCTGGAAGGTGTCAGTATCAGCACAGGCATAGGTGATCTCTAGTAATGAGCGAAACAGGAAATTTTTGATTCATATACGGCTTTGCAAATTTGACACTAAAATTTGGTTTGATGTTGATCTCACAATTGTGAAATGCAAAATTTACCAAAAACTTTATTTGGGATATGTAACATCTTTTTTGGGAAGGAAAACTAAGAATATTGAACCCTAAAGCCTCATTCACACTCTCGTGTTTACCTGTTTTTCTTATCCTCAGCTGCATAATACATGTAACTTGTTTTTTTATGCTTGTCTTTCACATCGCCATGGAGAAGTGCAATGAGTTTTTTTTTAGATATTAGGGGGCTCTGCCCCCTGCTCACTATGCTTGCCAACCCACTATACGCTAGTCGTTTCCCAGATATACCACTTGCAACAAAGCGTGCTGTGCTTTTGGATGAACACGAATATCATCTCTGTCTTTGATATCTCCATCTTTCGAAACTATTATCACTGACAATTCGTCACATGTTGGTATGCGAGCATGATCTTTCAGCTTCATATAGAAATTCAAGAGAACTTCTTTGTCCGTGTTTTTCAGATAAATTTTGTGTAAAGTGCGATACTTTTGGACATATGGATTTGTATCTATTATTGGCTGTAGAATTTCTAATATGTCCGATTGTTTAACTCTTTTGATTCTATGTTGCATCACTTCTCCATGATCATAAATATAAACCTGACCAAATTGTGGTTTCTTTGTTGTGGGACAACAGATTCTCTTAGTGTATGGTCCTGAATCGTGTAAATTTACGTTTTGAGCATTGAATGATGCAAACGCAAACAGATTATTGTAGATTCTGATATTTTGCCTATAGTGTTTGTGAATTTCACTTTCACCAAATAACAAATCTTTTATTTCTTGCGGATACTCCTTTTCATTGGGAAGAAACACTACTTTTCCCTGATGGCAACATTGATTAGACAATCTACAAGTCTCTGACTTAAAAACTTTAAAGCCGACGAATACCTACATACTTCTGTCATATCTCCTATGTCCATATATTCGATCTCTTTTCTCTGTTCTGTTATTTCACCTAGTAATAATTTAAGTTTGTTAGCGCTAATGGAATCGTTACTATCAGTTTTTTGAGACTTTTGAATTTTAGTACTTTCATTATCTCTAACCTGCTCTGCACATGTATCACGCCAACATTTTTGAACCTCTTTACGTCGTTCTACTTTGTCTCTTACTTTTTGTCTTTTATTTCCGGCCACAGGCATGGTTAAATCTCTTGGCACAAAGTCTTGTCTTGCGGAACTTTAAATTATCTCTCTGAAAAAGTCTTGTCTTGTCCCAGGATAAAAACTCTCGTCTCGTCCCGGGATTTTTTTTATTTAATAGAGGGATGTGGCATACGTGGAATATTTTCTATTTGAAGGCACACCAACACACAACACTGTGCACATTACTTTGTTTATCCACAAGCAACTTCTTCTTCCTGTTTCTTACAGATGAGGATTTACACTCTCCAAGTAATGTGGAGCTCTGAGTTTCCTTTCTGTGCCTGATTTATCTTTAGGATTGTGATTGACAACATTTGTTTTCATAATTTGTAGTGATCATTACATGAAGAAGGAGCCTGAGTTGTCTCGAAAACTTGCATATTATAATCTTTTTAGTTAGCCAATAAAAGGTGTCATTTTGCCTGACTTCCCACTACATCCATAAAGGCTAACATAGTAGAACACCCTAGTACTATTGTCATAATTTGCAAAGTGGAGATTGTACTACTAGAACACGTTAGGTGGTTTAACTAAATGTTTGCACATGACAGGAAATAAACCTGGTGATGTTTCTTATCCTTCTATTTTATTTTATATATATTTATTTTATTATACATTATATATATATTTTATATTTTATTTAAATACCAAATAACAGAAAGACTCATGTAGAATTAAAGTATGAAAAGACTTCCAGACTGGTGCTAAATGGCTTTTTTTCTTGTGTCAATGGCACACAGTCTTAAATGAAACAGTAGTAATCATCAAGTTTCGCTACAAATTCCTTCTTGCAATAATCATTTCACAAATCACTAGTCATGCTGTTTGGTGAGAGCATAGGGAATGACTTTGGAAATATGATGGCCACCCATTTTGAGAACTTGGGAAGGGTAGGTGAGACTTCTCCTGAGCTGTTCTTAGCAAGGCTGTGTGTCAGCCCTAATGAGGTATATGTTTGATGAATGTCTAGAGCCTGTAGCTACTGTATATGCTCATCAGAAAAGGAGCTTCCACAAACCTATGATGCGCCCATTTCTGAGTCTGTGGTCATTGTAGTGGCTGAAAAGGGTGCTCACAGGGTGAAGATGTGAGAACTGGTAAAGGTACTGAATATTGTTGGGCTATTTTGGCCAATGATCATATATGTCTTATCCTAATGCAAACTGAGAAAAATTGAAGTCAGGTTTCTAGAAAGAATGCTAACAGTTGAACGTCTGATTCAGGAAGCATAATGCAAATTCTGTCCAGGACATTGAAGAGACGTAAGGGTGGGCATGAGTAACTCAGCTCCCATGTGTTAAAAATAAACTGATTTATTCATTAAATAATAATTTAATGTCTGAAACAGGCCTTTTTTAAAGGGTGAAGGCAAAAAATGTGAAATGTCAGAATTGATTGGTTTATTTTAGAGGGCGTTAGTAGAGCTATTTATTGGGTCTAATAACAACTTGTGACAGAGTTACATTTTTGCTTATGCCATTCTATTTTCTGAACCCATTTAATGTAATTTTTCATAACGTGGTGAGCTGAAATATATTGTGGCATAGTCAGGCATAGAGTAGGAACAAGGCCTTGACTTTATCATCCTCCACAGAGCACAGTCACACATTCACATTCCCATACCAGACCAGTTTATTGTCAACAGCATCTTTTATGTCTATGGCGCATTTTCATATACAGGATGTAGCTGAAAAGTTCTTTACCAAATGTCAAAAGAAATAGTTGCAAGAAAATTGTATTTAAATTGGTAAGTTATCTCACAGCACACATTATAGGGATGGGAAGAGTACCAGAGTACCTGAAGAAAGCTCAGTTGGACATGCACGGAACACCCAAACTTTACACAGCCAG
Organism: Polypterus senegalus; assembly: GCF_016835505.1. Lineage (NCBI taxonomy): Eukaryota > Metazoa > Chordata > Cladistia > Polypteriformes > Polypteridae > Polypterus > Polypterus senegalus. The sequence continues at coordinate 126,571,453 of NC_053161.1, read as the reverse complement.
CAGTTCAACCATTCCTCGGTAATTTCATTTTTTTCTATTTAATAATACATTTAGTTATTCGGTTTAAGGTCACAGAGTGTTTTATTTTTGCACAATAGAAATATTAGGACAAAGAATTGTGATTATTGTAGAGCTCATAATGTTCAAACCAAAATGAACAGTTTTTATATTGAAGAAGCTGAACTGTTGTCATGTTCTTCAATCCAAATTACACTTTTATCGAGTGTGTATAGTAAAGTGTTATTACACCAATAAATTTCACATATTTGCATAACAAAAAAGACAAAATTTGTTGTAAAGTAAGAGAATAGTGAAAGTGTACGGTGCTGATAAAGCAGTAAAGCAGTATTGTTTTTGTTCCTGTATATTAAAGTTAATTCTGACTTCCCCAAGGACAAGTGTAACTGCCATTTCTAATTACCGTATGATTCCTTCTAATTATTTAACATTAGTCGTCTTGACCACTCTTAAGACAATGTCATTCTCATTATCATTCCACAATGTAAATATGATGTGACACTTTTTGATGGATGTTGCATTACTTGCCCCTTCATTATGAATCGAAGTCTTTAAGAAACATGCTGTCACAAGTGACTAAGGATAATAAGAAATGTTAGCTAAGGTTTCCTTTTTGAGTCAAAACTGGCTACATCCATGTGAGAGTGGTCAAGGTAGAGCAGACATTTTTTGAAATGTATTTTGTAAAGTTACTTTTATAAAGAGTGCAATTACAAGATACTTAACTTAACAACATTACAAGGCAATATAGCATAATAAGTTTAATTTCAAGTTCATTTTGGGAAATGGTCAGATGTTGCAAATTGCCTGAAAGAGCCTATAGACAGCACAGCAGTGATAGCAAATGTAAAATGTAAGAGAGCAAAAAGTTGAGATCCATGTTGTGATGAATGTTGTGATCAATGGCGCCACGCAGACAAACCTTGGAAAACACTTCTACAAAGCATGAGCTATGGATTTGAATAAGTGCTCATACACAGTTAGATAGAAGGTTTTAAAATGGCAAGAAAGCCAGCATCAGAATTGTGCCTTGTGTAAATGAGATATTTATTGATGACATGGAATTAAAGGTAGTGTTATCGATATAGCAAAGTTATGGAACTTAATTTGAATGAAGTATACCATAAATGATACTACATAATGGCAAGTCTTATCTGTTACTCTCTCCACACTATTATAATGGATTTCTATAGTTTCATGTTTTTTAGGGCAGCATTGTGGCTCCCACTGCTCTTTTACAATTCCAGGGTTCTGACTTCAATCCCAACCTGGGCTCTCTATGTATTGATCATATATGTTATCCCTATGTTTACATGGGCTTTCTAGGAGGCTTCAGTGAGGTTTACCGGTAAGTCTAAATTGAACTAGCATGAGTGAGCATGGCAGTATTCATAAGTATGTCCCATTATAGACTGATTTTAGGGAATTTACTTTCTTAAATAAAGAATAATTAAGATTGCCGTTACAAATGTCTCCAATGATGGACAACCTTTATTACAAAAAGCTTGAGGAAACTTGAAATGTTCACTGTTCAGCTTCATCATGACAAGATTGGAGAATGTAACAAAGTAACAGTCTTAAATAAGTTGAGTGAAGTTTCATAACAGGGTTAGGTTTGCACCAATCAGCATACACATAAATGGTATAATCTTTAACACATCTACATCTTTGTATATCTTAAGGTCTAAAAATAATTAAACAGATGATTTCCCACCAGTGATGCCAAGGTTGGTTTCTGTGTTGTACCCAATGTTACTTCCTTCCTGAATATTAATATTGTTGTAAACAGGTTGATGGATTGTTCAGCTCTGTACATCCTCAAACACTATCTATATGTTAACTTTCATTGCATCCAGCAAGATGTTTAGTTTGGTTAAGAGACTGTTAGGTTAATCTGCAAATTTTACCTGAACTAGAATGACTGAATATAGATGCATATGCAAATGTTTTGTGATGCATCTGCATTGTGTATAATACTTAAAATATTATTTATTTCTCCAAAAGACATTATAAAGCAGTGGTGTCAAATTCCGATCCTGGAGGGGCCATGATGTCTGCAAGGTTTTCATTCCACTTCTTTAATTAGCAACCAATTACTGCTGCTAATGGGACAGACTTGTTTTGCCTTAATTTTAATTGGCTTTCTTTTTAAGATTGAAAGCCCATATTATTTCCTTTTTCCTGTAACCTCCAGCCAAACAATAATGAGATGGAAAGCAAGATAACAGATGACCAGCTAACTCAAAGGTCTCATTCTTACATCTTGGAGGGCCTCCGTCATTGCTCCAGCCAATTTCTTAATTAGAAGCTAGTTCTTGCTGTTAATGAAACCTGCTATTTAAATCTGTTGTGTGTTTGTTCTCTCATTCTGTCACATACAGAACTGATGATTTTCTTTTTATGTGTTGGGAACCAAGTTAGATCAATATTCCTCAAATGTTAACTTTTGTCTTCTCAAATATTTTATTGAAACTTAAATTTTATGAAAGATACTGTAAATGGATTCAAATGGGACCAAGTTTTCTGCTCATCTGCTGGCTTGACTGGCTTCTCATTATTGTTTGACTTTTGGTTAAGGAAAGGAAAACAACTAAATGATCTGAATCTTAAAAAGAAAGTCTATTAAAGCTAAGGCAAGCATTAACAGAAGTAATTGGTCACTAAGTGGCAGGAGTGAAAAACCTACTGCCCCTATGGCTCGAGTTTGACACACTGTTTCTATTAAAAAATAAGCAGTTTCAGAAAATGGATTTCTATGGCTGTGAAGAATGACCATTCCAATCCTCTTGGCTACATAGTATTGCAAGCTATCCAGCCTTTCATTTTTAAACCCGGCTTTTTCCATTATAGTACCTCAGGGGACAAGTACCTATCCCTTGAGCGTCAGGGTGTTAACCTTGGAAGTGATTTCAGGTCAAGAATTGTTGCACACACAATCACTTACACTGGGTAAGGTTAGAGTCACCAATTATCTTACATGCATATTTTATGGGATACTGAAGAAAACAGACCTAAAGCGAGAAATGGGCAAAGTTCATTCAGACAATGACCAATGTGGAAACTGAACCAAGATATTTGAAAGCTCTGTGAGGTAGCAGCACCATATAATACACCAGTATGCCACCTTTTTAGGTATTTAAATATACCAGTCCACACATTTTGCTTATATAACTTTTCTATATTTTTCATTTCAGTAAAACATCATCAAATCACCCCTCTGGTATTTTGTGCTTTTCTAAGTTCCTCTGAGTGCTTAGCAGTAAACTAATCATTTTGTCTTGCCTTCTCATTCTTTCAAATGGCCATCTTTATTGTCAGCTCTGGCTTATTTATTTCTATTCTTGGCATTTTATATATGATTTGCACACCTTTTCCTTACTTCTCATATTCTCTCTTGCCTGTTCCTCTTTTCTGTACACAGTATATCAAAAAGCAAGAGGTTGGCTCATAAACACTTATAAAACATATTTAGCTTTAAAACATGACTGTAATTGGTTGTCAGCTTGTGGTCTCTAAGCTTGTAGGCAGGCAGTATTGCAGGCTATTGATTAGCCTCTTTTAATACCAAAAGCATTTCCCCATGGTGTTATGAAGTGGCTCATGTTGTTCCCTGGTCACTGGCTAGTTAACAATAGGGAATGGAAACTTCTAGTCTGGAAAGGACACGGTTCAGCAGATAAAGAGTTTCAAAATCATCTGTAACCTACTAACTGCACTGGAATAGACTTTGCTCTCCTGCTCAGCTGGCATTCATACATCATTCCATAGCTGCCAGGCCAGGATTCCCCCAGGGATCCACACTCAGCTGCTGATTTCCTCTGTAACCTTTCACAAGATCACGGGAAGTGAACCTTATGATAACTTTTGCTGTCTTCCTGCAAAATGCTGTTCCTTGAACCACTGGAGAGTATGAACTAAATCTTTAGGGCATCCCTGAATTTATTTTGTTGTTAAATATAAACTAAGTGTTTTCCATTGAGTTGTGAGCAGTCATGTGCTACTCAAAGGAACGGCCTAAGCACAAAAGATGGGAAATCACTATAGTTTCTTTTAATGTGAAAAAAATGCAAGTATTTTGTGATCTAATTTGCACATAAAAAGTCATCTCAGAGCTAAGAAGTAAGCTTGCATTTGGGACCAGAGTAAAATTAGCAATTCATTAAGAGAACCTGAAAGATGTTTCTGTATACAGTATGTTCCTTTACAGACATTTAACTTCTTCTGATGTTCGTCTCAGACTGCTTCTTGCTACTAAATACTAAGGCAAGAGTTTAGAAGACAGTGAACTGTGTTATAGTTGAGCAGATGAGGAGAAGTGAAAAATACAGGAATGCTAAAACAGGAAAGAGTAAATACACAACAATAAATCAGACATGACCTGTTTTGATGAAAAGGAACACCACAGCAATGTCAGACTCTGGTGTTGAATCTACATACAATCATGCATGTTTATTTTGATTACAGACTTCTGTATGAAGACAATTCAGTTGTAACTGTTCTCGTATGCCAACCCCAAGCTTTATATTCCTGCATCCAATTTCCCCTTTTGATTCCTTTTATCCAAGTATGTTCTTAATAGCTGTGTATGACTGTCAATATGTACTTGAGCAGTTTGAAAGAGTGACTGCACAACCATTTTTTTTCTTTTACGTTTACAAAACTATAATATCTGGACATATGTATGGTATAAGATATATTTCTGTCTGCTATGCTAGATCTTTCATTGATTTTTCTTGAATAGAAGCAGGTAGGTTTTCTGTTCTCTGGATAGGCTCAAATCCAGTTTCCTTTTCAGTTAAAATCTACTGAAGCAAATCGAAATAAAAGGAGAACCAAAACCTGGTAACCAGGGTTGTCAAGGTCATAAACAGAATGTTAAGCTCAAACTATTAAGTGTTCGATACTTAGCACTGACATGTTCTTTTAATTTTTGCTCCAAACTAATGAGAAGTCAAGTAAAATAACACTTTTATTGGCTAACTAAAAAGATTACAATATGCAAGCTTTCGAGGCAACTCAGGCCCCTTCTTCAGGCAAGATGTGATCTGCTCTAAGAAGTTGCCGCAAAAGCTTGCATATTGTAATCTTTTTAGTTAGCCAATAAAAGTGTTATTTTACATGACTTCTTACTACATCCATAATGGCTAACACAGTACAACTCCCTAGTACTCTTCACTAGTACAGTATGTTTTTGGTTTTTTTTCTTGTCTTGAATTTTTTGGATTTTTCTTTGTAAATACTAAAGTTATATTTTATTCTTCATCCTTCCTAGATGATAGGTTCTTCGTTACCATTTTTGTGCCTCCCCTACCCCAAGTCTTTCATAAACATACAGAGGGCCCACATGTATTCACATAAATGTAGCAAAACTCTGAGATCTGTAGCTGTTTGTGTTGAAAGTAACACTGGTGACACCGTGTATTAGAATGCACTAACATGCTTACAGTATTTGCAGCACAGAAACATAAAGTCACTGACAATGTCATGTGCATAAAATTTCGAAAGGTAGACAAAACAGCAATAATACTTTTTAAGAAAACTAAGGAAATAAACAAAGCGTTTTGTATTTTTGTATTCATCCACTGGCTAGAACAGTGTGGAAGTGCTCATGGATCCAGTGCCCTGGATTTAAATCTTGCACCCTCTCATTGACCTGATGTTGTCTGCACATTCTCTCCTGTCTCTGGGCACTTTGATTTTTCCTCTCTCATCCCCAAAGACATGCAGGTTAGGGTTAATTAGTGATTCCAGACAGACCATGAATAAGTGTAAAAGTGGGTGTATGCGTAAGTGAGCCCAGTGGAGGACTGCTGCCCTCTCCGCAGCTGTTTCCTGCTTGTGCCCTATAATACCAGGATAGGCACTCAGAATTGTTGGCCAATGTTACGTTCTTTTAAGTTACGTTGTGATCAATTATTCACCTATTAGTCTGACTGTTACAATGAATGAGTCACTTGTACTCCTGTTAGGCACTCTGTTCACACCAGTGTATTGTCATCTGCTCTTTGCATGCACTGCTCCCTTTTTTGTATTCTAGGGCAGTTTATTCAGACCTGTCATCCTTTATTCTATAACTTGATTTAAGTCACCATGAAATACAATCTGTAAAACACAAAGGTTGGCTGATTGAAAATAGAAAGATTCAGGCTTGACAGCTTTGTGACTAGAGCATCAGGGAACATGGTGTTTATTGCCATAAATCTGGCTTATACAGTAAATGCAATTATTTCATTACACATAAACTCGACCTTTTGTGGTTATAAATGTCTGCTAGCCAGTGTTTTTTTTTTTTATACAAAAAGAATAAAAGATTTTCCAGGAGAGATTCATTTACTTTGCCTGCTAAAAATCTTTGAACACAAAAATTGCATAAATGTACACATATGAAAAGTTTCCTGCCCTGCCTCCTTCAGTAATAGTGAACACCAATACAGGGTGGTCCAGATCTAATTATGCTGATCCAAATCGTCTGAATGACATTGATTTATGCGGGGGCGATTCCAGTTCGGCACAAAGACGATTCTTCATGTCGTCAGTTCACGCACTTCTTGATGGTCCAGTGTTTCTTGGGTGATTTTCTATGTAACAAACTTAATAAGTTATAGCGTAATAAAAATTGCATAATTAGATCTGGACCACCCTATAGAGTGGAACATTGATATTAAAGTATACTCTGCAGGGACTTTGCACACCCTTAACAAGGGTTCTTAAGCTTACTTTATGTAAGAGAAAACCCTGGACAGGGAATCAGAAATTTGTAACAAATCTAGGACATGGGGAGCCATTAGGGATTCATTTTTTTAACAATCATAGTGAGAAGTTAAGCAAAACATCACCTTTTATTGGCTAACTAGAAAGATGACAATATGCAAGCTTTCGAGGCAACTCCGGCCCCTACATCTCACCTGAAGAATGGGCCTGAGTTGCCTCGAAAGCTTGCATATTGTCATCTTTCTAGTTAGCCAATAAAAGGTGATGTTTTGCTTAACTTCTTACTACATCCATAATGGCTAACACGGTACAACACCCTAGTACTATTAACAATCATAATAATCTAATGCTTCTCAGGTGTTGCTCTCAAGGGTTAGTTGAAAATATTCTCTAGGTTAAAAGACATGTATAGGTATATGATAAAAAATTGTCTTTAGTGCACATCCAAAACATACTGTATACAACATATATGCATATATTGTATATCTGTGCTTCACTTATTTGCTTTGCACTGGCTGTCTGTTAAATATCATATATTGTATAAGCTTTACATATGGTGTCTATATTTCAAGCATGTGTAATCACAAATAAAATAAGAAGGTGAAGGTGGTATCCCAATTTAAATAACTTAAATGAAAAAGGAAAACCGAAAATAACAAACAATTTGACAATTGCATGTCCTATCTGCATACTCTTCTTTTAAGACACTTGTGAAAGGAACACCTTCCTCTACAGTTGCTGGGTCAACAATAAACAGCAACTTTTGGTTTGATGTCTTTTTAAATAGCTGATGAGGTTGAAAAGGTGGGACTTCTGCCTAGAAATGACATCAGAGTATTCTCTCACAATTCTTACTCCATTCTCCAAGGAATCAACGCGTATGTGACCCTACCCTTAGATTCTGCCTCTCTTACTTTACCAGAGCTCTGACACATGTTACAATATTACGCATCTTGTCACAATTTATGGTCATCCCATACAAAATTATTTGTTGTCCCACAAAGTAAATGTAAGTCACTGGGTGACTGAGATTTTAGTACTGAGGCTTCCAGGTTAGGGGACTCTCTATCTTTTAATAAAGTATTAGGCATAGTCTTCTACAATGGCTGCTTTTAAAAATAATTTAAAGATATGTAAATACGCTTTTATATGCAAATTTTTTATTTGTTTTAATTTTTTATCTTTATGTTTTAACTTATTGAAGTACAGTGCCATGAAGGACACATAAAATGTATTATTGTTATTTTTCATTATTAATCATGCGGTATCCCCACTTCCTTCCTTCACAAAATGGTAACTGTTATGTGCAAGGGGAAAATGTTCATCCAAAAGGACAACTTTCTAAGCAAATGGAATTGGAAATAAAAACAAAGCAAGAGGTTATACAAAGAAAAATCCATAGGGCAGTGAGATGGTCAATATCAGGAAGTAAATGCAATAAAATGATTAACAACATGAGGCTCAAAATTGGTAGCCAAAAAGAAAAGCAAAATTGCTGGCAGTCTAATATTTCCCTATACAATTAGCATGGATGCAAGTTTGTTTTTAGAAGTTCATCCTCATACTGTAGCTTGGATGCTAACTTTACCACACTGCTATCTTAAAAAAAATGCTCTTGTTATGATGTCAAATGTAATGTCATCATCAAAACACGTGTCTAGTGAACAACAATGTTGCTGAAAATAACATGAGCACAGCCATAGAAAAAAGTCACAGAGAAAGAAAGCAAAAGAAAAAAAAAAGAGTAATCATTTAAATATAATCAAAACTAAACAAATTGATTCATAACTGTAGCATTCAAAACTGGGCAAAAAGTTTGTAATGCCTTCTCACTTTATTTGAAAACATTGATAATCGTTACAGACCTCACCTGTCTCTTTATCGTGTCCAGAGTTCAGTTTCACCAGCAGACATTCAGAGAAGTGTATGAAAGTTGGCCAGGTGTATTGTAGCAAAGCTTTCAACTTACATGTAATTAAAGAAATGTTTTAATGCAGAATTATGCATTATATGAGTGACATTTAATCAAAAATGCAAATATATCAATTTAAAAATCTCTAAAGGGTTGCAATGCAAAAAGTATTTTTCATTTTAAATACTGTGTATTTTAAGGAGGGTGGAAGTCCACATGTTTGTGAACAGTTTTGAAGAACTATACATCAACTTCATATTGGGGGGGGTCTTTCTTTAGCCAACCCATTTAAAAAAGGAGATCTTCACTGCAAAAAGGTCAGCAATAGATTCCCTCGTGCCTTTGGACCAGTCCTGCTATCCTATGTCACTCCTTTAATAATCCATTTGTATGCAGTTATTTGTTGATGTCTCATTAATATTCAACAGGTACTGTATTAGTTTATTTGAATGATTTTTGTTTAAGAAGGTAATACTTTTATATAATGATTCTCTTTATTTACAGACTGGTGAGGCAGATGTGTCTTTTGAAATTTTTATTTTACAGTTTCCTTAAACCATTGATACTATTCCTCTGACAGAACTTCTTAAATTCTTGTTCAAGGTTACTAGTATTACTTTTTTTTGCCTTAAAAGAAAACATAGTTTTGTATATTTAGTTGAGAAGGCATCCAAGACTCCCACAGAAGACAGCCTATATAAAATTGGAAGCTGTGTATTTTGGACAAGGGCTATAGAATCACCTGCTTTTGTCCGGAGGCAGGCCCCTAAAAGCAACTTCTGACCCTTGAAGAGATCTGCATTGAACTGCAGCTGAGTGATCTCTGGAGGAAGCAACATTAAGAATGGCAATGTGACTTGAAGGTGACAGGGAAAGTTTTGATGTGAGCGTGAAGAAAGTAGGGCAGCCTTGTTCACTGCGGAAGAGAGAAATTCCTTCACCCGTCCTTCATTATGAAGGCCTGTATGGTGTCTCTTGGGACTTCTATATATTTTGTCTTGTTTATTGAGTTTTACCAGTCACACCAGATATACTGTGACTGTATCTTATGCATTTTGTGCATTACAGAATCACATAGAACTGAAATCCACCATATTGTTTATCATGAGGTAATATTTATATAGTCTAGATGTGGTGGTTGAGAACTGAGATGTATTACTCTTGTGGAAGTTACTTTTAATTTTTCTTAAGCTTGTAGTGTGTCTCTCATATAAAGTGTTTCTCCATACACGCTGACAGACTAACCAGGTTACCTAGCCATATTTCTTTCCAAAAATAAAAAAAGACTTAATTACTACAGTTCTTTCCAGCATAATGCAGGTTTAGAAAATAATGATTACTGTGGATTCTGTATTTTAAATTATGTATAAATGCAATGCTTTTAAATACTGCTCTCTGGTAAAGGCTTTATATGTATAAAGTAGAGACTGGCTAGTGACTGGACATTTGGCATGGCAGCACAGTGGTCAGGCTTGATTCAATGTATAGTCACTGTCTGTGTGAACTTTGTATGTTCGCCCCAAGTGTGTGGAGTTTAGCCTATCCCATGTTTCAGTGATATTCAGTTTAGATTAAATGGTGATTTTATTTTTTGCACCCTGTGTAGAATTTATGTTTTGATGGTTTTCCTCCAACAACCCAAAGATCTGTGTATTTGGATAACGGGTGACTAATAGGTGATTCCCCATGAGTAAGTGCCCCTTGCCGTGTACTGGAATACCATTCAGTAGGCTACTGATGTTAGAATAGCTCAATAAGCTCATCCATCCTATTCACCTAGGTTGTCAAAATGTCTCACATCCAACATTCCCAAAAACCTTTGATGGGAAAAGGCTGGTTCAGAAAAAGAAAGGACAGATATATGGCTTGAGTCCCAAATATCTGCGGTCTTTACTGTACCACACAGCCAGGACAAGTCGTCTAGTCAAATTTAACAGTAGAAGAGCAGTAAAATGAATGACGTTTACCAAATCTGGAATTAACATGGAAAGTTCACCCATGAAACAGGTATTTCATAGTTAAATATCTGAACATTGTTTTAAGTAATATCGAAGCATTTAATGGAAAATGTTTACCAGAGTGCACTCCCATGAGGCTATCAGCTGCACTGAACACTTCCTTGTTGAGGTACACAATGTGCCTTTCCTCTGAGCATTTGGCGACATCTAGTGGTTATTTTATTTAATGCCAGCCACATATTTCCTCATTTACAAATATGAACCTGTATAAAAATAATTGAATGCAACCTCTCATCAAAATGTGAATATCACGTAATACAGAGATTAGCAGACATTATTGTCATAGTAAATTGATCACATAATTAATTTAAAATACAGTATATAGAAAGTAGAACAGTTTAACAAAGTCACAATAATAATCTTAAATGAACAACAGCTCTGATACTAATAACTTTTTATGAAGAACAACATACCTGAACGGTTAACATATATATGTTAACACAATTTCTATATTCTGATTATTTCATTGAGCATGCTTTGAGTAGACTTGTTTAATTTGTACCACAATGATACACTGTGTGTGAACTTGTTTAAACTTTTGCTTTGAAAACCCCATATGTGCTCTAGGGGGCACTACAGAGGTTATAGAAAAGAACCACCCCCTTTGAAATATTCCCATTTTGTTTTTTGCTTTACAGCCTTAAATGAAAACACACAAAAAATATTTCTTCCCAGCTTTACTTACTCAGTGCAACCTACAGTATAACACCCAAGTGAAAGATATCAAAAACAGTGAAAAACAAGACATAGACCTACTGAGATTAATAAAGGATCAGATGTCAATTTTTTTGTCAAACCACCTTTTGTTTTAATGACAGCCTTGAGTCTGTTGGGATACTTCTCTATCAGCTTTGCACATCTAGATTGAGCAATATTTCCCCACTCTTCTTTACAGAACTGTTCAATTTCGGTCAAATTGGATGGTGAGCGTTGGTGGACTGCTTTCTTCAAATCTTTCCACAGATTTTCAATGGGATTTACGTCTGTGCTCTGACTGGGCCACACAAGGACATTCTCTTTTTTCTCCTTCAGCCACTGTGCGGCCAATTTTATTGTGTGCTCCGGGTCATGTTGAAAGGTGAACGTTCTGCCCATCTTCAACTTTCTGGCAGAGGGTAGCAGGTTTTCCTCAAGAATTTGACGGTATTTTGCCCCATCCATTTTTCCTTCTACCCTAACGAGAGAGACCCTGCGGCAGTAAAACACCCCCACAACAGGATGCTGCCACCTCTATCCTTTACTGTAGGTATGGTGTGTTCTGGAGCTGCAGTGGATTTGCGCCAGGTGTACCATTTGATTTTGGTCTCATCAGACCATAAGACCTTTTTCCACTTGGCATTAGAATCTTCAAGATGTATTCTGACAAAACTCAAATGAGCCTTAATGTGGCCTTTCCTGAGAGTTGTATATACTGTAAGTGGTTGATTGCTGTTTTGTTGGATTGATTGAACCTTGAAATATTTCATATTTCCTTTTTTTCATGTAAATTGTATGTCACATTGTTAGTTAAAAATCCCCAAACTTATTCCCAGGTTAACTGTGTACAAGAACGGAACCAGCTTTGGATATATGTCACATACAGTACACAAACATCCACAGTACACAGAACCAGTGTAATATTGTCAGTTTAACTAACAGACATCTCTGGGTTAGGAGGGACACATTGAGAAAAAACATCCAACATGTTAACTTCACACATGAAAAGATCAAAACCAGAAGGTGAATCAGTGAGAAAGCAATGATAATGTCTGCGCCACTGTGCTGCCACTTTTATAATATAAAATGTGCATTGTTTAAGAAAAATAATCCACTGAAGACAATAGTCCAAATCATCACCCCTCAGCCCCACTTGGAGCCTGTTATTTTGTGTCAGATCACCCAGAACTCATTTGGTGATAAAACTCATGCCAGTACTCCAGAAAAGGTTGTGGATGGCTTTGTTCATTTCACTCTTTCCATACCCACTCTGATCCTGAATAAGCTAAGACTGGTACAATGAAATCATAACAGCACCTGATAACATAAAGTCAATAATAGCATTATTTATCTTGGGCTTCTCTAACATTATTCAACATTTTTGACTCACAAAGTAGCCATAATTAAAATGTTTAAGTGGATAATTCTCAAATGATACAACTGCAAAATTAACAGCTATGAAATATACTAAAAATAGTTTGAATTTAATTAGAAACATAGATGACATTCCGTACAGTCAAGTCAAATTTAACAAATCAAAGCAAAATTCGACCCCCACCCAAAAGAAAGAGACAGGAGCCAGCAACTGAAGCTACTCTATAATAGGAGCAAGAAAAGAAGGGAAACTTATTCTAATATGTTATTGATTAGATCCTGCCATATTTTAAAAATGTTTTGAACAGATCCTCTAAGTGTGAATTTGATTTTTTTCCGGTTTCAAATAGTACATAGCATTGGTTTACCACTGACTTAAGAGTAGTGGGTGGGATTCTTCCAGGTGAGTTAAGTCTAGCTGCTAGTAGTGTAGTAAAGGAAATTAGTTTGTTTGTCCTTCTCCACTTTAAGGCCATCTGGGAGTAACCCATACACAGCTGTTAATGGGTTAGGAATGGTTGTGACACCAAGTCTGTCTGATAGGCATGCAAAGATTTTTGTCAAAATATATAATTTGGTGCATGCCCAGAACATGCGGCTCAGTGAGGCTGGAGCTAGATTGCAATGTTCACAGGCTGAATCTTGCCCTGGAAACATTTTGGACAATTTTAAAAGAAATAAATGTATTTGATAAATGAATTATTTGCACATACAGAACTTGAGTGTGTTCTGTGCATGGCTGCCTTCCACTCCTTTTCTGAAATATTGAGTGTCCAGATCTTTTCCCCAATGTACTCTGGGGTGTTTGAAAGGAAGAGACTTTAAAATATTTTTATAAATTGCAGAAATGCTATCTGAGTCTTCAAGACTGATTAATAATTCTTCTGGAATAGAACAAGGTGGAAGGTGAGGAAAATTGGGCAGGTTCTGTCTAGCAATGTTTCTAGCTTAAAAGAAGTGGAGATGAGAAGTTGTATTTGAAGCGTATTTTTTTTGTAAAATACAAAAACATTATCTACGTACAAGTCTGTAAGTGTTGTAATCCTGGATATTTTCCACATATTGAATAGTATATATGTTTGAGAGGGTGGTTAAAGGTGGTTGTTATATAGAGGTGCAACAGATAAAAGCTTCTCTGTCTTAAAGTGCTTCCTACATTGGTTCCATATTCTGAGACAATGAAGGGTAACTGGATTTTTAGTGTAATGATGGTAGTTTGTATGAACTGGGGCACAGAGCAGGGAATATAAAGAAGTACTGCAAGATTTTATTCCTATTGCACACTAGGCTTTTGGATAATCATCAATTTGTGTCAATGTTGGGGACCTCATATATAAATGGTGTGTAGGCACAAAAAGTTTGCATACATTAGTTTCCACACTCACTTCAAGATATATAAAATGTAAACTTGGCGAAAACCCTTGCACATTTTGCTGGTAGCCCCCTACCTTTACGTACGCACGTTTCTGCTCAGTTTTGCAAACTGTCAGCACCCAGCATCAAAGCACTGCTACTGTTTCTGTGTCATTTAACTTTCTTTTTCATATTTCCATCAGTGACATGGGATTTATCAAATACACCAAAATTAATTGCATATTGTTTACAAATGTAATTCACTTGATTGTAATCATCCATCCATCCATTATCCAACCCGCTATATCCTAACTACAGGGTCACGGGGGTCTGCTGGAGCCAATCCCAGCTAACACAGGGTGCAAGGCAAGAAACAAACCTTTAGCAGGGCACCAGCCCACCGCAGTGATTGTAATCATTCTGCCACAATATGATTGTGCATGGAATGGCCAAAGTATTCCAACTACCATATCTGCTTTAGCATTGTTAGAAGACATCGCAAATGGAAGAATTAGAAGAGAGTACATATTTATCGATGATAATGACAGCTGGCTTCTAAGTCAATTTAGATTTCCAAGAGCTATCCTCTTGGAGCTGTCTGCTGAACTGGCACTGGTTTTGCAAAGGCAGATTTTACGGAATTGTGCTCTACCTGCTCCTTTGCACGTTCTGTCCACTCTTAGGTTTTTAACTACAGGAGCTTTTCAATGTGAATTTGCTGAACGATTGGGTATTTCACAAACATCATCGAGTCGCGTCATGCCAGCTGTATAGGATGGTGTTATCCACTTGTCCAGATATATAAGATTTCCTTACGCTGTGGTTGAATTGTGAAACATCTAAGCACAATTCGCAGCAACATCCGGTTTTCCAAATGTAATCTGAGCGGTCAGCTGCATTCACTTTGCTATAGCAACAGCACTGGACAAGTTATATAAGCCAGGAATGAATCACCAAAAGAATGAGCTGGCATTACATCATATATAGCTGGAGAACCTATAAAAGTGGCAGCTCCATACAGTCACAGATGCTTTTTCCAACCAGTGCAGAAAAAGGCAAGCACTTCTTCTTAGCATGTCACCTCAAATAGCAACGTAAAGAGCAGATAATCAATCTGTTGTGGTGCTTGGTGCTGATGCTACATTATAAAGGCGCCTTTAAAGAGTGAATTTCTTTATGTAAATAGAATGCATTTCCACTCTATTAATGTGCTGCTCTGTAGTCTGTGTCACTCCATAATTTTTTCTTGCTTATACCACTGCTTAAGCCAACAAAAAGTACATTTTTCCCTGCCTCCATTTCACATTTGCTGAAATTCCTATTTTTTCTACATGATTTTGTCATTGTCTTTTAACAAAACACCGAACGTGTTTAAATTGATTTGCATATTAAAATATGCAACATTCTGGGACTAGTCGTGGTGGGGCTTTAGGTACATGTATGTGCGTTAAATTTATAAAGGGGCCATGTTTTAGTGTGAATTTTATACATGAGGCCCCAGGTCTTTATAGCTTGTATATTTGCCACACAGTAATAAAAGAGAAAGTTGGGAAGTAATATGCCCCCTTCTGTGTTAGGTCATTGTAGAGTCGCCCTTTGGATGTATCAAATTCCAAATAAATGAAGTTATGATTGAGTCTAATTTCTTAAAATATGATTTGTTAATGTATATGGGGATGCTTTGAAATAGCAGCAGCTAAATGATGGTCATTTTAACAATGCTGATTCTCTCTGCTAACTTAAGGTGGAGTGTAGACCATCTAGTCACGTCTTGTGTAATTTTTTTCCACACAGCAAAATTTTGTTGAAAAAGAGCTTTATATTTACTTGTAATATTTGCCCCTAGATATTTAAACTGATCTGCTAAGATAAATGGGAAAATATCCAGTCCTATATTACGTGCTGTATTTTTCACTGGAAAGAGCACGGTTTTATTCAAATTGATTTTAAATCCAGAAATCTTTTGAATATCTCCAAATGCTTTTAGGACTGCTGGCACAGAATTTTGTGGTCCAATATACAGTACTATATCATCTGCATATAGTAATATTTTCTGTTCAAGTCCTTCTTTATCCCCTTGATAAGCCCCTTTATCTCTAATGCGTATACAGCCAACAGCTCAGTAGCGATTGCAAAAAGCAAAGTGATAAGGGGCATCCTTATTGAGTACCATGTTCTAGTTTGAAGTTATCTGAAATAATGTTGTTAATACGAACTGAGGCTTCTGGACTAGTATAAAGTAGTTTGACTATTGCACATTTGTTTGGGCCAAACCCAGATTTTTGCAATGTGGTGAATAGGCAGTCCCATTCAACCATATCAAATGCTTTTTCTTTATCTGAAGATAATGGGATCTCTGGAGTATTAGATATAATGGGTTAAACAAATGTTAAAAGTTAAGTGTCTGCCTTTAATAAATCCTGTTTGGTCTTGTGAAATAAAAAGGAAGCACTTTCTCAATCCTTCTGTCTAGAACTTTGTAGAGTATCTTAACATGGTTATTCAGAAGAGAAATTGGCTTGCATGATGCATATTGTAGCAGGTCCTTTTTTTCTTCTTAAGAAAGATGATCATTAATGCTTGGTGAAAAGTTTGAGATAGATTTTGTTTGTCTTTAGCTTTTATGAATGTTGTTAATAATAGTGGAGCTAACTTATTTGAGAAGTTTTTATAAGATTCTACTGGGTAGCCATCAGGGCTGGCTGCTTTCCCACTTTGAAGTGAGTTTATAGCATCTAGTAATTCTGAAAGTGTCAGAGGTTTATCGAGTTCTGCAGCACTCTAGTTATGGTATCTCTAATGAATGAAGAAACTCATTAGATGGTTTCTTATCTTCTTTAAACTAAGTAGAACATAAGGACTTTTATAGTACTATATAAATGTATCAGCTATATTTTTATGGTCAATAATTTTATCTTCGTCTGTGTTGTTAATTACTGTTATTGCATTACCAACTTCCTGCTTGTGGATTTGTTGGGATAAGATCTTATTGGTCTTTTCTCCGTGTTCATAATAATGATGACATTATTTAAAGATAAGCTGTTTCATTTCTTTAGTAGTCAAGAGGTTAAACTATGATTGCAAAATCTGTCTTTTCCTATAGAGTGCCTCATTTGGATACCTGACGTATTCTATATCTATTCTGGTAATTTTGTTGATTAACTCAGACACCTTCTTGGTTTCCAGTTTATTTCTGTGAGAAAAATTAGAAATAATCTGTTCTCTTAAAAATGCCTTCAGAGTTTCCCAGAGTATACCTGCTGAGGCATCTGAGAATGCATTTATCTCAAGAAAATAATTTGCTTGGATATGAATTTTGTACAGTTCTCATCAGCTAATGACAATTATTGCATCTGACACTACAAATGGGATAGTTCTGTGTATAAAGATTCCCACGCCCCTGGTTTTCTATGTATAGCTAGAGTGAAAAATTTGGCCAGACCACTGTCTTTGCAACCAAAACTGGTCCTTGCTTAATGAGTGAGCCACCCGAACCTCCTGGAGTTTAGACTTGTTGCGTACAAGAATTCTTTCTTTCTCTTGAAATCATGATTGAGACCCTTGACATTCCAGCTTACAAAATCCACTATTTGGTTATGGAAATAGTTCTTCTGATGTTTTGTAGTCTTAGATTAAGGTAGTACATTGTGCTTATGGTTATTGCCAAGTTATAAGGCTATGAAGTGTATTGTTATGTTGTCACTAATGGTTATTGGGGTATAAGGGATAAAACAGAAATAGAATTGCTCTCTTTGTGATTAGAAAAATGCTGCTTTTTAGTTCTTGATTTGAAAGTAT
The DNA here is from genome assembly GCF_016835505.1 of Polypterus senegalus. Taxonomy (NCBI): domain Eukaryota; kingdom Metazoa; phylum Chordata; class Cladistia; order Polypteriformes; family Polypteridae; genus Polypterus; species Polypterus senegalus. The sequence continues at coordinate 126,553,573 of NC_053161.1, read as the reverse complement.
ATGTATCCATTTTCTAAGCCAATATGTTCCAATGTTTGCATCTTGGGGGGCTGAAACCTATGCCAGCAGAATCAGCCACAAAAATGTACTAAAAAAGGACAGGATGTGATACGAAATTTATTTTTCAATTTCCCAAAAAATTTCAAGAGGGTTATGAAGAAATAAAAATGACAAATGTAAATACCTCTTGAATACAATGCTCGTTTTCTTTTGCCTTTACTTTTCATAGGTGTCAAATGGGACTGAAAGACACTAAAAATACTGATTGCTATCACTCTCCTTCATTGTAGGTATTACAAGGGATATGAAGCATAGTGGCGCACTGGTTAGCACTGCTGCCTCACAAACCCATCTTCCTGGGCTCCATCCTGTTTGTTGTCTCTACATCAACCTCTTGTTTGTATGGTAAACCCCCACATCACCAAAGACATGCTAGTTAAGTCAACTGGTAACACTAAACTGACCCGATGTGAGTGAGCATGTGTGTAGGGGTAGGCCCTGTGATAAATCTGTGCCACATCCAGGGCTGCTTCTGCAGTAGTTTAGTCCTGCTGGAATTTTCTCCAGCACTCCCATGACCCCAAATTGGAATTAAGCCTGTTTAAAGTTCTTCTTAGGAAAGGATGATTTAAGATTTATGTATTTGAGCCAAAGCATTTGCTTTCTACACACAAAAACAACTTCTCTTTTTCTGTTTTTGTGTTGTAAAAAATCAATCTGAATGTTTTATACTAAAACTTTTAATTCCTCTAGTGACCACGGGAGGTCACTGTAGGATTAGTAACTAGTAAAGACACATTATCTTCAGTAAGAGCTTTAAAATAACCATGCATACACACACACACACATACTGTATAGTACACAGAGTATAGTTACCAGTAAGGGGTGTCTCAAACCCCAAACCCTAGACATAACTATGCCAAACACAGATCTCAAGTTCAAAACAGTTTACATTTTAAAGAAACATCTCAAAAATGGGTTTCTTTTTATTATAATCACCACAACTACCACCATCACAATTCCAGGTGAGCTTGGTCCTCCTCCACTCAAAGCTCAGACTACTGCTTGCCTGGGTGAGGGGCAATGGTTTCCTTTATGCCAGACCCAGGAGTATTTCTGGTGCTTCCATATTTCACCCAGGAAGCATTTATGGGTGTAATCTCCTTAAAACACTGTACCTCCTAGGTGTTCATTGAAGACCCATCAGAGGGATGCTGACACCTATCATATTGTGGAAGCATGTGGTCTTGGGAGGATGCTTCCCTGCATTCATCCATCATCTACAAGGCATGAACCAACACTGGGTGTGATGCCAGTCTTTACAGAGCACAATAATGCCAGGAAAACTTCCTAATGGTAAATTTCACAAAGAAAAGAGAGGACACTGTGCTTTTTAAGTAAAAAAAAAAGCTGTTCCTTTGTGCCACGTGCTAAATGATGTTTCTGATGCCAGAATACATTCCCTATGAAATAAAGAGACAAAGATGACTAAATAATGAAAAAATTCAAACCAGAAAACAAAACACCAATATCCATTTTTTGACTAAGCACTTATTTATTCATAATACATTTAATTTTTAAAAACTCAAATAGAATTACAGTGTCTTGGTGGCTTAGTGGTAGCACTGCTGCCTTGCAGTAAGGAGACTAAGGTTCACAGCCCTGGTCCTCCCTGCGTGGAGTCTGCATGTTCTCACCTTGGAGCACAAGGTGTAAAGACTGGAAGTAATCCCATATAAGCTAAAAGTTAATGACAGGGAACACTTATGTACACAGCAATAATCACACTCATGTAGAGCAAAAACCAGACATTGTTTTATTAGGCTGATGCTAGCAGAGAGAAGACAAGCAAACATCAGATTTCCTCACTAGAGGGCACAGTACAATAGACAATCGCTACTGCTTCAACATCTAAAAGATGTTTAGATGTACAGTAGATATTTTACTCCTGTGATTCAATACCAGTACAGTAATAAATGGGCTTGGCTTATGTGTCAGGTAGAGTATCAATGTGCATGCATTGTGTACAGCAGTACTGTGACTGTGTACTCTGTGGAGCTGAATGTTTTATGTAGTGGTGTTTCTGTTTAGTTATGCCTTAGAGAAGCAGTGAGTGGAGCATAAATAAATTGTTAATAAAACAATAAGTATCATTAAAAACAGTGCATTGATTCATGAAGTATATCACTGCCAATGTAAATACTTAAAAAACTGATATGATAAAAGTATGAAGAAAGCCTCTTAATATCAAAAAAGTAAGGAAGAAGCAAACACATGTTGTGGAGCAGCAAGTAAGAAACTATTTGAATTGATTAGGAATGTATGAAATGAGAAATAACAACAAGATACATGGCAGAAGTCAAAGGTATCACCATCTAAATCCAATGAAAAGGAGTTCATTTTCCTAACCTGAACTTTACTGTGAATTAGCATGAGTTCTGTTTAATTCAGTTTAGTTTTAAGAGCTGTGATGTATCCAGCATATCATTTCTTCAAGGCATTTTGTGAGCTGGAAGATCTCTGATGAGTGTCCATATTTAACACAGAAAAAAAAACTGGATATCAGCCACATTAAAATGATATCCCAGTCCAAAGCTTCAAGTAAAATGGCCAAATGGAAGCATGTAGATACAGAAGAGCAGAGGGCCAAAAACAGATCCTTGAGGAACTCCTGTGACTGGTGTTGAGCTGGACCGGCTTTTGCCAAGATTGAAAAACTCTGGCCTGTCAGTTAGATAGGACTTAAACCACTGGAGGGCAGTACCAGAGATACCCAGGATGCTCTCCATTCTGGATAGTAGAAAATTATGATTGACACATCTCATGCTGTACAAAAAAATTCTGTTTTAGTTATGTGCTCAACATTTCTTGCCTTGTATTTCCTGTCAACCTACATTTACCCAGATCATTATAGATACGGAACACGCATGAAATGTATGTATTCCAGATAACGATACATTATTTATCCTGTATAGCTCAATGCATCTCCCAGACTTGAGCTAGGAGAATTTCAGATGCGTCGGTGTGAGATGGGATGGCAGGCTGTCTGCTGCAGGTGCTGATTTACACATTTACAGAACAGATGCTGCAAGGAAATTTAAGGTGGCCCAGCATTACGACTTTTTTTGTAGGCTTCAGAGATTCTAGTGTAAACAGCTTTAGACTGTTCAACTAAGTGAAAGTTAGAGTAAAATATGTTTAGATTGTCAAACTTCATGCCATGACTTTTTAACGTTTGGGTTACAAAAGCAGTTTTCAAAGCAACTGACACAAAACCAGTATCATGGGCTATATTTATTACTGTCACGACAGCCGAGTATATGGCATGAAAGTAGGATTAATAAGTATGATGGGTCTGAGATTCAGCCTCAGTTTACAAAGCAAGTTGAAATTAAGTGTTTGGTGAAGAAGATGGACAGAAAGGTAAGATATTAAGAAATATAAGAAGATGATAACCAATACGCCCAGCGGTGGACTGGCACCCTGCCCAGGGTTTGTTTCCTGCCTTGTGCCCTGTGTAGGCTGGGATTAGCTCCAGAAGACCCCCGTGATCCTGTAGTTAGGATATAGCGAGTTGGATAATAGATGAATGGATGGATGATGAACAATAATTAGTTGATCTTTGTTGGTTTTTAATTTTGTCACACAAGAAACAATGAAAAGTTTTCACAGTTTGCTTTGAAAGAATCAGTACTTAAGAAAGGTGCTGGCTAAAGTAACTTATTACCCACCTTTGGTTATCATGGCCACTCTTTATGTAATTTTTTCTCTCTCTCTCTGACACTGAACTAGATATCACAATGTCTACTGCACATTCTCCAAACCCACATTCCTAGATGGGTATGCTGAGCTACTAGGAAAATCTAAGTAAGTAGGAAGCCCACCTTAATAATTTAACATTGAAAATGTTGCCGAAGTATTCATAGTTTCTCAAATTATTTGTCACAATAATTTTTTTCTAATCATCTGTTATATACTCAGTGCAGTTTCTTATCTATTTCTTTTTGAATTTTGTGAATTTCTTCTTCGCTTGAGTAGGCCCTTTAACCCTACAGTATTCTCAGAATACTTTGCTCATATGTGGCAGGTGCAGCATGAATTTTTAAGTTCCGCCTGAGCACTTGAAGTCTGGAACTGTTTCATTTGAAGGGTGCATGAACTTGTACATCTTACTGTCTTAAAGTAGTCATTATCATTATCATGAATTAAGTCAATCGCATATGTATAATATGGCTTAGCACTTTTCTCATTGAACAAAAGTTGAAAATTTGTTAATATTCATTTTCTTTTGTGCTTTTGGTTTTGAGTATTTAATGTTGATATCTTTTATTACCATCCTTTGCTGGCTGTACTGTATGACAAATATTACCTGCAGTAGTTTCACAGTTCCAGTTAATTGTACCATTTTATATTTAAAGTGAACAACTGGTTGATGCTCCATGCTCAGTTGTTTTTATTTTCCCTGTCCTACATTATCAGCATTCACTAAAGACCTTCAATTAAAAGATGAAGGTACTACAGCATCATAACAAAAATTTAAATTATTTTCACAATAAATTATTTATGTTTAATGTGTGTATTAGGCTCCCATTTAGACTTGGATTTTACGTTATGGCTGAGGCTACCTCAGTTAGGTTTGAGGTTCCCAGAAATCCTGTCATAAAAAATGGGGTGAGTATATGAATCTACAAGTGAGTTTCTTGCCAGTTAGTTCCTTGTGTGTTTTCTGGTTTGACGGGAGCTACTTGGAGACAGGTCCCCTCTTCTCCTGAAACTCTATTTAGTGGCTCTGGAGGACCCCAACAGGGGTGCCTATTCAGGCTGTATATTTCATATTTCTTACCTAGGCATGCTGGGTGAAACATATTGCTCCAAGATTCAAATTACAACCTTCATTCTAGTTTCCCATATCGAGATAGCAACAACAAAGAACACATCCAGGATGCTGGCCCAGCCAAAGTGCCCTTTATAATACACACACTATATAGTTTATAATAAATTTGTGTGTTCATATATTAATCTGGAGATGAGGTATGTAGCCATCAGTAGGTTAAGTGGCAGTGACATTTAGAATGAGGTCCATTAACAGCCTGTTAACTGCCACATGCAAAAGGCGCGTTGTAATCAGGGTTTATTAGGCTCAAAATGTACCCAGGAGAAGAAGAAGAGTACTTGAGATAGCAGAGCCCAGGAGGAAAATCGCAGAGAGAATAGAAGGGTTGGAAATAGGACATGTGCAACCCAAGAATGGTTAGTGAGGGAGAAAGATCAGGTAACGGGGTCTTCAAAACTTGGCAAGCTGTCACTATAGATAAAGAGCTAAAGACGTTCTAAGCACAGGATAAGAGACGTTTTGTATTTTAGAGTCATGAAAACCAATTTCTCTAATACCTTTTCTGAGAAATTGTTTGAAAATTTTAATAAGGCTCAGTGTGACCAACACTTGCAGCTCTGTGTGCTGAGGTTTAGTTAGAACTGTACACTGGGGACATTTTACTTTTTGCAGAGTAAACACGAGTCATTTTGTCATCATTTTCAAAGTGGCTGGCTTTATTTCTTTTTAAACATCATCACTCTGGTCTTTTGGAAAGGATGATCTCCACATCAACATGCCAGATAGGTCATGAAACAAGAATCCTCTGCATAGTTTTTTTGTTATCCTTCATTCCTTGGCAAGAGCTGAGAATTAAAAAAAAAAAATATTTAGAAAACAAAGTAGTGTAGCTCCTGGACATTTGAAAAATACAGTGGATTCAGAAAGTGTTTAGAACCTTCCCTTTTTGCACATTTTGCTATGTTGCAGCCTTATGCTAATGTATTTAAAATTAACTTTTTCCCCTATCAAGAAACACTCAATATCTCAGAATTACAAAGTGAAAACAGGATTTTCAAAATTTTTGCAGATTCATTAAAAGTAGAAAATTAAAATATCAAAAAGTGAACGGGTCTGAATACTTTCTGAATCCACTGTATACTGTAAATTTAAAGAATACAAAGCTTACGTTACAAAGTACTACTGCTTCCAGGCCACAGCAGTAGACTTTAGTCCTATTTACTTTTTGGAAGAAACAACACTTAATTCCTTGATCAGGTAAGAGAAATCAACAGAGAGCCTTTATTTACCCAGTAGGTGTGGCCAATGCAGAGTCAATGGAGGTTCTGATTGGGGCTCTCGAGAGACTGAGCGAGGAGTCTGAGTGTCTGGGCTTGCGAGTGTCCTGGATAAAAACCAAGATCCAGGGCTTTAATGACCTTTTGGACACAGCCATCTGCAGTGTGTCTGTCTGCAGAGGGAATGTCGACCTTGTTGAGAGGTTTACTTATCTTGGCAGTGACATTCATGTCTCTGGTGACTGTTCCAATGAAGTCAGTAGACGGATTGGGAGAGCATGTGGGGTCATGAGGTCACTGGAAAGGGGTGTGTGGCATCCCAATATCTATATAAAAGGATGAAGGTCCAAGTCTTTAGAGTCCTGATACTTCCTGTCTTGTTATACTGTATGGTTGTGAGACATGGATGCTATCCAGTGACCTGAGATTAAGACTGGACTCCTTTGGTACTGTGTCTCATCGGAGAATCCTTTGGTACCGCTGGTTTGGCTTTGTGTCGAATGAGCTGTTGCTCTTGGAATCTGAAATGAGGCACATTACCTGCATTATGAGGGAGTGTCAATTACAGTGTTATGGCCATGTGGTGCGATTCCCCAAAGGTAATCCAGTTTTCAGTATCCTTGCCCATGTAACACCTGGCTGCAGCAGATAGATGATCATTTCCGAAGGGTAGGACTGAACCGCGTGTCTGCCTGGGGAATTGCCAACCAGGTTGCTGAGGTGTTTCGTAATGTGGTGGGTGCAGCAACACGCTGTACCAGTGCAGACTCCCCAATTTGACCTGATTTGACCTTTTTCTGCTAATTTCCTCAGTTCTTACACACACCATAGTAATTTATCTCAGTCTCTGCTTGTGCTCACCAATTTTTCATTGGCTTTGTTTTTTTCTAAGCCTGTGCCACACCCCACAATATTCATTAGCTTTAACTGACAAAGATAGTGCCACCAGTTTTTAATAATACATCTGCTCTCACACTAATTCTAGATTTTATTACTCAGGTCACTTACTCAATGAAGTCACAGGTTGCCAAGTCACAAAAAACTGTACAAAATGTAGCATGTGGCAGAATCCAAGGATCCATGCAAGGGCAGGGTGCAATGAGAGAGAGAAAGAGAGAAAGATCAGTCAACTCCTCTGCCAAGTTCAATGCCATGGAATTTTTTTTATTTTTTTGAAAGTTGAGAAACTATACCACTAGATACATAAGGACTAGAGCCACTAGGTGTTGGTACTCGTTCAGCCGTCAGGCAAAGTGGAAATGACTCGGGCATCGCAGGCCAGAGAAAATCATATAGCTAAAGTGATTTTGTGAAAAGTACGGTTTTTACATCACTACTGAGCATAACGTGCAAGTGCACATGAGTATTTGCCACCATACTGAGTTAAGTTTTTGAGCCGGTGTTGTTTTTCAAAACCGATTTGGCAAGAGCTGCATCCGTGCCACTTCACTGAACTTAGCTGTGCTAGAAAAGGAGGATACACTGAGACCCAACTTCAGCACCTGTTGGTGCTTAGTCTGTCTCATTTAATATTTGATCATCAAGATCCTTTCCAGTATCAGCATGTAGAAGAATACAGCCATTACTTAAACTGTAAGATTAGCAGCAGCCCACTGAACTAGACAATACTTTGGCTGCAAACAATCTTAATTGATACAGAAACACGTGTAACGCACCTGCAAGCAGCACACTCTCCATGATTTGAACAGCACTTTGAAGCAGTGCAGAAGCCGTGCAAAATATTTGGCAGGTACTCTTTTCCTACACAGAGTATGGTTGGTAAAACATTAAAACAGTGTTTCTCCACATATGTTCTTCTTGCACAATAAGACTCTCTGCTTTTTTAAAATGGGACATTATGCCTAGACCACTCCTTTTTTGTAGAAGTGCATGTCTGTCAGGTTCTTTTTCATTAAGCATCAGGAATACATGTAACAGCTTCTGAAGGTTTATAGGTTAATACGGTCATTATTGTCATATGTAGTCATGTACAGTGAAATTCTTACTTCTTAGGCAGTTTTTTTTTTTCAAATTAAGCAACTTTATTTGGAAACAGCAGTGTACTAAGAGCAAAAAGTAATCCACATTCTATGTTTTGTGCTCAAGACCTTAATGTTCAATAATGGTTCATTCTTTGCTTCAAATTGTTGTGCAACGTCTAATGGAGTAAATAGAGCTGTATTTTGTGTAGCTCATCGTTACTTGTACTGTCTATCTTTGCCTGAAAAGTCTGTAGACTAAAGTGTGTACACACTTTGAGACCTGCAGGGAGTGTTGCAGCACCCCAAACCCAAGACACAACCTCCCAGACACAAGTCTGGGTTTAAAGTAAAAGGCTTATTTCAAAACAAGCTTCTTGTTACACACACAATGTAATAAACTCTTCCTCACTGTCTCATCAATTCTAACTCCGAGTCGCCTGAATGAAGTAGAGCAGCTCTTTTTATCTGAGACCAGGGCACTGCCTGCAGGAAGTATTTCTAGGTCAGACGGAAGTCAGAGAAGGTAGGAATTACACGTCCCTGTAGCACCCTCTGGCAGGACCCGCAGAACCCTGCAGGGCTGAATTCTGTGACTCCAATTCCCAGCATGCCCTGTGGGGATCTTAAAAGTTACCGAAGTCCAACACTGCTGTCACCTAGCACTTTGGGGAGAAATACTTGTAAATTGTTGTCTTCCCTGGTTCTTCCACTGTATTGTCCTCCCTGTTCCATTCCGGTCGGAACACCGGCCGACGTGTAAATAAATAAATTAAAATAATGGCAACCATGTGATGCTGATAATAAGGTGGATTTCTGCCATCGATCAGAACTAAGATGATCATATCCAACTATTATTACAAAAAATTCATTTTTATTTCTTTCACAATAAAATTAACTTCACTCAGAATTTTGAAAATTGTTTTCTGCAGATAGGTAAGAAATTCCTTTCAGTCAGGCAATTAATCTGCTCACATAGCTTTATACAGTTTATACAGTATATTGAAAATTAAGATGAAGAGAACAAGATGAAATGTTGGACTACTGTCCTGGTGAAACCCCATTTAATACCTAAAGACATCTTAAAGCAAGTAAACAAAAGGAACGAAAGGCAACATGTCCACAGCCACACAAATGCAATCAGGAGCTGACTTCACTTCACTGTTAACAGGAGGTTTATATATTAAAATAACTTGGAAGGATGTGGGGAAGTGACATCAGTTGGCTTCTTGGTGTTGATCAAGACTTTTAAAGGAAAGTGGAGAAAGTATTAGCAACCGTGCCCCCTAATGGCGTGGACTGGTACCTACCTTGGCGGAGCCTTGAGGGTGTCCCCCTAAGTGATCATGTCTGACAATGCAATATACATAGAAGTCAATAATAACAGAGATGACCTTTAAAAAAACTAGGTTTTGTTGAAGGCACAATCATAAAAATAATTAATTAGTGTTATTGCATTAATTAACCTCCATATATGATTTCCTGCAGGATTCAGGACCTGGCAGATAAACAGCATCCCCCTTTACAATATGTCTCAACTTTACATGAAAAAGATCCTAATCGGTCAACTAATTGATAACACATTTTGCAAAAAGACAATGGGGGTCACAAAATGTACCTTTTGTTGAGCACCTCAGAGCCCACCACCATCGCTGTTTCCAGGGGGTGTAGTCAGCAGACAGCTGTCTAAACTCCTGCTGTAGAATATATTGCTTCTGTGACCCAGACTTGAACTGAAAGATTTTTTAGACTAAAGTATTCCTATATATGTTTTGTGTATGCATACATTTTTATTGTGCTGGTGTCTGCCTGTGTTAAAGATAGATAATACACACACACATAGATGTACAGAAGAATCACTGATTAGCATCTGAGATGTCATTGTGGGTGTCACTCCAGGCTCAGGCAATGTGATCAAAAGCAAACGTGAATGTAGGCGCCACTCCTATAATTGGTGATTCACAAGGCAGGCGTAGGAACTTTATTGGAAACTGCTGCTAAATCATTTAAGTAGCTGAAAATAATCAGTATCTAGGGAAAGAAGTCAGACTGTGAGTCCCAGTAAAATCTTAAACAGGAGCGACCCAGCAGAAAAATAAGATGTTTGGGCACCTGTAAAGATTTTTAATTTGGAAAACTATGAAATTCCAAGTATTTAAAGATTATATGGAAAAAACCAATGCTAGAAAAGTCATCACTAACTATTGTCAACAGGAAAATATAATTCCGTATTTGCAACAGCAGGGTTCTGTTAGGTTAGGGAGATTTTATTATCCCATAGGAGAAATTAGCTGTTCTACAAATACGGGTTCTGATTCCAAGAAGAATTGTGCAGTGCTTTTGCATCCTATCCATAGAGCTACATGATTTGGGCTGCAAGGGTTTAATCTCTGCTGTTCTCCCACACACTAGTGACAGTAGCACCATACCAACAACACACAAAAAAAACCAAGAATGAACACATCATTTATACATTAAATACAACATCAAATGACAGATACAACAATCACTCATCCAACTCTAAGTATGATTGAGTAACCTTAGGATAGAAACTATCCTTGAATGTACTAATGGTCCATTTGCCAGGATGATGGATGGCAGTAACTGTGCAGGATGGTCTTTACTAAGACTCTTTGTCTTCCTCAGGCAGTGTCTTGAACAGGAGCATTCTTTTAGCATGAGGGGCTTCTACTGCCTTTACTATAGGTTGGTGACATCATTACCCCATTACAGCTGGCACACAATGACATTACATTCAGGAAACAAAAAAATGGGCAGACAAGCGATGTCATGGTTGTCAATTTAAGTACAGCTGTTAGTGGTTGGAGCTCAAGAAAGTACACTGAGCTGAAGGAGGAGAGGGCCGTGTTTTATTCAGTGGCAAATGGATGACTTGTATTTTGGTTATTCCTCTTTTTAACTTAAGAGACAGTCATGGAAATGTCAAACAATATTTACAGTACTACTGAAAATAAGTGTTGTTATGTTCAAATTGCCTTCACTGTACTCGAACTTTCAGTTTATTCTTAAATGGCCTAAATATCTCAAAATTAGGAGACTAATTCAAAGCCTAGCAAGGTGTAAAGCAAAACGGAACTGAATCACAAAAAAACCCAGCAGTGTGCTTCTGCTGTTTCCCTTGCAGAGTTAATTGGTGTTTTTAATAGACAGGGAAAAAATGGCTTCACTTCTGCCACTGATAAAGAACTGGCAATATTCCCTAACAGCTAGCATTTGACAGTCTCCCAAAATGCAGACAGATAATATTTCAAAAGAATTGGAGAATGAGCATGCAGACTTTTTGAATATTAATAGCTATCAGTAGGCACATTTATACTTTGCAGTTGTGTTTTTTTTTTGTAGGAAAAGGATATTTTTAGTAGACAGCTAAATAAAACCGGGGAAGATTGTGCCTTGTGGAGCCAATCCCATGGGTTACATTAACTGGAGGGTCTAAATGTGTCCCATGAATGAGTAAGTGGGCCATGCAGTGGACTGCCACCCTGTCCACATCTTGCTCCTGCTTACTTGATGCTGCCAGGATATGCGTTGGCCTTCTGTGATTCTTCATTGAATTAACTGAGCTTGAGAATATTATGTGTGTTATGTTACCTACACAATATTGCCTGACTGCTGATAGTCCTCACTGTCTTCAATGTGGCATTTTTTTTTTACTGGTCAGTTTGTTACAGCTATTCACTTCTCAATGGCCCATCCTTAACAGGTTACAATTAATTCTGAATCATTACTGCTTGAACAAGTCAAATAAATGAACATCCTGTCCAATATTAAATAATATTTTAAACTTGTAATGCTAACTTACAAAAGAGCACATCTTAACACTCCAAAACACATTTTTACTCCAATAACCTATTAAGCTAGCCTGGTTAGAAGGCCAGAACATCATAGGGCCCACTAATACTCACATATAGGGCAGATGAACCTAATCTGAAGATCTTTGGGAATGTTAAAGTAACAGACAAATGAAAAACCTTCACGCAGGAAACAACTAGGTGCCAGATGTAAACCCAGGATTCATTAGATAGAAGCACTTCTCATAATTCTGTCTGATGTTGTGGAAATGACAGGATACAATTTTGACTACAGTTGAGTTGTGATACTCCAAGTCAAACACAATGTAAATGCTAATGACACAAAATGATGGGAACCTTTTGAAATATTTATCCATCATTCCATCCATTTACAATGCCAGTTAGTCTAGTTATAGTTCAGTGTGGTGCTGAATGTCATCCCTGCAGAACTTTGGGTTGCTTGGCTTTTCTCTACAAAGTTAAGGATGAAAGAGTTCAACTTCTTGGATTTTTTTCATTGTCCTGGAGATACCACAAGTAGTGGTTCAGTTTCCATAGCTGTGAGTTGTAGGTATTTGGTAGACAGTGAGCTTGTCTATTCAGTACCTAATGTGTATCCAATAGAGATCTTCATAAAATGCTGGTACTACTCATCATACAAGGAAACACAGAATCATGCAGGCAATTCACATTCCTTAGAGGTAACGTCTAGATTCTGCCAATCTGAGCTCAGCCAGACAGTAGACATCAGTGACCCAAAGGCTGTTGAGCTGCACAATAGGAAAAGGTGTACTCAGGTTCTTCTCAGTAAGGCATGGACTTTAAAATAACTTTACAATTTAATCTCTCTACCAGTTCAATAAACATTTAACAGAGTTCACCCAGGTTGCCTGGATGCTACCCAAACATTGAAGCTCTATTGGAGCAGAAAATTTAATAACTAGAAGCCTATGCTCATGCCAACCTCCTTTAGTTGCCTTTTGCACATGCAAGGATAGTGATTGTATTCTAACCCCAGATCACAAGCGTAAAGCTTACTAGATACTATTTATTTAAAAAAGAGTTGACCTTAGATCTTATTTATTGAGTTTTTTGTTTGAACTACAAGGTTTACAATCCAAAAAGAAGAAGGGTTTTGGTTGGACTCCCACTGTGTCACTCTGAGCCAGTGGTTCCCAAACTCGATCCTGATGGCCCACTGTGGCAGTTGGTTTTTGTTCCAACCAACTTCTGTTTTTCATTGGACTCAGCCTAATTGAGTCATTATTTCCCAGTTTCTGTGTTTTGGAGTCAATGTAAAAATTACAAAGAAAGTTTTTTTTAAGATTTTTAATAAAACGTAATAAGCAGTTACAGTATAAGGGGAATATGTAGTGTTTTTTTTTTTTAAGTTGTTAACAGTATTTTCAACCTAATTTCCATTCTGTTTTTCCAGGTATTCTGGTTATTTAATTGATTATTTACTAATTGGCGAGTCTGACACTGAAGTTGTTGCTGCTTTCATCATCCCGGCTGTCTGCTGTGCTGGTTGTTAATTGTCACTATTAGGGTTAAATGAAGGGAGCAAACTACACAGGAAAAGGGAAAAATAATATGCAAACAACAAAAGAGAGTTAAGCATTTATAACATTAGAAAAAAATCAAAATATTTCTAAATGTCTTATAAATGTAAAAAACATACTGTTGTGTTTTTCTGAATGCAGAATAAGAGAAGAGTAAAAAAGACCAGCTAATTAAATGAGATCAGTTGTTATTGATAACTACCACTGATTGTGAATCTGGTTGGAACAAAAACTTGCAGCCATATTGGGTCCCCAGGATCGAGTTTGGGAACCATTGCTCTGAGCAAATCACTTAACGTGCTTGTGCTCCAATGATTTCAAAAGATTTGTATAAAAAGTTTCTTGAAATTGGTAAAATTGTCTGCTCTCTCTCTCTCTATAATACAGTATATTATATATATATATATATATATATATATATATATATATATATATATATATAATACACCGTAAATATAATAACTATCATGGTGTATTGTCTCTTTGTGGGTCATGAGCACTCTTATACCCTGACTTGAATCTAAAGGAGAGTCATAGCCATTACCCATCCACAAACCCTAACTTACTTTAAGCAGGAACAAATGAAAACATTGAAATCCCAACTCTATGCAAACAACAACAACAACATTTATATATTGTGACAGATAGGGGGCACTGTCATCCCCTTGAACCTTCAGATCAGATGCCAGACACCAGTTCAAAGTCCAAATCTTGACTTTATTCGTACAATAATGTGCACAAAGCACCCTCCACTCCACATTACTCATAAACTATAACAGTAATAACAATAATCAATCCTCCACTCCCAGATGCGTTGTTCCCTTCCTCCCAACTCAGCTCGCCCGTCTGGGATCTCCCACAGTCCTTTATAGTCCTTGACCCAGAAATTAGGGGTGAAAACTCCTTTTCTTCAACCCGGAAGTACGTCATTTCTTCTTTCCTTGTGACTGTGACGTACCTCCAGGCTGTATTGAAAATATAAGTCTCTGGGTCTCCCTGCTGCGTCCCCTGGCGGCCCCGACGTTTTCCAGCAGGGCTGTGCATTAAAACTCCACATACCATGATGCCCTGCTGGAATTCGGGGCATCTCCACGTCGCAGGGAGGGCTCCATCTGGCGGCTTGGGGGTATTGGCTGGGATGGACTACTGGCCATATATCACAATATATATCACATTTTCATACAAATAATGCAGCTCAAAGTGCTTTACATGATGAAGAAAGAGAAAAAAGACAAAATAAATAAGGGAGCACTAATTAACATAGAATAAAAGTAAGGTCGGATGGCCAGGGTGAACAGAAAAAACAAACAAAAAAAAAAAACTCCAGATGGCTGGAGAAAAAAAAATTAAATCCGCAGGGGTTCCAGGCCACGTGACCACCCAGCCCCCTCTAGGCATTCTACCTAACATAAATGATCAGTCCTCATTGTATTCAGGGCTCTCATGGAAGAAATTGATGATGACGGTCATGTGGACTACTGGCCTTTAATCCATCAATGTAGGGACATCACGGTGCTTTGATCAGGTGGTAGTGGTGCAGGTCGCCACCCCAGAAAACTGGAAAAAGCAGAAGAGAAAGTATGGGTTAGTACGGATTTTGAATATGAATACCATGAATAATAGTAATAATAATTAATTGAATATACAGAGTATCAGGATTAAACTAAAATGAAGCTATGAGAAAGCCATGTTAAAGTAATGTGTTTTCAGCAGTGTTTTAAAGTGCTCCACTGAATTAGCCTGGCAAATTCCTATTGGCAAGCTATTCCAGATTTTAGGAGCATAACAGCAGAAGGCCACCTCACCACTTCTTTTAAGTTTAGCTCTTGGAATTCTAAGCAGACACTCATTTGAAGATCTAAGGTTACGATTTGGAGTGTAAGACATTACATGGAGCGAGATTATTTATGGCTTTGTAAACTATAAGCAGTATTTTAAAGTCAATTCTAAATGACACAGGTAACCAATGTAGTGACATCAAAACTGGAGCGATGTGCTGATTTTCTTTTCTTAGTTAGGATTCTAGTAGCTGCATTCTGCACTAGTTGCAATCGATTGATGTCTTTTTTGGGTAGTCCTGAGAGGAGTGCGTTACAGTAATATAGTCGACTGAAAACAAAAGCGTGGATTCATTTCTCAGCATCTTGCGTTGTTATTAATGGTGTAATTTTTGCTATATTTCTTAAATGGAAAAATGCTGTCTTAGTAATCTGATTAATATGTGATTTAAAATTCAAGTCAGAGTCAATAGTTACCACTAAGTTCTTTACCTCCGTCTTGACTTTTAATCCTAATGCATCAAGTTTATTTCTAATAACCACATTATATCCATTATTGCCAATCACTAAAATTTCAGTTTTCTCTTTATTTAGTTTGAGAAAATTACTTCTCATCCATTCAGAAACACAAGTAAGGCATCGTGTCAGTGAATCAAGAGAGTCGGGGTCATCAGGCACTATTGATAAGTACAGTTGTGTGTCATCAGCATAGCTATGGTAGCTCACGTTATGCCCCAAGATAATCTGACCTAATTGAAGCATGTAAATCGAAAAGAGCAGCGGACCCAGGATAGAGCCTTGTGGAACACCATATAGAATATCATGGGTCTTTGAAGTATAATTATCACAACTTACAAAGAATTTTCTACCTGCCAGGTAGGATTCAAACCAATTTAAGACACTGCCAGAGAGGCCCACCCATTGACTAAGGTGATTTCTAAGAATATTGTGATCAATGGTATCGAATGCAGCACTCAGATCTAAGGATGAGAACAGAAAAACTGCCTCTGTCTGCATTTACCCACAAGTCATTTACTACTTTAACGAGTGCAGTTTCTGTACTGTGATTTGTTCTGAAGCCAGACTGAAACCTTCCAAAGGGGTATACCTTCCTTTAGCATCTCACCAACTATTTGGTTTGCATTTCTGGATGTAGCCTGCACCATTTTGTACATGGACATATAAATACTTCCAGTAAATACTTAAATCAAATACCAGGGTTGTAAATCTACTTGACATTTTAGATAAGCAGTGTGTATATCCTTTCTGCTGCGGTGGGCTGACACCCTGCCCAGGGTTTGTTTCCTGTCTTGCGCCCTGTGTTGGCTCCAGCAGATCCCCGTGACCCTGTAGTTAGTATATAGCGGGTTGAATAATGGATGGATGGATATCCTTTCTGGGTTCTTTTTCCATATGAGGAGCAGAACCCCCTTTGTGACATCTGGAACCTGCTAATGGGTGGTTTACTCCATGACAGTTTGAAGATGACTTTTTTCAAGTTATTAAAGCTATCTGCAAGTACAGTTGCCTAAATGTTTGTATAATCTGCATATTCTCCTGTAAAGTGTATTATCAGTACACACCACTAGAAGGCATTTGCTGTGTCAAGTATTTCATGAATATCTGTCTATGTAACTTGTGATCCTGGCTCAGAAGCATCACTGTAGGTACAGATGACTCTTTCTAGGCAGCCAGTTGTGAGCATTGTATGCTGGCTATGATACAGATGAGCTGCAGAAAAAAAGAATCAAAGCTTAATGAATGGTTCAACATGAGCCCTCTAAAGAACTCAAAGGCTGATATCCGTGGAACTGTCACCTTAATCTCCGTCACTTTCCTTCTTCTGTTAGCAGTGGAAAGCCGAGTTCTGCAGTGACTCTGATGTGTCCTTGTTCCTGTCCATAGCTACTGTTTTAGATATATGTTTTCATTATTTAATTCCAGATTCAAGAATTACTTTGTCTACTGTAGCTCAGTGCTACAGGGAGATGAGTCAGTCCTAGTAGCAACATTCACAAGGCAAAGATGAGGGCCTTCACAAGACTCCCAACTATTTTGGTGCAGTATTCACACTCAGTTTAGGATCTGCCAGTCAAGGTAGCAGAACTAGTGGAGGGAACCGAAAGTGAACATGCAAACATCACAAAAAAGGGTCACCAACTGGGACCTGATTTGAGGCAAATAATACCATGCCACCTTTATTTTATTTATAATTTTTATTCAGCAAAGGACACTAAGGCATGTCATTATCACTACTGAGACAAATTTAAAAGACCATGTAAAAGGGGAAGATACAAAGTAGTAGACTCAATTCTAACTCATCAAATCCTTAATATGGCACTGGTCTTGATGTACTCAAGCCATAATTAGGAACAATTTTATTTTGTTATAAATGTAGGCAAGCTGTTGTTCCATGGAATATTGAGAAAAAGTCATAGAGTGCCAGATCCCAAAAATTAATTTTCAGTCTTCTTTAAGCTGGTTCAGGGTGGAAGAAGAACACTCTGGGGCCACTTAACTGTAAATGTGGTGCCAGCCCATCATGCATACGCTCCCATTCTCAGTGACACAAGGCTAGTTTAAACTCACCAAATAACTTAACATGTTAGGGATGCTAGGAGAAAACCAGAGCACCAGTTAGACCTGTCACATGGGAACAACATGCAAACATTACACAGAGAGAGGTCAAGCTTTGATTTAAAGTAAGTCTTTTCCTGAAGTTGTGAGCTGCTCCTCATATTTCAAAAATAATGTCTTTCCTTAATTTCTTGCACAACAATTTCTTCTTCCTCCACCTCAACTCTTTACTCTAATTTATTCTTTAACTACACACATTTGGTCAGTCTAGATCACCCACAGTCAGCTTGTGATGTCCATTATCTTTCATTGTTGGCTTCCTTCTATGGACAGTGATGTCACACAGTACTATCATCATTGAGTTTGTCACCACAAGACCTTCATTACATTAGCATCTTTAGATTGGCCAGGTGTGAATGGATTGGTTCATCTATTACACCTGAAACTTTTGGCATAAAATGGTTTCTCATTGGAATAAGTAAGTTCTGGAATTAGGCAGTGGTTCTCAACCTGTGGGGGCGGGAAGTAACAAAAAGGGGGGCGTGTAGATGTGATAAAAAGAAAACAAGAATATAGACTTAGGTAAATGTTGATAAAAGTTAAGTAGGTATAATAAAATATGCATCTACATTTCAAAAAAATGTTTATGGGTGCGATTAAAACTGTTATGAAAACAGGTTGACAAATGCTGGAATTAGGTTAATGAATTGATGGATGTATTCTAAATGTTCCTGAAAAACAAAATCAACAAATGAATGACAAAGAAGACAATGAATGAAGCAAACAAAGCAAAATGTCATTCTGTCAATTTGAAGTATTGTTTAAAACAATTGTAGTACTAAGGTGTTGTACCGTGTTAGCCATTATGAATGTAGTGAGAAGTCAAGCAACATGACACCTTGCCTGAAAAAGGGGCCTGAGTTGCCTTGAAAGCTTGCATATTTTAATCTTTTTTAGTTAGCCAATAAAAGGTGGCCTTGGGCCCTGTGTTGGCTGGGTTTGGCTCCAGCAGACCCCTGTGACCTTGTAGTCAGGATATAACGGGTTGAATAATGGATGGCTGGAATAAAAGGTGTAATTTTGCTTAACATCTCACTTAAAACAAGTTGATAGTGAAATAAAATAAAATAAAAGTGACAATAATTTTCCACATATCTATCCATTTTACTCACCTATTTCACTGTGGCTTGGGGACAACAGAAAGCCTTGAGCCAGTGCTAAACGGAATGACAGGTAGTTACATGTGCATCTTGGGAATAATCCCAGCTAGCCAATTTTGCACACCCTTAACCCAAGTCAGGGTGTTAGGGACTAGAACATCCCCTGGCAGGGCTGTGAGAACAAATCTATCATATTCATCTATTCTAAAAGCACTGGGTGTCCGTTAATCACGGACTTGACAATAAGAATATCTTTAAGTGGATTGACATCCTTAAATTGGACCAGTGTTTGTGTGGCAGGGTAAATGCCCTCTGGGGTTGTCTCCTATCTCACAAGCAATCTTGTTGGGATAGATTCTGGCTATGCACCACCACCCTGTATCGTAAAATGTGGATTCAGAAAGTGGATGGATGGATTGAAGGAATATTGCACACATAACACAATTTTTCTTTCTTTCTTTCTTTCTTTCTGAACAGGTCCTCCAGTGATCTGTGGCCATTTCACAGACTGACTGGTGCCTTTTGCATGTTAAGTTTCCTTTGAATAAATGATTAATGAATGGCTCATTAAGCAGCATTTCTTCAGCTCCACGAAGGACACCCATTTTGACACTACTTAGTACAACCTCATGACATCAGCCATTTAACTGATGAAAAATAAATAGCTGTAAATTCAAGTAGGTCAGAAACTACTTTAAATTGTAAACGTCAGGCCAATTAGAACTCTAAAAATTAAAGAGAGAAAAATGAAAAAGGAGGCTATATGGGATAGTCTGTTTAGGCGACTTGAATTATCTCATGTCAGGAGATGGACAGAGGTCTGAGAAGTTGCCACCCTTAGAGAAACACCTTTTTTCTCTCTGGATGAAAAGCTTCAGCAGCATCTTAATTCTCGTCTCTGGAGTGTAACAGATCTCTTTACTTAATACCTTCTTAGGTCTCACTCATTGAAGTTTTGTTTCCTATTGCCCAGCCAGTAATTGATGCTGAAGCAGGCTCAACAAAGGCGTATTTTATATGCGATGATTTGTGATTACAATGTACTGCTGGCCAATGTTAGTAAGTGACTGGAGCTGTTAAAGTGTTGGTGAGGGCCGCTGAGACAGCAGCCTGTGGAAACGAAGCCGGTGACAGCTAAGGAAACGCTCATTTTGCTGTTTTACACAGGGCTTCGGTAATCAATCAGGTTCTGACAGGGTGTGAGCTGTGCATAGAATTGACCACACTGAGAGTGCTTTTCCACAGGCTTGCCGATTAAACCACTAACGGTTGCCATCTAACTTTAAAGCAGCCTTCGATCAAAGTAAACATATAAATAAATATAAATAAGATTCATTGAGCCTCCACAGCTTTGTGAAAAGTGTTTTGTTCTCTCATATTTATTTTCTTCACCTATTTCAAATGCCAGCAGCAGAGATGTGGCATTGTTCTTTACAGCTACTAATATTTATGACCTCTTCAGACGAAGAAAAATATAAATAATCCACCAGACATTTTGCTGTTTTCTTCATTTTTCTTCATTATAGGATGCCATTACCACCGACGGACATATGAAGATTGTGATTTCAGCATTTTGCAAGAGAAGTGACACAGTGGTTAGCACTACTGACTAATAGCTCCAAAGTCCTGGGTTTATTTCTCAGCAGCAATACCACATGCACTTCAGAACAGGTCATCCACCTGAAGCTAAGCCTGTTTGGACCTGGCCAATACTTGGATGGGAGACTAACCAGGAAAAAGCTGGGGTTGCTGCTAGAAGAGGTGTTGGTGAGGCCAGCAGGGGGCACGTACCCTGTGGTCTGAATGTAATGCCACAGTGCAGTGACAGGGTGTGACGATGTGGGTTCTGGCTCCACACTCCCATCTGATTTTGGGAACCCTTGAACCCAACACTGTCGATAATGTTACAGAGTGAGTTAGTCAATGGAGGCAAATAATTCCAGCAAGGGGAAGGTAAAAAGTGCAAAAGTGCTTTTATTAAAAACCAACAAAAACAAAAAGTGTTCCATAAATAGTGCAGATCTTCAATAAATAAATAATCCATAAAAAGAACACGTGGAGGTTAAAAATCAATAGATAGAAAAAAAAACACATCCTTAAAACCAGAGGTTAAAATCTTCTTTTAGGAAGCAGTCTTAAAAACCAACAACAAATCCGGTGCTCTTCTGTTAGCGTCTCACCTGCTTATCCCGTTCGGGCCAAGCAGCAGGCAAGACGCATTCTGCAGCTGCCCTCCAACAACACACCCGAGACTGGAGACCTCCCGATCCCTGGCTTCGGTATGGCACTCATCCCAGTCCCGGAGACTTGATTACCCCAATAGCCAGGACGCTCACATTGGGGACTCCACCACCAAGCCTCCCGACTTCCGCTGCCTTTCCATGGCCTTCTGCGGCTCGTCGCTTTCCTCTAGGCACTCCCGCTACCTGCTCACTCAGCGGGAGCAACCTCAACTCTAACGTCTAGGTGTTGGCCTAACACCCAGCTTCCATACAGCTGCCCACGAGCGCTTGATCGCGCGCTCACCACACTCAAGCACCGCCTGCTTCCTCGCTCCCTGTAACCTCCGTCCTCTTTCCTCATCTCCTTTCTCCTCTCTCCATTTTTTTACCGCGAACATTTCTTTCTCCCCCCACAACCGACTCGCGCTTCTTTTTAAAACGTGAGGGGCCATTACAGCTGTAGCATTAGCCACGGGAGCAATCACGAATGTGGGCAGTTCCTCACCTGTGCACACGGTGAGAAACGCCCACATCGACGACTGCCCCGCGGCTCGCTACAACAACGCCCCTCACGAAGCCGCCTCGGGTGCGGTGATTATCTATTTAAAATGAATGGCCTTTTGCTCAACGAGCTGTGGACCCATAACACCACACAGGGACACTGTGCTATAAAAAAGGTGCTGTCCTTCGGACAAGATGTAAAACCAAGGTCCTAACTCTCTGAGATCATTAAAGATCCCTGGGCGTCCTTTGTAAAGAGTAAGGTTGATCCTGATGTCCTGGCTAAATTTTCCACCATGGCCTGGCCATGCTAGCCCCCTAATCATCGTCTGTCTCTGACTGGCTAACTATCTCTCACCACTTCACCACCTAATATCTCATGTGTGGTGTTCATACTGGCACAATAACAGGTGCCATTGCATCATCCAGGTGAATGCTACACATTAGTGGTGGTTAAAGTGGCTCCCCACACACTGTGTAAAGCGTTATGAGTACCTTGAAAAGCACTATATAAATGTAATGAATTCTTCCTCTTGGTATTACTATTTTGCCTTTCTCTGCATAGTTCACTCCCTTAATTGTATCCAAATAATGAGAAGTAACAATGAGCAGAGCAG
Source organism: Polypterus senegalus (assembly GCF_016835505.1). Classification (NCBI taxonomy): domain Eukaryota; kingdom Metazoa; phylum Chordata; class Cladistia; order Polypteriformes; family Polypteridae; genus Polypterus; species Polypterus senegalus. Next base: position 126,531,254 of record NC_053161.1, on the reverse strand, counting down.
ACACCTGCGCAATTGACACAGAATTCTAAAAAGTTGCGACTACTTCAGCGCCATCAGACTTACTAACACGCTTATTAGTAAATAATGGATTAAATAACCAAATCACCTGAAAAAGCACAATGGAAATTGTGAAAAAATGAATAAATCACCCTCATGTAATGTACATAAATGGTTGGTATTTTCTAAAAATTTAGTTTTACAATATCAATGTTGACTCCAAAACAAAGAAACTTGGAAATAACAACTTGCTTAATTAGGCTAGGAGTGCAATTAAAAAAGCAGAAGGTGGTAGGATGAAAAACCTGTAGCCGCATGAGGCCCCCAGGATTGAGTTTGAGAATCACTGCTCTCCGGGTAAGGGAAACAGATGAACCAAACCTTATCTTGATGGATGGTACCTGCCTTCTTCCTGTGACTCTTTAATAGATACAGTAAGACAGATCAAGATAATGGATGAGATGCCACAGTGGCATAGTAGTTAGTGCTGCTGCCTCCAAATGCTAGTCTGGTCACTGTCAGTATGAAGTTGTCATGTTCTCTCTCTGTCAGTTTTCCATGGGTATCTGCTTTTTTAAGACCTTCGTCTTAGATGAATTAGACAATCTATACTGTCCCACTGTGAGGGACTGGTCACCCATGTCTAGGGTTTGTTACTGCCCTGTGCCTGATACTGCCTTTTGTAAATCTAAATGTAAGCATGTTCAGATTATGTATGAATGGTAAGCATAATACAACATAACATAACAACATAACACAGTATAACAGGACAATGTAACATAACTTAAATATATAGCACAGCAAAACATTCCCAAAGCCACTTTATCCAATTCAAACTGAAGCAGAAAGTAACTGAAGGGCCAAATTGAGTCAAAGCTGCTCTGATGCTAGTGAGTATGAGTGTGAAGTTGAGGGTGTCCTGCCATGGACTGACATCCTGTCCAGGTTTTTTCCCAATTAATGGGGGAAATGGCTACAAAAAATAGTTTGGTACAATCAGTAGATGTTGTAAGATATGCATGGTGTGTCAATGGCAGTTAACAGCAAGAAAACTGATCTATCATTGATGAGGTGATAGGTTAGCAGTGACAAAGTGGGGAGCCTCTCCTGAAGTGACCTGATTTACAGTGGCTTTGCTGTGTGGTAATTATGGTGTCATAAAACAACACAATGCCATCGGCCTTCTGTTACAGAGGCTTGTTTACAATGCAGGGCCACTTATTTACGCTTTTGAGAAAACATTAAACTGCCATTGATTTTCTTTTTAAAGGTTTCAGCGAAGCTATATTTTCTTGGGAGAACATTTGTTTAGGTTATGTGTAATTTCTTTGGTCAACTTAGATTTAAAACTGATGCTGTAACCATGATACCAGATTAAGTATCACGAAACATAAATGAATGAATTTACAGAATCGTAAAATGTCAAGCAAAATGACACCTTTTATTGGCTAACTAAAAATATTGCAATATGCAAGCTTTCGAGGCAACTCAGGCCCATTCTTCAGGCAAGATGTAAACAATGTAATCTTTCCTGAAGAAGGGGCCTGAGTTTCCTCGAAAGCTTGCATATTGCAATGTTTTTAGTTAGCCAATAAAAGTTGTCATTTTGCTTGACTTTTCACTGCAGTAATCCCTCGCTATATCGCGCTTCGATTTTCACAGCTTCACTCTATCACAGATTTTATACGTAAGCATATCTAAATATATAACGCAGATTTTTTCGCTGCTTCGCAGGTTCTGCGGACAATGGGTCTTTTTACTTCCTGTACATGCTTCCTCTGTTGGTTTGCCCAGTTGATTTCATACAAGGGACGCTATTGGCGGATGGCTGAGAAGCTAACCAATCAGAGCACGTAGTTAAGTTCCTGTGTGCTGACTGGCTCAGCGATGGAGCGCCGAATTCGATTCCATGGCATTAACCAGAAAGTGTCGTCTCGTTCATTCAGCATCAACGTGTTTCGCTGTGTAAAGAGTTAACTTTTGTGCTCTTTTGTGTTTATCTTTGTGCATAGTCAAGCCCTTCGTTATGGCTCCAAAACGATCTGCTCCTGCTACTGCTTCAGGGGCCGTGCCCAAGCGCCAACGGATGATGCTAACGATTGCCGAAATGGTAAAAGTTTTGGATATGTTGAAGGAAGGGAAAAGCTACACCACTGTAGGACGCCATTACGGCATCAATGAGGCTACGATTCTTTTTATTTAAAAAGTAGGAAAGGAATATAAGATCTACGGCCACAGTGTCCTTTTAACCAGGGTGCAAAACGAGTTGTAAGTGGATGTAATAAGGCAGTAGTCTGGATGGAATCTGCTTTAGGGATTTGGATTGAAGACTGCCAGAAGAAGAACAACGGCGGTGCTACACAGTCACCTGAAGAGGCTTCTTTAGAAGGGCTGTAACGCTCTCCTTTGTTGTGCAGTAAAATTAAACTCATCGTTACCGGACAAGTCATCGTGTCATTGTTGGTGAGTAACCATAATTAATTTTCTACTTACAGTACTTAGTCCATGTATGTACGTTTAGTGTCACTGTACACACATTTACTTATACAATTTCTGTACTATATACAATTTTTCTTGCATTGTATGTATTTATTGTTAGTGGCCTGTCTATCGTAATGGCTGTAACATATGTGATATCGGAGACGCTCGATATCTTTAAAATAATATTTAGGTTTTACTGTGTACTGTATAAACAGTGTGTTTACATACATAATTTCAATGAATCTTACCTAATATCTAAGAGAATACAAAGGATTTATGCTGTATAACTGTGCGGGGAATATTTATAAACAGTGTGGGAGAGTTTATAAGGGATTCAAATATATAAAAATAACCATACAAACCTATGGTTTCTACTTTGCGGAATTCCACCTATCGCGGGGGGGTTCTGGAACACAACCCCCACGATTGAGGAGGGATTATACATTCATAATGGCTAAGACGGTACAACACCCTAGAACTACAGAATGGTAAATAAAATGGGCTTCAAAAATCATTGGTAGAACAAAGGGATGAGTTCTGGTAAAGAATGCACAAATACCATTGTGAGTTCAGAAATAGACAAATGGATACTGCATATATTGATCAACAGATGGATGGCCGGGTCCATAAAATGGACAGATGGACAAATCCATGTGATTGATTTCTGTTTTGCTCATTGTTTAACTTTATATTTTTACTTATCAATATAAATGCACAGTTATGTACTTTTCTGTCACTGTATTTGTAAATCTGTGCAAGTAACTGCACTCAGTATTCAGTTAAGAGTGCAGTGCAAAAACAAAATGATTTGAATAGATGGATGGAAGATTGAATTTGGAGATAAAAAGTTAGAATTGTTAGAAACAATCAAGGGAGAAAGCTAGTCATATTGATCCACCTACTTTCTTATCTGGTCAAACTCACACCCAACTTTGCAAGTAACATTATACAAAGTTATTGTCTCTTATACCTGCAATTTTATCACTCTTTATTTAATATTGTTTTTTATAAGTATGCTGCTGCTGGATTATGTGAATTTCCCCTTGGGATTAATAAAGTATCTATCTATCTATCTATCTATCTATCTATCTATCTATCTATCTATCTATCTATCTATCTATCTATCTATCTATCTATCTATCTATCTATGTAAAGTGCTTAAAATGAAAGAATAAAAATCACCTTGGTTTTGCTTCCACAGACCAATAGCAGATTTGTTTTATATTAAGCTCAGACATTAACTAAAGATGGGGAGTATAGTGGATAGTGCTGCTGCCTTATTGACCCGTGTGCAGGGTTTGAATTCACCAGCTGGCTATTATCTTTGGAGAGATTGCAGGTTCTTCCTATGTCTGCGTGTTCCCCTCTAATTACCCAAAAACAGCATATTAGTTTAGCTGGTGCTGTGAGTTTATTTTCATGAGTGGGCCCTGCAGTAGACTGCTGCTTTGCACCCAGTGCTGCCTGGATAGGCTCTGGGGGTCTCATAACTTTAAACTGAATTAGTTTGAAAATATTATATTATATCATATTCAAGGTAGGAATTATACTGTGGAATAAAAAAATGCTTAAGCCTGGCAGTCCATAGGACTACTTCATTGCTGTGACTGACCACTTCTGTCGGACATAAATGCTTTGATAGGCCTATAATAGTCCTAGTCACTTGCTAATGTTCTTTTTCTGGCATGGATGTTGTGCAGGTCAATTAAAGTAGCAGATGTTTTTTCACCATGACTAATCAATGGCTCCCTACAACAGAAAAAGCTATGGTAGTGTGTTTTCCATTCTCAGTTAGCTTTGTGTCCCAGTAATATATATACATATACTGTACACATTATAAATATACAATGATGGACTAACACACATATCCCTATTGAATTAGTTTCTGACTCCCTGTCACACTCTCTCACATCATTTCAATGTCAAGTTGTCAGCTAAACTGGTCTTATATCTGTTTTATGTCTGTCTTCTATTAAGTAAAGTGTTTCCCCCATAAACCATCATTATTGAGTCTGAGGTAAGCACTGAATCACCAGACTTGTGGTTTATACTCCATTGGTCTACCTACTAGTCCACACTCCTCATTACAAAATATAATTTGTAGAAAGAAATGCTTATCTTGGTGCTGAACAACAAATGTATTAGAGTTAACATAGACTTAGACTTAAAATATAAACTTCTGGTTTCCAAAACTAATATCAGTAAAGTGCTATAAACCTTTTTTCTGTAAGTAACAGATCCCCACTCCCACTGACCAGTTCTTGTCTTTTGCCTAAAAACATTTGCTTGTCACAACCCATTATTGGCCTAAACAATTTAAGACAATGGATGAACAAGTTAAGAACTCTGGAATAAATAAATAAATAAATAAATAAATAAATAAATAAATAAAATAGTGTCACCAATCAAAGCAGAATGGATTGAGAGGAAAACACCCAAGTGGACACAAGGAGAACCTACAGACCCTATCTACACCATGACCTCCCCTGTGAATGAAACCCAGGATTCTGGAGCTATTAGTCAGCAGTGCTAACCACTGTGTCACTTCTCTTGCAAAATGCTGAAATCACAATCTTCGTATATCTGTTGGTGGTAATGGCATCCTATAATAAAGAAAAATGAAGAAAACAGCAAAATATCTGGTGGATTATTTGTATTTTTATTGGTATGAAGAGGGCTAGAGATGTGGTCATAAATATTAGTAGCTGTAAAGAACAATGCCATATCTCAGCTGCTGGCATGAAAAATAGGCAAAGAAAATAAATGAGGGAAAAAAACACTCTTTACAAAGCTGTAATCGACTCAGTGAACCTTATTTATATGTATTTGTATGTTTACTTTGATTGATCGAAGGCTGCTTTAAAGATAGATGGCAACTGTTAGTTGTTTAATCGGCAGGCCTATGGAAAAGCAGTGTGCTCTTAACACCATGTATGCGACTTTCTTAGTGACAACTGAGAAAATGCAGAACTTTTAGCTCTTTTTCAAGTTCTGAGTACAGGTTTTATTTTTATTTTTTCCCGTTAACTTTCAAGTTTCTCTAGTATTCTGACATTTTGTCGAATTGCACCTCACCTGCCTCTCACTAGCAGTCACTTCTCCTCTGCTAATGTCTCTGAGTGGAGACATTGACACCATTTACTTTCACGTTTGTCATCTGCCTTTCCCTTGACATGATTTATGATTTTCCAGACCAGTTTTTCTTTGCTTTTAAGAACAATATATGGGGACTTAAAAAGAAAGATTGAAAAATTGGGCACAAGTCAGGGTAAACAGTTCTTCCGCAGAATAGCCTTGGCCACTCTGGCATATTTTGAAAAGCAGTCAATTGATCTTTGCCCATCTGTATTAAATAGTGGAAAATATTGAGTATGAAGTATAATAAATGAGATCAGCAGATTAATTTGACCTTTATGTAGATGCAGAAGCCATACATTTAATTATTGCAATATTGTCATTTGAATGAAAGAATTCCTGAAATGGCAAGCTAGTGGGAACAATTCATAAAACTGTGAAATTCGGAAAGGCAGAATATTGTAAATGATGTAGTGGTTTTGGGTGGCAAGCATATACAAGCAAAACTAATAATCAGATAGAAAATCATCACCATTTTTTTTTTCCATCTGTTTATGTACTTTTCATGGTCAACAAGATGGAACAAAACGAACAGCAATACTGTGTTTTTTTTAATTTACTTGCAGATGATGGCGGTGCAGTGATTAGCAAACAGCCTTGAAGCTCAGCCTGGTTACTCTCAATATAAAGTTTGTATATTCATCCCAAGCCATTTATATCAAAAACATATGTTAGGTTTATCAGAAATGCAGAACTGGCGTGTATGTTCCCTGAACTGGTCACAATTTGTGTGGCATTTGTACATTTTCTCCATATCTTTCTGCGTTTCTATGGACAGTAGATTTTTCTCCCACATCCCAGAGGCATTCATGCAATTGATTATCAACTCTGAATTAAAGTAAGTGAAGTATACACGGTGGTCAACTGGTTTCCCATCTTCAGTCAGCTTTGTGTTCCAGAGAGAGAGAGAGAGCGTGCACTGATACAGCACATTGCAATTCTCACCACAAGACAAACTACCTCACGATTCCAAATTAGGACCTGAGTGCAGCCGTGCAACGGATGACACTTTAGCACCACACTAGTATGAATGGAGTGAAACAGTGTGGGGTTTTACAGTGGCTGGACTTGCAATCCCACCCCCAATTCCTACGTTTTCCCTGTAAATTGGAGAACCTGCATGCAGTGCTGGATGCAGATTAACATCATAACCCCGGACGGAGCAATTAAGGGCCTTGCTCAAGGGCCCAACAGAGTGGAATCACTTCTGGCATTTACAGGATTCGGGAGCAAATCCCTAACCTTAGAGCCACCACTTTTTGTTCCAGCAGCCTTTATCCGAAAATCTGGGGGAAATAAATGGATGGATAAATAACCCCTTTGTTAAATATGTAAGCTATTTTGAAGTTTACTATGCATTCCTTTGTTGTCCATTTTAAAATACCACCAACTGCACAAAATACAAGCTGTACAAACATAAGAAGGCTCAAATTTCCAAACTCCATTAATATTTATTAAACTGTCCTGCTATAATTGGAGCACAGCATGAATAATTAATTAGCCATTCATAACTAAAATATTTCAGTTAAATGATTCAATAAAAAATCCAATCAATTTCCTGGTATATTCTTCTCCATTAAATGCATAGAAACTGAACACTCATAGGGCGCCCATGGTAGCCCTTTCTCTAATTTGTTTTACTGTGGGAGTACTCTATGACAGTACTCACCACGTACTTCCTCACAAACACTTTTCTAGCCATAATGCGCATCAATGAAACCATGCTTCATCACTCCAATTGTCTAGGCATATGGAAGGAGCAGGCGAATGGGCTCACCAGGAGAAGATTATTCTCCCCACACGACAGGGGGCAGTGTCCTTTGGCGTTAAACCAGATTAGGACACCTGCAGGGTGGCATGGAAGTTGGAGTCTGAAAACACAGCTCTGTTGGGATCTTTGGGAACCACCAGAGGGCACTGCTGGAGGAGGACTGCCCTGGTCACCCCCAAAATGTTCTGGATGGACCTGGACAGGATCAGTTTCCGGGTCTGGTTTAAATTTAGTCAGAGTCAGGAGGCAGTGGGCAACTCTCTTTTCGAGAAGGAAGGAGGAATCATTTTTGGTTTATTTTGCAGGCGTTTGTGTGAAGAAGTTGTCCAATCAAAAAAATAATTATTTATTAGAACCTAAAGTTGTGTTGCTGGGTTTGTGGTTTGGATCTTAGGGGTCCCCCCTGGTGGTTACAATTGATATGAAGTCACCAGAGAAGCAGATGGATGTAGAGAATAATAGTGACCAAGGGGTTGACGTTATACACAAAGCTAGGCTCGTTACCAGAGAAATCAGTCCTGAGTTCAAAATACTAAAGTTAATACTAATGTTAAAAATCAAGCCTTTTTATGAAGATGAACACATCAATGAACAGAAACCTAACTTTGAATATTCGCTAACTCGGATACTAGGAAGTTAAAAACGCCAGCCTTTAAAGTATCACACAGCTGACGTTACCCAGTGCTGCTTCAGGTAACAGAACCTACTAGTGCTGTAACAACAACAATACTGAAATGGCGATGACTAAAATAAAATATGTGACTTGTAAGACATGTATTATATTGTTCCATAATTTTACTTCATGTATATGACAAACTACGCTATGCCAATAGTTTCACCATAATCATAAAACCGTAAGTAGGACCACAAACAACCTCAGACTATAACTGCAGGGACTTGCTGAAAATAAAACAACAAAACGTGATCATAACATAGTTCTCAAAGGTCGGCTCCGCCTTCCTTATTAAAAAAAAGAATAATATCACAAAGCATATGGAATAATGAGCAATAATACAGTAAGTAAAAGAAGCAAATGGGCACATCATCCAGAGAAAACCCTCAATGTGTTAAAGTGAATTCGGCAAGTTTCATTTTGTCTTTGAGGCCACCTTACTGAATGTATGTGTAATGTAATCCAAGCAAATTTCCACAAGTATTTAATTTGTCAATTTTATGTAGAGCTTTATCCCAAGTGCTGTCAAAATGTGAATTATAAATAGAGTACACAAACTTAAACATAGTAAAATGGAACGTTACAAAAAAATTAAAAATTCAATGTAAGTCTAATGATCCATTTACTTAATATTTAACTTGTATTTTCTAGTGCAAGGCTAAGTGAAAATGAACTCAATCCAGGCAGTATTAGGTGCAAGTCAGAAGTAAACTCTAAACAGAACCCTGATCCATTAGGTGACAATCTCACACATGGCCATACGGTGATGTACTGTCACTAATTAATAGAATGTGCTTATGTTTCAGATGATGAAGGAAACTGTCATATACCCTAAGGAAATAAACACCTAAATATAGAGAGTGTGAGGAAATACTCTGAACTCTGGCAGAGACAGCACGTCACTGTCACAAGCATGTTCTCCCACAAGGACGCAAACTTAGGTGATTGCAGTTGCTCCATCTTCTCGATTGAGTGACAAAAAATCAAGGCTACATAGCCAACTGAGATAAACAAGAACTCCATTAATCACATGATTATTGTGGCTTTTGATAATAATATGGGGCTGACTTCAGCTTACGCTATACCCTCACACATATTGCTAAAGGTTCACTCACTTGAACCTAGTGGACAGAATTAACTGGGCCAAAACATGCAGTAATAATAATAATAATAATAATAATAATAATAATAATATATTTTATGTAGCTGTGCCTTTCAAGACAAACAAAGTCACATTACAAGATAAAACCATAAAATACATAAAGATTTTACCATAAAACATGATAAAAAAATAGCTAAACAAGACAATTATAAATAGAAATTAAATCTAAGAAGGTTAAAGAAAATCTGTAATTGAGCAAAGGCAAGTTTGAAGAGTGAAATTTAAGTGTAGTGCTTCATAGATGAACCAAATTCAGTGCTGGGAAAAGCTGTGTGGGAAGGTCACTGTGAAGCCACAAAAGCGACAAAACAAGCACAACAACACCACCAATCAATCACAACACAAATAATAATTTTATATTTAGCTTGTATTAAAGAACCATTCAGCACTATAACAGGCTCTGCCAAATGAATGTTGGTTTAGGACACACTCTCTGCTAGCTGAGGTACTCTTAATACACAAGATGTTGTTTTTGTCCAAATGGCGGTTGGGTTCTAAATGCCTGTGTTGTAAACACTTTTTATAACTTTAAAATTATGCAGTTACAGCAATAAATAATAATCATAATAATAATACATTTTATTTATATAGCACCTTTCCCATGCTCAGTACTTTCAAATATATTCAAAAATACATAGATCACAGTACTGCACTGAATATTAATCAAACTACATGTATACCAACGTGTATGTATGTGGCTTTTTTTATGGAATCTAAACAATTAATTCTAGAGAGTGAATTCCAGGGCAGTATAACTAAAGGTCAGATCAATAGAGGAGAAGCTGACTGATAGGACAACAAAAAGGTTAGAGTTAAGATTAGGTATATTCAGCTTTGGACAATGGTTGTACCCTTAGAACTCAGTCCTTGGATAAGCCTCTTGTCCCTAAGGCATAAGGTTAAGGTTAAGGTTAGGGATGGACGTTGATGACCAAAGCAAATAAGTTTTTTTTCATTCTTGGAGAACATCTTTTAAATCTGAGACAGCCAGATCATTGAGTAGTATTGTGCAGATGAGCATACATATTTTATATTATTCAGTAACTACCTGGAAGCCAGTGAAGTCTGTATTGGACAGGAGTTACATGTGATTGAGGGCCTTAGTTTGCCTTATGAAACAGAAGTGCCATCAGTAGAAATACTGTATGATAGTTGCCAAGGATAACGTTTGAGACAAAGAGATGACATCTCATCCAGCTTTCAGATTAATGTTTCAAAACTGATTTCCTTTCAAATATGTTATGTTCTTAAAGATCTAATGGCTGTTTTGTTTTACATTAATTTAAGGAAATAACAATAAGACTTATTTTCAACAGAATAATGTTGTTCTACAGTATAATGAGATTTGAATAAGTAGCTTAACTCAGATATTTATGGTGTGCTTTTCTATGCAAACATGATTTGAGGAGTTTACAGTTTCTGCCCATTTCTTTTATTATTGTATATAAAATTTTAAGCACAGACAGGAATACAACTCACTTGCATCAAAAGGCCATTGACTGCCAGTTATATATCCTTTTGCTTAAAGCTGCATTGCTTTTCCCATTTTATGTTAGAAATTAACCGCCATAGGACTGTTTTTTCAAATGGGATATCAGCAGTGCAAGTTACCATGAGTATTATAAAATCTGCAATAAAGATAATGAATTTTTATTTTATTTTCTGTTCTAATAGTCTTTCATCACAGTAATGCTGCATAGTGAATAGTAAATAGTGATTATCCTGGAAGAGCAAAACAGAAAAAATGCTAGTTGCCAGACTATCTCCATTTCAAGCAGAATTATTTTACAATGCCAGAATTTCTTTTGTAATGGAATTGATTGAACTTTTGTTGTTTACTTTGTCTAACAGAAAATGGGACCTACTAAGGTAATTACTGATATTTTAGCATTTTGCTTATATATAATAAATGAAATGCACAGGCAGTACATAAGTATTCAGTAAATGTTTGTCTACTTCTTGTTCATGTCAGCTTTTTCTAACTTTCCTAGTGGATCGCTATATTTGACCAGCCTCCTTCAAACTTCCTTGCCTGATATCCCTTTCTCCTTTAAGTTCTCCTTCACACAGACCATCCACTTTCTCTTTGGTCATACTCTTCTCCACTGTCCCAACACCTTCAGATCCACAATGCTTGTCCTCATGTTGTTTTCTTCTTTTCTGATTACACACCCATACCACTTGAACCTTCTTTCCTGTATTTTCTTTGAGACTTCCCTGACTTTAACTGCCACTTTAACAGTACCTCTGATTCTGTCATTTCTGGCCTTATCAAGCTTTGTTACTCCACACATCCATCTCAACATCCCCATTCCTGTAGTATCCATTTTCCTGCCCAGATTTCCCATTCATACAGCAATTCTGGTCCGACTCCTGTTTAATAAACGTTACGCTTCACTATTGTATTGATTCTTCAGACACATACTGTAACACTTCTGACTCCTTTTTCTAATTTTTCCAACCTGTTTGCATTCCGTGGTTTATTTCTAGGTCTAGCACTCCATGCTCTGTTATTGTCGATCCAACTTATTTGAACTTTTCCACCAATTTGACAACAACTCTATCGTGTTCTTGTCCCTTAAACCTTAGATATTCTGCTTTTTTCCTACTATTCTTAAGGCCTCTTTCCCCATAGCTCATCTCTACTGCTATAGTATCCTTTCCACATTGCACAATGTCAATCTGAAAATATCATGTGCCATGGGGCATGATCTACTATCTACTATCTACTTGCAACAATATCCATAACTAGATTTAAAAGATTTGAGCTTAATAATGATTCTTGATGTAAACCAAATGTCACTGCAAATCAATCAGTTATTCGTACATTTCTTCTCACTTGTCTGTATGCACCCTCATACATATCCTTAACTATCCTTACATAGCTCCCTGATACACCCGTCTCTCCAAATTTCTTTCCGGGGGACTCTCTCTTATGTCTTCCACACTGCTTGCTGAACCATTTTAATATATGCCTTCAGTAAATGCTTGTCTACATTCTGTTTAAATCAGCTACATATAGAACCATTCATGATACTGAGTGTGCTGCACAAATTTTCAAATATAAAGCAACATAAATACTATTTGTTAACACAAAATAATAAAAACATAAAGCTAACGTATAATAAGATATGACATGTGTTTGGTAAATTTAAGATCTGGTAATCAATGGAAGAGATAGAAAAAAAATTCACTGTGATGAAAACATGGACTACATATACTTGTGGGACAATTGAATGGGCAATCCATTCCTCACGGTGTATGCTACAGTGCACAGTCTCAAGCTGTCCAAACAGTAGTTTTTGTCAGCCTGACTTCTATTAGATGAACTGTTGTCATTTATGTTGTGTGAAGTTAATCTGAATAGCAATAACCTTATTAACAATCAGAGGATGTTACCCTCACAGCAAGATGTCTTTCAAGTCATAATGTAAGCCCTATTACAGGGTTTAAAGGTTCCTCAGACCAGTAGGGGTTGATGTATTGTGGCCTCATGGGTGTACTGTAGAAGACAACCAATATGGCTCTTTCTAGTACACCTCTGCAGTGGGGCTAACATGCAAGACTCTCTGGTGTTGCTAGGGAGAGTCCTACCCGTTTGATACAAGAGATTGATGTCAACAAGGACCCCAGAATTGCTTACAGCAGGGTACCAGGAAGGAGGCACAAACACAGTACAAAAGAGCCTTGCTTCGATTGCTCAGAGAGCCTAGAGTTGGGAGGCAGCTGGTGACAAGTGCTCAGCTAGATGGAGGGAAGAAGGTGATCCAATAAGTGAAAAGTGAACAGGCGAAACGCGTTAACATAGTAGCCAGGAGTTGCTAATGTTTAGTTAGGCACTGAAGGCAGAGGTGATTATTGTTTTCTGTTTTGGTTGTACTTTATTGCTACCCTGTATCCTCTTGGATTGGTGTTTGGGGTTGCCACACTTGCCCTCTCTGTCAGACTACTAGGAGAAGTCACTGGTGTACAAAAGGCACCCATGTGACTGACAAAAGAATGAATCAATAACGACATACTGTTCTCTGCAATATATCATTCTGTACAAGTACTATTTAAAGTAAGTATCAATGAACCAGGAGCATAGTTTATTAATCTTATATATCAGTCACCTTTGCTTTTACAACATTTCTATTCCGCTCACAGTGCCTTTACATATTTAATTTAGGCAAACGAAACAAAAGGAAGAAAAAAAAAGTGAAAACAAGGCCTTCTCTCCTGGACATGTTAATAATGCAGTGAGACATGCTGTGCTTTTAAGTCACTGCAGCTTAGCTTCAGCACCACCAATTGTCAGCATCATCTGGACAGCTCCTGGGCCTTTTTACTGCCATACACAGAGCAAACAGCTTGAGACATCACAGCAGGAAAGTGTAACCTTGATGTCACCAGCAAGAGAAGGGCCACCGTGTTTTGACTGCCATGATTGTTTTGTATACTAGTATTTGCTTTTATTGTCGCACAAAGGCTTTTACATGCAAACTCAAAATGTTCTCATACACGCTGTTTTGGTAACTGTAGGCTTACATTTGATTGTTTAGTTTTTATAAATGTCATGAGATAAAAATGATTGTGACTTTATAAAGTGAATGTGGTAGTAATTTAGATTACATAATATTTTTTGACAGTTTGTAATACTTTGCTTTATAAGGAGCACATAATACACATTTAAATGTAACAACATTAACACCAAATACTTTAAAACCCCATATTTTTTACTGCTGGTGAACATTATAAGTAAAGGTCCAACTGTTATGAGTACATAAATAACATTAAGTAACATGCATATTCAACTAGAAGCCATTCTGACTTATTCTCTGTTGTGAAATGTAGTTTATGCGTAACCAATTTACTTGATTTAAGAAAAGCAATGATGTACCTGATAGTGGGGTAAATTATTTATTCAGTTATGTGTGCTCGGTAATGTGCCACATGCTTTTTAGCAGATGCAAATAAGAATTGCAATATACTCTGTAATGTAAAAATAATGACCCTATTAACCAAAAAAACTGAAGTGTAAAAACTTTCATTCATTCATTCATTCTCTATGTCCGCTTACAATTGAAAAGCCATTTGAAACCCATGTCCATATTTGTCGTACATCTCAGTAAAAGTTATGTGAGGAGTGGTATGTTCTGTATGAGTGAGACATGGCCAATGAAAATGAGACATCAAACAAAGTTGTAAAAAACAGAAATGAGCATGACCAGGCATCACGTATCACAGAGTCAGAGAAAGATGAATACTAGGTTAAGAAAAAAACTGAGTGTTGTGCTAGGTGTTGTGTTGAGGAGAAACAGCCTAAGGAGATCTAGGTATGTGGAGCAAAAGGCAGAGGATGAATTGGTGAAAAGGTGCACCTTGGTGAAGGTGGAGGGGAGGAGGTGCAGAGGAAGGCTGGGAGTGGGAATACTGTAGTGTCAGATGATATGAAAAACATCCATCTCTCCCACAAGGATGCCCAGGACTGTAGAAAATGGAGGAAAAAGAATTGTTGGGCAACCAGCTAACCAGGGTAGAACTAGAAAACGGCTGTTAAATTGGTGATGATATTGATTATAATGAAAATAAAAGCTTACTCATTAACAATATTGCTTGGCCCAGCAGAACTACATGTTGTTAAATTTGAAGCTAAAGTTAAGAATATCAATGTGGTACTTTTATGCTATGCTTCTATTAACTATTTGCTGAAAAAAATCTTTTGTCATAAGCTTTTGTCGATGCCTTTGTAAAGACAAACGCAAAGTTCAAGATATTACCTGTAGCCATTGGTTTTCGTTTTTGAGTCTCCTTAGCTGCAGTGTAATTAAGTGTTGTCTGTGTTTAAATTTAAGGGAGTCTGTCATTATTCAAAGATAAATTGTCGTGAAGCATTTTGAACAAATTATTAAACTCTGCACTATCCCATTCAATCACATCATCCTCTGTCAACTTAGAATGAGTTTTCAGGATACCTTTCATGTTCGATTGGTCATGACGCCCGAGAGTGGTGATGTTGTCACATGCCAGTTAGACATGCAAGTAAGACTTTCACTCTGCTCCGCACATGTGACAATCAAATGGAAATACACAGCTGTATTCGGTGTTTATAACTGGCATTGATTTCCTGGAACATCTGATGAATGTGTATTGATTTTGTAAATGTAACCTCAATTAAAAATTATATGCAGTACCATGCAAAACTATTTGTCTCCTTTCTGATTTTCTGCATTACTATACAGAATATTTGTCACAGCAAATCTGTTAGATATTTTTGGGGGGCTTACTGAAGAAACCTAAGGGAAAATATGGGTATTATACATGGTATATGTAATCCCTCAAAAAAGGTGCTGAATTTGTATCCTTTCTTATTAAAGACCACTATGTAAACCAAGTGACAAAAATGCACAATCCAATTAGCTATGCAGCAGAGCTTTGGAGGTCTGCATCTGGACCTTTCTCTGTGGAATAGCACAGGATATTGGTTAAAACACATGAAAAGTGCTCTTATTGCTACAGACTTCAGTGAGTGTAAAATTGTTGTCAAGCCCTAACAAAGCAATGTTCCTACTCTTTCAATACCTAATAAAGTTTTAAAATCTCAAAACACCCTTTTTAGTGAGTTTCACAGTTATGAAATTGCATGTGAAATGAAGTTTAATGTCAATTTTGAAAAAACTGTATGCAAAAGGAAACTCAGCTCTTTTGTCAAATGTGCAGATACTGTAAAAATTTCAGTACATTGTTTCCATGTTCCAAAAACTCTGAAACTAACCCTACGTAACACTGAAATTTTCAAAAACCCTACGGTATCATATGCATGCATATCAATACTAACTTTTATAGAGGTAAACCATGATGAAACAGAATAAAATAGCGTTTTTTAGAACATACTGAGTAGAAACAGAATGACTGAGAAAAGAACTAGTAACCTTTACCTTTACAATGACTACATGACATGAGTTTTGCCCTGTTTGATGCTCATCAGGTATATGCACTTTAGCTTCCTCTGGCGGGGATCGAACCCCAGATGTCAGCGCCTACAAGGGAAAACAAAAGTGCATACACCTGATATAGGGCCATCTACTCTTTGTATTATTTGGCAGGTACTATATACACATATATATCAATATCATATCAATGGTGGCTCTGAGGCTAAGGTTCTGTGCTGGTATCCCAAAGGTTGTCGGTTTGAATCCTTGTCACTGCCAAACAAGATCCTACTCTGCTGGGCCCTTGAGCAAAGCCCTTAACCTTCAATTGCTCCAGGGGCGCTGTACAATGGCTGACCCTGCGCTCTGACCCCAAGGGGTATGCGAAAACTAACAAATTCCTAATATAAGAAATTGCATAAGGTGAACAAAAAGAACAAAAAAAAAATATTAATGTCTATTATGGATAGCACAAATATTAGGATGTACAAGAACTCTTGAAACTCTGCCTCAGTTCCAGTTTAAACATTTTAAATATTAGTATATTAAAAACAGAGGATTTTGAATGTACAGCTTCAAGACTTACTTTTGTCTTTGTCAAGTGTTAAAGTGTTTTTTTTTTCAAAACAAATATTCAAAGTTTAACAGATAATGATTCTCTTGGTTACCATAGAGAATGTCAAGTCAAGCGACTTATCCATCTATGGCCATCTGTTGAGGTAATGGCAAAGGAATTCATTTCAGTATTTTGGCCTCTGAAATATTCATATTAAACAAAGGATAACTAAGTTCAAAATTATAGGTGGAATATAGCTTATTTGTAGTTAACAATCTGAGAAATACATGTTACATTATAAATAATTAATTTAAACAGGATAAAAGTAATGGGCTGAATAAAGAGCATGAAAACACTCACATGGTCCCATAACTGAGAAAATAAAATGCTTTAGTCTTGAACGACACTTGTGATACAATTTTAAATAAATTTAGAGATCACTTTGCCATCTAATAACATGTAAAATGGTAATCAACAGCGTACTGGATATTAACAATGTAGGATCCAAAGTTGCTGGTAATATGTAAAAACTCAATTTTAAAAGCATACATTTTCACATTAGCAACACAATGCAACTGCTGTGCTGTGTTCTGTCTAATCCAGAATGATAATACAGTATATACCATGAAATAAGAGCAGGCAGCACTATCTAAAAGGAGGCCTCACAACCTATGTTTCTAATAGATAGATAGATAGATCTTTATTTGTCACCAGGTGGAAATGTGGCTTTTAACAGAAGCTCTTTTAATAAATAAATACATAAATAGATAGATAAATAGATATTTCTAAATATACAGATACACTATTTTCTGAACACACACCAGAATAACTAAAAAAGGAATAAAATTAAAAAGTAAGAAAAGTTCTGACTTGGCTGTCCCAGTACCAGCAAGGCATTATGCAGACATATTGCTGTTGGTATACAGGAGCCCTAGCAGCATTTCTTGACTCACTTCTGTCAATGTGTCAGAGGATATACATCATCAGTCATAATGGCACTCAGTTTTGTTTTAATTCTCTCCTTCACTACGACCTCCAGGGGGTCCAGAGTGCATCCATAACTCAGTCTACTTTTTTTTAATTAGCCTGTTGATTCGGTGGGCCTCTCTTGAAGTTACCAGCCCAGAACACCACAGCATAGAAATTTGCAGTGGTTGGGTGGTTCACTTTGCTCTAGACATGCTCCTTCTCTTGGTATGTCAGAGAACCAGGACTTTGTACTGAGTGGCTTGCCTCACTTGCAGAGGTACAATGGAGGGGATGGGGGAGCTAGGGGGTGGTGATGAAATGAGCAATGTTATTTCTATTTTATCCCTTATACGCCAATAACAGTTAATGACAACATAACAATATGCCTCATAGCTGTATCACTTGGCAATAATATGAAATCAACGTCAAAGCTGTCATACCTAAGACTACAAAATGTCAACAAAAGTTGAATAGAAATATTTGCATGACCAAATACTGAACATTGTGAGCTGGAATGTTAAGGGTCTCAATCATAAATTATAGAGAAATAAAGTACTCTCGCACTTAATAAGTCTAAAAGCCAAGATAGTATTTTTACAGGAGACTCACGTATTAAGCAGTGATTAGTTTTGGTTGCCAAATTTTTCATTCTAACTCTACAAACCAGGGGTGTGGGAATCTTAATACAAAGAACTATCCCATTTGTAGTGTCAGATGCAATATCTGATTCTGAAGGGCGATGGGCAATTTAGCTAATAGTAAAATGATTTTGATTAATATCTATGCACCTAACACAGATTACAGAGCTTTCTTCCAAAATGTATTTGCATCTCTCTCTAAAGTGAGCACTCAAAAAACTGTAATGGTTGGAGACTTTAATTGTGTTTTAAATCCAGACCTGAATAGATCCTCAGATACAACAACGATAACATCTAATACTGCAAAGAAAATCACACAGTTTGTAACGGATCATAAATTATCTGACCCATTGAGATTCTTAAATCCTAACCTAAGAACGTACTCCTTCTTCTCACCCGTATATCATTATTACTCAAGAATTGATTATTTCCTCATAGACAATATTTTTTTGCCCACAATCAAATCTTGTAAGTGCAACGCTATTGTTATCTCTGACCATGCCCCTCTGATCATGGAGCTTAAATTACTGCATTCTAGACACTCATCTTGTAGCTGGCGTCTTAACCCCCTGTCATCAGCTGATATGAACTGTACAGAATTCATATCCAAGCAAATTGATTATTTTCTTCATTCAAATGCATCCACATCCACGCAGGTCTCAGCAGTTATACTCTGGGAAACTCTGAAGGCATTTTTAAGAGCACAGATTATTTCATATCTATCTCACAAAAACAAATTGGAAACCAAAAGGTGTCTGAGTTAATCAGTGAAATTACCAGAATAGATCCTTAATATGCCAGGTCTCCAAATGAGGCACTCTATAGGAAAAGACAGGTGTTGCAATAACAATTTAACCTCTTGACTACTAAAGAAACAGAACAGCTTATCTTTAAATCGTAACATCATTATTATGAACATGGAGAAAAGGCCAACAAGATCTTAGACCAACAAATCCACAAGCAGGAAGTCCGTAATGCAATGACAGCAATTAACAACACAGACGGAGATAGAATTATTGACCATTCAAATATAACACACACATTTAAAGAGTACTATAAGTCCCTATATTTTACTCAGTTTAAAGAAGATTAGACACAATCTAATAAGTTTTTTTATTCATTAGAGATACCAAAGGTAGATACTCTTACTGCTGTGGAAATGGATAAACCTCTGACACTTCAGAATTACTAGATGCAACAAACTACTAGATCACAAAATTGAAAGTTAGGTAAAGCCATGCCACCTTCTGCCTTAGGTCTTTGTAGGGTTGCCCTTTGGATGCGTGGATGTTTTAAATTCCAAATAAATGAGGTTATGATTGAATCTAACTTCTTAAAAAATGATTTACTAGTGTATATTGGAATGCTTTGAAATAGACAAAAAAAGCTTAGGAAGGATTTTCAGCTAAAGTGAGATAAATTGTAGACCATCTTTCAAAGGCTTACTTAAGTTTTTCCATGCAGACAGCAAAAAATATTTGATAGATCTTTATGTTTACTTGTGATGTTTGCTAACCCCTAGGTATTTAAACTGATCTGATGATAAAATAGAAGGTGTCCAATCTAATATTGTGTGCTGGAGAGTTCACTGGAAAAAGCACATTTTTATTCAAATTAATTTTGAGTCCAGAAATCTTTTGAAATTCTGCTAGTGCTGTTAGGACTGCAGGCATAGTATTTTGTGGATCTGATATATATATATACACACACTGTATATATATATATATATATATATATACTGTATATATAGTACCATATCATCTGTATATAATTATATTTTCTGTTCAAGTTCTTCTCTGATAATCCCCTTTATCTCATAAGCATTTTGTAAGTGAACTGCCAGTGGCTCAATGGTGATTGCAAAAAGTAGCAGTGACATGGGGCATCCTTGTCTAGTACCACATTCTATTTTGAATTCGTCTTAAAAAAAATTGTTAATACAGACTGAAGTTTCTGAACTTTTTATTTGTTGACCAATTTTATTTTTAGCAATCCCTGCTACATTTAGACCTACTAATGCTGCCTTTTAGGAAGAATTTCTGAACATGGGAATTATAAATTTTCATTATTTTTCATAAAAGGTTTATTTTAATTTTTCATTTTGGATTGTGTTTTTTATCATAAAAATAATGATCTTTTGAAAAATGGTGTTGTAGTTTGCCTCTCACATCCCAAGAGACGTGTAGGTTACATACATTTGGTAAATTTAAAGTGGGCCCTGTGTGATGCCAGTTGGCAGTCTGTGTAGGACTGTTTCCTATCTTATGCCCTGTGCTGCTGAATAGCATCTGGTCCCCCACCATGCTGAATTGTGTTAAACAGTTCTGAGAATGTTATCTGTTATGTTATGCTAGATTACTTATTTCTACAGATGTCAGTCATCGTTTGACTTATGCTTAATATACTCAACTATACTGCTGTTATTTAGTTCAGAACCCTTTATATTAATTAACTTGATTATGTTATCCTTTTCATTCACTGAATTATTTCATCTAATATCTAATAATAGTTGATGTTAAAGATTTCAGGCTGGTGAAGCTGAGAATTTTAATATATCATTCAAATGCACCCATGCATAAAAAACCATAAATAAATGTAGTCATCTTTCTAATCATACCACCGAATATGCAAACTAAGGTTCAATGTTCTTTTTGAGTTAAATTCTCTAAAGCAGTGTCTATAATTGTTTATTAAAATTTATGGAAAGACAACTCCTTTAAAACATATTATCTGGGGACATTGAAGTATTTTTAATATAATGAATCAGCTTCTATTTGTAATTAAATTTCTGAATAATTTTTTTGAGAAAAAATGAAAAATATTAGCTTTGTCACTGTGAACATCAAAATTAATATTTTATTTTCTTCTTCTGCTAAGTAACTTATCCACATGAATTTAGTGTATGCCTATATTAGTGTGCATCTGCAAAAGGAAGAAATAGGTCAAACATAATAATACTGTGAAAAAATATTTTCATTTTGCTACTCTATTTCATTGTTCATTTGCAGTCAGGGTTCACTCCCAGAAAATCAGCAGCTTCACACCAGTGCCGTCTCCTGGTAGTAACAACGTATTTTTTGGCCAGGCACAATATGTAAAGGGTCACTTCTCTGTTAGAATACACCCATTTCTCCAGTGATCAAAACTTAAAGAAGATTCATAGTAGGACTGACGCCTCAGCCCTCCATATATAATTCTGTCCGTGTTCTCATCTAGAGTTTAAACATGAATATTTCATTGCAATTCCCATAGTTGCCCCCTATTAGCAGACATAAATACCAGGAATCTTTTTAGTATTCCCTATCCCATGCCAGTTACTGGAATCCCTTTTTACCCGACCAGAGATGTATTTCTTCCTAATCTGTTTGGTTGCAAAAGGGGAGCCTTTAATTCTTACTGCTTGATGCCCACTCTCACTGCTTTTGTCTTGGCAAATATGTAGTTCATTATGTGATATATGCAGTATGTAACTCACCGTTGGAGAACAAATTCTCAGCAGACATTTTTATGAGCTGTATATGTCCATCAGATTCCACCTCCCTTCCTATACTCATTCTTCTAGATTTCCAAAGCTCAAATGGTATAAGTCAATAAAAGATGAGCCAATAATTTCACATGGAGCAGAAATGTGTTTTGATTTATTCTATAGTCTCTGTAATGTTTCCTTTATTGGCATTTGTAAACATTTATTCTGCTCTATATGAGTAATTAAATTGGCACTTAAGCTGTTAATATGTCTTCCAAGTGACTTATGACTAAAGATGAATGAAGACTTCAGGTTTTGGCTCCAATGCTCTCCGCATATGATAATGATCCCAGTGGTGACTAAAACTAATGAAGACTGCTTGCCTCTACAAATAAAGGAGTGCTGCAAATTATACCCTGTCACACACTGCAATATAAATGTAAACTTAACATATGATTTTATTCTTGTTGATGTTCCATACTTGGCAGTAAATGTGTAATGTTCTGAAGGCCTGGTAGAAACTGCATACAAATCAGTGTTCTGCAAATGAAGGGAAGAAGTCTCATTGACTGTTATACCTCTTCTTTTGGCCCTATACAATATTTCCAAAGACTTTTTATTAAACATCCAATTCCAACGGCATTTTTCAACACTTCCATTATTAAAAATAATAATGGCTTCCTAGCTGTGGTAATATGAGTACAACACTTGGAAACAGTCTGAACATCTTATTTATAACTCATACAAAGATCCTAAGCTTGAACTGGATGAAATCATAGAACTCCTTCCACACCTTCAGTGAAAGACCACTGTTAAGTTAAGCATTTCCCTTAAATCAACGATATTCTGCCCATAATATGCAGTATGATATAACATAACATTTTCAAACCCATTTAATCCAGTGCAGGGTTCCAAAGACCAGAGTCTATCCTGGTAACACTGGCTTCAAGGTAGGAAACAGCTCTGGACAGGACGCCAGTCTGTCACAGCGCCCAATCACACACACACATTCACACTCAGGACAAATTTCCGATTAACGTAACACACACATATCCTTAGTGATGTGGGAGGACAACCTGCAAAAACAACTGCATAGAGATTTGGGAGAAAGTGAAACTCCACAAAACAATCACCAGGAATAGGGTTCCAAACCAGGATACCAGATCCATGTTGCATTTATCATGCTTTTTTTCTCATCTTTTTTGAATTATTTAACACATTTATTTTGAATTATTTTTAAATCGAATAATACATATTGGGCGGCACGGTGGCGCAGTGGTGGCGCTGCTGCCTCGCAGTTAGGGGACCTGGGTTCGCTTCCCCGGTCCTCCCTGCGTGGAGTTTGCATGTTCTCCCCATGTCTGCGTGGGTTTCCTCCGGGCACTCCGGTTTCCTCCCATGGTCCAAAGACATGCTGGTTAGGTGGACTGGTGATTCTGAATTGTCCCTAGTGTGTGCTGGGTGTGTGGGTGTGTTTGTGTGTGTCCTGCGGTGGGTTGGCACCCTGCCCAGGATTGGTTCCTGCCTTGTGCCCTGTGTTGGCTGGGATTGGCTCCAGCAGACCCCCGTGACCCTGTGTTCGGATTCAGCGGGTTAGAAAATGGATGGATGGATAATACATATTAGTTTGTACCTTGTCAGCGAGTATAGAATTGTGCATCCTGTTCCTACCAGGAAAAATCCATCTTGTTGAAGTTTATACAAAGAAATGGTAGATACAGGGGGCTAGATGGACAGTTCAAATAAACTAATAACCAAACCGACAGAAGTCAAAGGCAGTTAGTCAATAATAAGGTGAAGAGATGCAGAAATGGCCTGCCTGAGTTTGTACACTGTTGGAGGAAATTACAGACAGGACTTGTGGTGAAAAATTTAGATAAAATCTTATTACTCTTACATACTAGTGATACCAGAACTGGGAAAAGCATACATCTGCATTTACAATCACTTGACCAAATGATCATTTGTTACACATACCATCGTACAGATCCTCTCCAAACAAAGCAGTGGTGAACAGAAGAAAATTATACATTCACAGCAGTTTATAGAGGCAGTGAATAAAATTACCTCTCTCCATTCATGTTATTAGTCCCTAGGTAATGTAACTAATATATACAATGAATAGTAAAAAGGGGCCATATTATGAGGCCCCTTTTCCCCTAAAATCTGTGATTTCCAGCAATCTAGTGTTTGTATCTTAAAAAATTACTTTTACACAATAACTACCAGACTACAAAAGTTGAATCAGATAGAAAGGTACAGAACAAAGTAATAATACATCAAGAATGGACAGACACATGCCTTGAATGGTTAGAAATATTTCTCTAATCTAGAAAAAGTGCAGAGAAGAGTGAGTGGACCACAAGGTATGAGTTATGAGGAGAGACTGATGGAGTTGAACCATTTCAGTTTTAGCAAATGGAGATTAAGAGGTGACACAATTAAAGCGTTTAAAATTATTGAAAGGGAATTAGTACAGTAGATCCAGGCTGTTACTTTAAAATGAGTTCAACTAGAACACAGAGACACTGTAAGAAACTTGTTACTAGTACATTTCGCACAAATATTAGTAAGCTTTTCTTAATTCAGAGAACCATAGACACATGGAATAAGTTACCAAGTAGTGGAGCAGACAGTAGAACTCCAGGTATCTTCAAAGCTTGATAGCATTGGTGAGCTTTGTTGTGCTGAATTGCTTTTTCTCGTCAAAATTTTCCAATGTTATCACATTTTTTTTTACAGATCATAATTGTTCCTTAACAGCCAAAATATTGATTAAATCCATTTTTAATTCTGAAATATATGTGTTACTTATTTGTTTACTGAACTCTCTTACTGTACATACCATTTTAGTGTTGTGGGATACTGGAACCTATCTTGCTGGAATCAAATTTAAAGTTAGCGCTCACACTGCATGGCGAACCAGCTGATTCCATGGCGCCTCCAATCATTCACCTACACACACTGTCTTGTTCATTTTAGATTTACTAATGAATCCAATACACATGTGTTTGGGGTGTTGAAGGAAAACAAGATAACCTTAAGGAAAACATACACACACTTACAGAGAACATTGAAAAATCTATAAAGACAGTGACAGAGCACAGATTTGAAAAATCTAATTACTGTGTGTATCTTCTGCAGATTTTTTCTTATTGTTTTTAAATATTTAGTTTTGATATAGCCTTCTTAAACCTGCCAAATACAATTTAGAGATGTCAGCCAGGAGACATCACTGGGCCCACCTACATGCACATGCACACTCACACTCAGTCAGTTTGAAATCTCTAGTCAAGTAAATCAGCACATTATTGGCATGTGGTAGGAACACTGGACCACCAGAAGGATAATCCCATGCAAACACTGGAAAAACTGGGTTTGCGACTTGAACCCAAAGCACTGTATCCATGAGGCTGGAGAACTGCCCACTGTGCCACACTGTCGGCCTATTTTATTATTTGGGTAATTTTAAGTATACACAAGTTGGGACAGGGTTTAACATTTCCAGGGATCTTGATTTCATTGACTTCATTTGGAGTACCCTGATAATTTGTACTTCCCAGAGACTTTGGGTTTAGGTTAAATTGTCACCAGAGAGGCGGTTTGCATGAGTGTAACCTGCAATAGCTTGACTCCATGTCCCTCTTTGAGTCTATTGTGAAAAAAGAGGGAAAGAAAAATGAGTGGAATGATGAATGCTGTGTTTGCTTAAGGCCCTGATCTACTCTGACAGGCTTAAGAGGATATAACCAGATTTTCAAAATTCTCAAAGGCACTGATAAAGTAGATCCAGTAGAATTCTTTCAACTTAAGAGTGTAAGGACACCATGTTTGGAGTACCCAGATAATTTGTATATCCTAAAGACTTTGGTTCTAGATTCAATTGTCACCTGCAATAGATTGACTCCTTGTACCTCTGTGAGTCTTTTGTGAAAATGATGAGTAGAACGATGAATGCTGTGTTTAGTTATGAACTTGATGTACTCCGACATACTTAAGAGGATCAAACCTGTTAAGTCTTGAGCAGAGGGGACCTAATCCAAGTTTTCAAAAATCGATAAAGTAGATCCAGCAGAATTTTTTCAGCTTAAGAGTGAATCACTTACTAAAGCACATCACCTGAAATTAAGGAGAAGTGCATTTAGGACTGAAGCCTGGAAGCACTTCTTTACACAAATAGTTGTGGGAATCTGAAACAAACTACTGAGACATGGAGTTAGAAACTTTGAAAACCATTAAGGAGAATCTGGATGATATAATGGAACAGCTTAGCTATTAGCAAAGCAAACAGGCTTGACGGACTGAATAGTTCTTATTTAGAATTCTTTTATGTGGCCTAGCATATTATTATAAAGCTTGTATTAATTATTAATATTAAACTTTTAAAAATAATGTTGAATTAATATTACCTCATTTTTTTGTTTGGTCATTTTAAATAATATACTTTTCAGAAATGTTTCTATTTCAATGGAGATATGTCAAGTCATATCAAAGCAATGTCTAGAATATTTTGCATTTACAACACTCACTGTATCACCTGTTAGGTTGTAATATTGATGTTGATATATCTTTACCAATAAATTGGATGGTGGATCAATACAATTCAAAACTTTAGGTTAAGAATCTTTTGTGGACTCAGTTTAGGATATATCTTTCATCTGTGTACAGCTGTGTTTCCCTATGCACTGGGATGTAGTCTATTCTTATATTTAATAATCTTTAGAACGACCCAGACTGTAAACCTTAAACCATCTTACTACCCAGCATTAGAGCCAATAGGATGCCACATTAATGGAACAATTGCATATTTCACTACAATCCATTCTGTCTCTCAGAGGCCTAAAGGAAATATGCTTTAACAGATGCTCATTTATCCATGCTCAGTGTTTACATAGATAGGAAATATTAACAACAAATGGTGATATGCAGCCGATCTGATCTTGGTCCTTGTTTTTTCCCAGTTTAAAACTGCATCTACTCTTGAGATTCCACTACACTTACACTCCTGTATAAAGCAAAAATGAAAAAGTGTTGCATTTCTTCATGTGATGTGTCCTGTAAAACATAACACACTTTCAGATTTAAAGAGGTACTCCAGGGATCTTTACTTTTTTTTGTCAAAGGAGTCGTCAAGAGAATATTTGAGGAATGCAGCTGAGCCCATAAACAGTATTTGTCATATATCTTTCTTCGCGATATTAGGACTGAACTAGAATGAACCAGATTTTTTTTTGTCATTTTAGTGCTCTAACAAACTCTTTCCTCGGGTTAGTCAAAAGTTCATATGCTTTGCTGTACGTGCCTCCACTTTTATAGCACACAAATACTGGCTCATTTGCAGCCCTAAAATGACAAAATCTATGGAAAAACACAGAGAACAGAAACAAAGATAAAAAACCCCATCAGAACACAACAACAATGTCAGGAATTAAATACTAACGTGTTTCTGACCATGATGTTATTGAAACAGCAAAGAAAGGCAATGACAAATGGAAATAAAAAAATAATGCCCAGAGTCAAAAACTAAGGCAAAAAATGAATTAACCTAGCCATCCTGAGCATTAACACAAGTGACATTTAGTAAATGTGTCAGCTTTTCCTTTCCCACAGCACACAACATTCGGCCCATAAATGTCTATAAGTGGGTAATAAAACACACACACCTGTGTAGTAGCAGTTGACACAAATTCAAATTGAAATGTGAAAACTGTCAGTTCCTAATAGTCAGCCCACATACTAGGAGTTTCTAGGATGTGCTAACTTCACATGGATAACAACTGGGCACCTGGGCATTATTTATAAATTAAAAAAGGGCATCTCCCAGCACCTAGCAGTGGTAGTCACCAGAGCAAAATGACATAAAAATCTTTAAAACTTACTCAGTAAGTCCTTTTGAAGGAGGTTCTAAACATTTCTGAGGTATGCTTATGACAATTAAATTTGGAAGTAAATCGTTTTTATTAAAAATTAATGTGAACAGCAGCCAGTATGATGGATGCCACAGAGCCAACAGGAAACAGTAGAGTGGAAAATGACAAAGTAAAGCAGGTGCTTGTAGCTATTAAACACCACATTGCCTTTTAACTAAAAACATCTGAAAATACACATACCCAGGTTGTGAAAATGATCTGAAAAATGGAGTAGCTTCCAAAAATCATTTACGGCAATCCTGATAGTTTAAAGCAATCACTTGCTAAGGTGTAAATGCCCTAATTTGAAGACCTTCAAAAAGCTGATTTGTGAGTATTGTCTGTAAGCATAGTTACATTTTTTTTTCTTTGCTGCCCTCTGTATTCTGTAATATAAATTGAATATATCACCTATGACCCTTAAGGAATTAGAATCATCTTCATCTCAACCTGTATGCATTAGTTCATATGCCTTTATAAAAATGAACACTTCATTTTGTAAATCTGTCATTAGTATTCTATGCATTTCTCAGTCGTAAGGCATTTAGTATAGGATTCTGATCAGCAGTGCCAAGGGTTGTGATGTGTCATCTACTGAAATGAAAAATGCAATACATTTAATTGCTACATGCATTACATATTACATTACAATAGATGGTACAATGCAAACATTAACTCTGAATATGTCCGATAGAGTGAAGCTGCCGGACAGACAGATGTTGGCTGATGTTATTGAGATATGTTCCCTGATGTTTCTCTGTGTAGGTTTAACACAATGACTGCAGCAGTGACAACAGGTAAATTTGTTCCTAATGTCAATGTAAAATCAGGGTGTCTTTTTAATATACCAATTCAATGCATTTTCATACTGAACAAAAAAAACATATTTTCTCAAATATTCAAATTATTTGGTAGTTGGCAGAAGGAACAGAAAATTCTCCCAACTTGTAGTTGCCAGTCAACATATTGAACATGCTATTTTGTGCTATATTGCAGCTCATGTTTTCATATTATATTTGTATTTATTGTATAGCATGCTGGATTCATAAGTCTAAGTGCATTGAATTAAAATATTTATACAACCAGGATTACAAGTAAATGTAATGCTGGTCATATTAAAAATTACAGAGCAAACTGAAGCACATAGCCCTGCAAAGTACCAGAAAGCAGAACCACCTGTGGAAAACCACACTGTAAAAAGATGAATAGACTGCTTAAGTGCTCTGAGTTGAAGTTCCTTGAGTTGTGTTATGTAAAGCACTTTGAGCTACTACTGTTTGTATGAAAATGTGCTATATACTGTAAATAAATGTTGTTGTTGTTGTGAATCAATGATTCTAACCACTACACCATAATACCATTCATGTGGGCACATACCAGTCTTAAGATTACAGAAATGAATTTCTGCCAGCTGTTATCTTATATTTGCTTATGTAAAGTTCCTGAATCATATACAAATCAATTCTAATTCTTCTCTCAGATTCTTGTCCTAACTGAGTTGTAGCATTTAATTTTGCCTAAAAGTTAAGCCATTCAGAGAAGGAATTTATACATAGTGAGGCTTGTGGAAATTGAAAAGCTTAGCAACAGAAAGAGCAATTTATTCTGCATAACACTGAAATCACTGTAAAGTAGATGAAAAAGATTATTCATCTTTCTAAAATTCACCGATGTTATATGAGGCTATCTAGTAATCAAATGAAAACCCAATTCATTTCAAAGCATTCTCTGTTTAGGACCATGAGTGACTGGGTGGGCACAAGGCAAAGATTAGTACCAGATGTTAGGCCTGTCCGTCAGTAGGTGCAGACAAAACACTCAGAGGCAATTTAAAGACAAGAGTGGACACTCAACAACATGTCTTTGAATCCCCTGGAGGAAATACCCACCAGCACGGGGTGACATGCAAACTCCACAAAGAAAACTGGCTCAACCCTGGGGTCCAAGTCAAAAGATAATTTATCCCTAGTCTTGTAAATCTTTTAGCAGTAATGGTGAAAAATGGCCATTTGCTCCTTTAGCTCTGCATACTCATCACTCTGTGCTCCTCAGGGAAAGTAGATTTGTGCTCCATTCCAATTTGCATCCCAAGTTGAACTGTGCCGGCTGAATCCAGTAGCATTAATAAGACATCAGTCTTTCACAGATCACATGGGGAATAGTACATTATCATGCCAACTAAGGCAATTTTAAAATGTGTATTTTAAACTTAGTATCTTCATAGCTTTATGAGCACATTATCGCATGTACGTGTTCTTCTGTTTATTTTAATGCTACTGCTAGATGTTCCCGCTTGTGTAAGATGAAAACTGTGCTTTAAGATCAATTTGCTCTGGAACACTTTACAAATGTATGGAGTTTCCA
Organism: Polypterus senegalus; assembly: GCF_016835505.1. Taxonomy (NCBI): domain Eukaryota; kingdom Metazoa; phylum Chordata; class Cladistia; order Polypteriformes; family Polypteridae; genus Polypterus; species Polypterus senegalus. The sequence continues at coordinate 126,501,222 of NC_053161.1, read as the reverse complement.
AAGCATGAATTTTCTTACAATGTCTTAAATCCCCAAATAAATTCATGACGAGTGGTTTATGTGTTTTCTTTGTCTGGATAGCAATAATGATTCAGGTCAAGGTGAATGAAGAATTTTTGAAACTTAATTAGACTGAACTGTTACTTGCTGCCATTGCACCCCACTGAGTACCTGTCTTGCTGCCATTGCAGTTGGGATAGTCTTTGTCTCTGCACAACCCTAATTGGATTAATAGATTTTAAGAAGAAATGGCATATCACTGTCTGTCTGCCCTGCAGACACATTATCAAACATGAAGTAGGATACCTTTATTTTTATATTCATTTGTTTGTTTTGTGATCCAACACATGAATGAGGCAAAAAGGCTGGCGTGTTTTTTGGCAGACAGAGCATCTGCCTTCTAGCTGTTTGTAATGAAATGATCTGCAGCTTTTCTATGTGGAAGATTAATGAAAGACAACATTCATTATTTTAGCCATTTGACAGTAATTTGACTGAGACATGAGAGGTGACAGAGTTTAGAATTTATTAAACAATGAAAAGCTGTAAAGGTTACATACTGTATATGGAAAATCAATCAGCCATTGTATCTTTCACAATGAAACTTTGCAATGTATTGTGGAACTACAGTATATATATATATATATATATATATATATATATATATATATATATATATATATATATATATATATATATATATATATATATATATATATATAAATATAAATACCCTGCAACTGACTGGCATCCCGTCCAATGAATGTCACTGCCTTGTTCCCAGTGCTTGCTGGGATTGGCTTCAGCTACACCGCAACCTTGCTTAGGATAAGTGGGTTTGGAAAATGGATGGATGGATGGATGGATAGACAGAATATGTATAATCACAGTGTAGGTGTTCAATTCAGGGTCAGATAGTGAGGCAGAAGTAAGATTTCAAGCTACAATCTTAATGTTCACTTTTTTTATCTTCCTGGTAATGGCAGGTTTTGTGTCTTGCTTGGTGTAATACTGTGAGCAGCAGTTATTGATTATTTATAATAACAAAAGAAGAGGATGGAAGGATATCTGTAGGGTATTTACAACAGTCATAGTTTTCGTTTTACTAAGCAACAAGATAACAGTTATATAGACATACTGTAGATATCAAGTCCTATAAGAAAGGGTTCCAAGCATACATAGCAGTTGTTCCAGATTTTACTCTGTGATGTTCACTTTCATCCTCATCACAAGGTGCCTCACAAAGCACACAAGGATACAACATGAAACATCTCAACAAAACAATGTTGATTCACACATATGGAAAATCACACAAAAAATATTAAGGGTCTGAGAAGAGCTTGGAAATGTCTTGGCATACAATTCCGCATGCAAAATCATGAAGTGCATGTACTCTTCTATACACTGGAGTCAGGTTACATGAAGCGAATATAAATGGTGTGAAAATGTAAGTACAAGTACTTTTTTAATTAACAGGGCATGACTGACAAGCAGCATCTATATATATAATTCACTAAGGCAAGACACCCATGGAAAGCACGCCGGAAGGGGCGTGGATTCACTAAGCCCGAAAAGTAAGACACCTATGGCGCATGCAGGGAGGAGCCACGCCCACCAACTCCAAGACCATTGGATACGACGACAACTCGCAGAGCCACGCCCACCAACTCCGACGTGACGACACAGAAAGAACAGCATCATTTATATTCGTCTGAGGCCTCATGTACCTCCGAGCCACCTTGACTGTTCATAGAGGCATGTTTCTCGTGGAGGTGAATCGTCATATGCAGCGTGTAAAACGGTTTGCGAGTGGTATCCCATGGGATCCTTAAAACAATCCTTTACAACTGAGGTTAAAACACAATGAAGTAAGCAGTCTTTAAAAAACGAGTTTTCGGTTACGACGCACGACCGCATGCACCATAGCAAACTGTTTTACACGCTACATACAGCAATTTGCATCCGCGACAAACATGCGTCTTCTTCACTCACGGACAATTATATGTTGCTCTCTCCAGAGTTCCATCTTTTCATTCACTTTCTGTTGTATCCTCAAACCCTCCCTTTTTAGACAACTGTGTCTTTCCAGAAGTGTTTAGCATTCAATAAATAATTATGCATGAGATTGAGTGTGTGTCTACCCAGCGCAGAGAGGCGTGGGTAAGCCGTTGAACCCCATTCGAGCTGCAAACTGTGGAATTCCCACTAAGTGCGACTCATACGCTTCCACTGGTTACGTCCCTACCCTTTGTACACACCCCCCTCCCACCTCGCTACTACCGTGGTCGGGTGTCTTGGTGGATTATATATAGAAAAGCAGCCAAAACCGCACAGAGCAATGAAAAGTCTACGTGAGTCACAGGTGCATCTGGACTGTGTAAAGATTACAACGACTCAAGTGACGAGTTGGAGGTGGGCACATGAGCGGGCAGTGCATACTGAACGAGAAATCAGCAGACTAGCATGACGGAGGGAGCTGAATGGACGTCCTTCTCCTCTCCTCCCGTACCACACTCTGCGACTGAGCGCCGTGCACCCCCATCCCTCCGTCTGGCAGGAAAAGGCGCGATGGCTGTCCTCCAGTGTTCAGTCACGGACGATTGTGGGTTGCTTTTCTTGCTGATTTATTACATTACAAATTTTTCAAATGTTAATTTTCTCCCTGTGCTTAAGAATCATTAAAAAACCGGCCTGATTATGCGACGTATGGTACGCCGTGGGTTGGCTAGTATAACATATTTTAATCCTTTATTTATTCATTCACCAAAAAAAGTATTAAAAAGTAATGTGTGAAAAAGCAAGTAGGCCTATTACTGTTTTCCCATTAGTTATTAAGGTAATCAAGTGTAGCTAGTTGGTCACCAGGCAGGGCTACTGCCTCAGTATAAAAGCAGCTCAGCATGCATCATGCGATATGACAAAGATAAAAGACATCTGCAGTGATCTCAAGGAAGCAACTGTTGCTATATTTCACATTGGAAAGAGTAATAAGGCCATTCATTAATCAATTTAAAGTCCATGGATTTACATGGATATGGAATATTTACAAATGGAGAACAGACAATAGTGAATCTTCCCAGGAGTAGCCATCTCAGCAAATTTAACCAAGGAACAGACTGCAAGATGCTCCAGGCAATCGCAAATGAGAAAGTTACATACAGGAATATATACAGTAGGCTTCTTGTCAATATAGTAAATGTTACAGGTGGTGACTCTACCATCAGATTCTCAAAAAAAATGGTAGTCAGGTGAAAGACCTGCAAAATTAGATCTTAATTTACTGTCAGACACCTAAACCAATGCCCTCTGGACAGATGAAACCAAAGTTGAATGTCTGGGTTTTTATGTATATCAACATATTTATTAAAAAACAATCTCAGCGTTTCACTACGAGAACCTCACACCAACTATCAAATTCAGTGATGTGGGAGTGATGGCTAGGTGTGGTTTAGGAGCCACAGGACCCAGGCAACTGCAATTCATTCTCTCTGCCATGATCTTCTAGAGTATTCTGAAGAAAAATGTGAGGGCTTCTGTCCAATAAACAAAAGCCATTTTAAAAGTGGGTCATACCACAGATTTTCCTGACAAATTTTCCAAAGGCAGCTGGGGATTTCATATTTGACCCTGTGTTATGGGTGTGGATGTGTGCATAAGTGGGTCCTGGAATGGACTGGCATCCTGTCCTCCATTTTGACCTGACCAGTGCCCAGTGTTGCTAAGACAAGAACACTAGCAATGGTTTAACTGAATGGATGAATGAGAAAACGTTATATTTTTGGAATGGTCAAGTCAAAGTCCAAGAATGCAACCGCATGGTGAGACTGTGCATAATCAAATGCACTAAATTATTGTTGAATTAAAGTGGTGTTTTACAGAGTAGTGGACCTAAATTGTTTCCACACAATGTAAATGATTCAAAAATTTTATACAGAAAACAATTACTTCAAGATAGAGCTACTAAAAATTCTTCTACAAATTCCTGAATCAATACTTACATTTTGACATGATTGTATCATATAGATTTGAACTGTAAGCCCCTCACCTCAGACCCTTGAGCATGTCCTTTAACCTCCCAGTGCTTATAACTAGGACTGCACCCTGCCTGAAAATTTCCCCGATTGTTCACCTTAAAACACCACTATGTATGAAATATTAATTTAAAATGGCATATTTAAACTTTTCATTTGGCATATCTGTACTGTACCTGACAAATTACCTACGCAAGGCAAGATCTATATGGTATAAGCCTGCTGTTGCCTTATTTTGGCTTGTCACTTTGGTATTTGTAGTTAGGTTTTTCTTTTTGTATATTTTATCATGTGAGGCTTTCTTTTCACTGGGGTAATTTTTAGCATTTCCTCTTATTATTTTTAGAAATTTTGTAGATTATTCAACACACTAAATTAAATGCAAAAAGAAAGATTACATCCAATAATTAATCGTAAGGAAGTACAGAATAATGTTTCTAATGCTAGATGTGTAACATAAAGTTGGTAATTTATTGTTTAATACTACTCCCTCTATACATATGACTGCAGAGCTGCACATGACTCTAACTTCATTGTCAAGTTTGTTGATGGCACGTGACTGTGGCAGGCCTGATCTCCAACAACAATAAGGAGACTTACCTGGATGAAGTGGAGAGTTTGTCTCACTGGTATCAGGACAACAGCCTGCTCCTCAATGTCAGCAAGACAAAGGAGCAGATTATGAACTTTGGGGGGAAAACAGCAGAGGCACTACCACCCCCTCAGAATTAACAGCACTAAGGTGGAGAGGGTGGACAGTTTAGTTATCACAGGTTCCACATTACAGAGGACCTGACCTGGTCCAAGCACGACAACGTCTTTACCACTTGATGCCTCCGAAATTTCACACTGAACCTCCAGTTACTAAAGAACTCCTACACCCCCACCATTGAAAGTATCCTGACAGGAGGTATTACTGCTTGGCTTGGAAGCAGCACAGACCAGGGCAGCAAAGCTCTGCAGGGAGGTGGGGCGGTCAGCTGAACGCATAAGTGGGTTTGCACTCTTTAACTTCTGGGACATCTACACCAAATGATGTCAGAACATGGCATAAAAACTTAATTTGTGACACCAGCCATCCAAACAGTGGCCTCTTCTCTGTGCTGCGTTGGGGGAAAACTCTATTGCTGTCTGAAGAGAGACGGTGGAGGGCTTTCTTTTCACAGTCCATCTACATCCTAAATGTGGACATTGCCTAGAACTACGTGATACCCCACTGCTAATTCTCTTATTTATTATTTTTAATATGCTGATATTGTACAGTACATTTTTATTTTATTGTTGTTTTCATATTCTTCTAATGCACAGTCTTGAAGATTAGCAATTAGGCAATTAACTAAATATTGTATTGTCTGAATAATTGAATGTGACACATGCAATTTGATTTGATTTGATCATCTATTTTTTGCATGATAGGGTAGTTAGCTAATTTTCAGTTGATTGGTCTGCTGAATTACAGTGTCTCCCCTTTAAAACCCAGTGGAGTGTGAATGTTCTCTGAAAGTTCATATTGGTGTCTCCTGGGCGGCTTGTTTTATCCAGCGGTCCCAGTACAGGTTGTTACGTTAATCAGCAATTCTAAATGAACAATATGTATGTCCTGCTGTGGTTTGGTCCTCTCATTGCGGAGTGTTTCTTGCCTTCTGTTGTCTTCTTTAACCATTGCTTTTAACTATGACAAAGAAGGAACAGCCAAAGGCAATGGGACGGTTAAGAGGAAAAATAAATAAAGTGATGATTATGAACCGAATAAGCGATATAGTATATTATAAAAAAAACCCGAAACTTGCACAGGAAAAAAATGAGATTTATAAAATGCTGAACCGCTGAAACATGATAAATGTTTCAGGCTGATTCTGTTAACCTGGGATGTGATTATTTAATCACGTCGTCTTGTCACCTCACCAAATTTGTACGTAACGTTACAAATTAAAACTAAAATAAATTAATAATAAAATTAATTAAAATTAATAAAATAAATAATAAAGTAATTTTTTATATAAAAAACAGTTTAGTGCTCAATATTGAGATACTGCATACAGGTATAGTCTGACATCTTTAAAATTAATGACAGCATATACATAAAAACAACGTTGAAAGCACCTACCGTTTCTCCAGGACAGCCCAGTTTTTCCACCTCTGATTGCGCCAAGGTAACAGGGAACCGCTTCATGTAAGTAGTGTGCTGTAATGTGCAGCTACCAAGCAGGTTGCATTCTCTCAGTCAAACTTCCCCCGAAGTGCCATGGGAGTAGCGATCTGCTTGTCACAAGAGGTCCCCTTCTCCACTCTCTACACGCCTGACTTCTCCACTGTGATTGGATGGCTGGGATGTGATGCTCGGCATAATCGCTTAGCGGGGCTGTGGAGAAGGGAGGTGATTATTACAGGGAACAGATGGGCTTGTCCCGAGCGCTCACAGTGTCCATGTGAGCTTATGCCGCTAGTGGATAGATACTGTCTGCTGCATCGAGTCATAATTATCGGCTTTTTTCGTTGTTTCCAACGATTTGGAATGGGAGAGGGAGACACCGTGTGCGGCATCTACTTCGGTGTCATCTCTCCAGTCCGCCCGCAATCTCCGGCGGTGGACACGGAGAGCTGAGCGCAAAGTAGCGCAGCGCTGTGTCAAATGGAGCAAATCTGAGTTCTTCGGTGTCTCCCATCAGCTAAGGCAAACCAGAGGATTTACCACCAATAAGCTTCTGCTGTTAACGCCTTTTTTTTTCTCTGGCTACTTTGGGATTGTCTCGGAGCAACGATGATTTTCTCGGATATGAGCACTGTGACCAGTTCCCCCAAGGTCCATCCGCCCAACGGGACGCGCTTCTACACATTCCAGGCAAGTATCCCGTTGTCACAAACCCGTGGAGCGCTAATAGCTGTTTCTGTATTTTGGATTATGCGTGAAGTATATAGGTGGCATGGCAGACACTTTAGCTCTGCTCTGTGTTTATTTTGATTGTTAGCTTTATCGGCAAACTTTTGCAAGTATAAAATCAGTGTGACAGATGAAGTCTGGCAGAGAGAGTTTTCCGTGACGGCTACTTCATTGATCGCTCTGTAACTTTCACAAAATGCAGTACATGAAGTTATGTATTGTTCAGCACTATTTAGCGTTTAATAAGTTAGCAAAGCGGTTCCCTTCATATACTGTTATAGGAAAGATAGATAATACTGTTGCTGGCCGATAATTTTTGTTTCTTTTTGTTTATTGCACTGTTTCCTTTCTCATCGATACAGCCTTAAGATCAATCTTCGCGAAACGATGTAACAGGGAAGAAGCATGCTCAAATATGCAGGTGCCTGACGTGTGACTAGGTGCGATTCTGTATATTTAGCATAGTACACACGTTATGTACAAATACACACTTAACGCTTACAGGCTTATCTGTCTGCCGCAGACCCGAGGTGTAGGTGGGGGTCGCATCATTCATTCAAGTAATGCTGGAGTTAAACAGATTTCGAGTCCACTTGATGGCTGTCTTTATTTTTCGTATTGTCAAATTTCCATTAGAGATAAAACAATCGAGTGTCATTTACCAAGACGACAGTGATAAAACCGTATCCTTGTTACCAACTCGTTAAGTGAATTATCAATAGAAGATGAAGAGAAATAAAGAAAAGAGTCATCAAAGTCCTTGCCTGTGGGTCGATCCCTGTCAGAAAAACCACCAAATCCAAATGCTCAGCCTACGCCTTTAGGGTTGTAATGTGTCCATGGTGGCATCAGAGCTCCACAAACGGTAGATAATAAGCTGTCTGAACACTTAATGCATTTATTTATTTATTTTACCGTGAAGATGTCAGGATATGAAAAACGGTTTTAATTATCAAACTAAAAAAAAACAGTAAGGCCAAGAACAAAAACATTACTTTTGGCTGCCCACTTGCTTTTAAGTGATTGCCTGGCAGAGCTGGTGCCACCTTCAAGAAACATGCCTTAAAACACCTCTTGTGACCCATTTATGCCATCCACTATGGAAAACAAATCAATTTTATTTATACCCTAAATGGTAGGACACAGGGGAGGATGATTGTTAAGGGTTCTGTAAGATTTCTATCTCACCTTTCTTCTTTTTTCATTGCAGCCGAGATAGTAACCTTTAAGTCTTACAGCTGCCTGTTGACACAGGCCCATTTTTAAATTCTAAAGTCTGTGTCTACTGAGTTAGACTATTCACTATCATGAATTCCCAAGACTGATTTTATAAATTGTAGGTTAACATGACGTAGCATAACATTTTCAATTCAAATTCATTTTCAATTCAAATTCAGTGTGTTGGGGGCTGGAGCCTATCCTAGCGGCACTGAGCTCAAGGCAGTCAACAGTTCTGGACAAAGCACCAGTCCATCATAGGGCTACAGTAAAGGATGTTACGCTAACTAATAGATGGACTTAAGTTCAGTCAGGCTTGTTCAAAGCAGAACACACTACCTCACAGCACAAGTCAGATCAAAAGAATTAAACATAAGTGAAGGAAACTCAAGAGTTCAGGTAGAACTCAGCCACTCAGTCCATCCGTTATCTAACCTGCTTACTGAATCCTTGGTTGTGAAGGGATTGGTGCCCATCTAGCCAGCACTGTGCACAAGGCAGAAATCAACACCGCTAAAGCAAAAAGTGATGATATAATAATAATAATAATAATAATACATCCAGTAGCGCCACATTCAGTGTTGGCTCCAGTTTTGAGCCTGATGGTGTAGCGATAGACTTCAGTCTGACTTTAGTAAAAGAGGTTAAAGGTAATGGTGAATAATAATAATATAAATAATTTTAATAATTTGATTAGGCATAATATCAAAACAACCAAGCAGATCACCAAATATAAAAATCTGTAAATTACAAATCAGGTGGATGTGGATTATTTGGATTCAAGGAATTCCCTTCTAATGTTTACAAATACAAACCAGAAACAGAAAAATGTGAAACCATGAGACATTTACAAATTTACAAGTAGACATGTCTATCTATACTGGGATATACCACACTGAATTAGAAAATATTCACTTTTAAGAAGTAAATGTTATCTTCTTTTCCTGTCTTTCTAACCCTCCCCCTGAAAGACAAATCAAAATAAATGAAAAACGTTAACTCACCATCCATTCATTTCCTGCTTACTCTTCATAACAGCGCTCTGTGGAACCAAAGGCTACCCCCTCAGGTTTGGGCATGGTGCAGGGACCAACCCAGACTATCAATCGGCACACACCTCTAGTCACTCATATCAGGTGTGTTTAGATTCACCTATTAAAACAAGGACTTTTGAGATGCATGAAGAACACCTTAGGACAACACGAGAGAGAATGGTTAAACTCTGTAAACAGGATGACTCGGCCAGAATTCAAATCCCAAGTCCCTTGAGCTGTCAGGTAGCAATACTAGCCACCTTGCCACCTTGTCTGAAAAGCAACTTTTACCAAAAAGCACATAATAGACTCTGCATTAATGCACCGGATAATGCCTCAGGAAAATGCCTCTCTAAGCTCCAAGGGAGCCCACAGGACCTTCTTCCCTGTCGAAAGCTTGAAGGGTTTTTAGAATTCCTAACATGACAGCTAGCCTCATGGTAAATCATTTTTAACACGGACATTGGGCTGTACTTGGAATTGACAGTTTGACAGTTGTTTGGGAATTCCATGGAGAAACTGTGCGGTGCTCCTCTAGATATAAATTCTAACACATTTGAGATGCTGAGTTCATTGCTTAATTGTAAGTAATCATGATGGATGCCATACCTGCTGGCAGGAGGCTAGTAACTATGTATGTAGTATTCACTTATGAAGAACAAATATAGAGGAAAATACCTGTAGAATTAATCAGAACAAAATGTTGCTTTATATATTAAAGGTGAAGCTGAGGTCACAATTCACCAGTATGACTTGAATCAATCCATATGTTTATGTATTGAAGCAATTCAATTAATTTTAGTTTAGTGATCTAGTTCATGCTCAGTCTATAGATAAAACAAAAATTAGTACATTTTTAAAATACATAATGTACAGGCATAAAAATATAGGGGCAGCACGGTGGGTAGCGCTGCTGCCTCGCAGTAAGGAGACCAGAGTTTGCTTCCCGGGTCCTCCCTGCGTGGAGTTTGCATGTTCTCCCCGTGTCTGCGTGGGTTTCCTCTCACAGTCCAAAGACATGCAGGTTAGGTGCATTGGTGATTCTGAATTGTCCCTAGTGTGTGTGTGTGTGCCTTGTGATGGGCTGGCACCCTGCTCAGGGTTTGTTTCCTGCCTTGCACCCTGTATTGGCTGGGATTGGCTCCAGCAGACCCCCATGACCCTATAGTTAGGATATAGCGGGTTGGATAATGGATGGATGGATGGATAAAAATACAGGTTTGGTTAAACACCCATTGATTACTATAAATGAATCCTTACAAAATATGTTGATGAAGATAAGCAGTATTCCCAGAGTGAACCGTAGCAAGTTGCTTTAATAAGTACAAAGGTACACAATACAAAACATCAGCTTGTCTCCCAACAGCAGTCCTCTTTATGACACATTTTAAGCGGAACGATTTCTAGCTCAATTCATGTGGTTTCCCTCTTGGATGCAGGGTGCCATTCTGGTCAGGTTCAAAATCTGTTTCACTTTTAGACTCCCTGGTGTGACATTGTTGGGTGCAAGGCAGGAAACGATAAAGAATTGAGTCCATTGCATGGCACATTATCCCAGTGTCTCAACCTGGAGTTACCAATGCACCTAAACCGCATGTTTTTTGGGAAAATAGAGGAAAGTGGAACATCTGAAGAACCATCACACAGGAGAGACATGAGAATGTGCAAACTCTATGAAAGTGAGGGGGGTGCAGACAAGGATTTGTATCCAGGAGCTATGAAGCAGCAGTTCTGCCCTCTGCACTATCAGGCTCCCCTGAAAACATAAATGATGGAAACCCGTACTCAGTCAGTTGGATGTCTTGTTTACTGTGATTTTCTTTACATTTAATGGTTAAGCCATATTTGTCTCACTGTTGAAATTGCTGCTTTATTTTTAGACTTGCAGTCTGAGTCAGGCTTCTTCTTTGTAAACGGCTCATATAAATGAGTGGATGAATAGCGAATATAGGCATTTATGATAAAGCATTAATTAGTATCCGTCACACTCTGTGGTCATCCTTCATTACAAGTGACCTACGTTATAAAAAAATGGGGAGAAATTAGCACCGATGTGTTCAAAAAATCAATATAATCCTGCGCTTATATTGAGAACAAATTGAAAAACCACCCTTTCAGATTGTGTTGAATTTCTAATAGTTAGACAAAGAGGACATTGGTCAGGAGGTTTATCTCAGAATGAAAGATCAGGTTTAGCAAATGCCACTGCAGTCCCATAAAGACTGAGTTTCTCTACTCAGCTATACTCTGTTGTATTCATCACACCCAATTAGAAGCCCATATATTTACATTTCATGTATGTATTCATTTAGTAAACACACTTAATCCAGTTTTAGGGTTGCAGACAGGCATTGTCTACCTAAACTGCATGTGGTAGCCTGGGAGGAACTAACACTGGACAGTGTGCCTAGCACTGTTCTTTTGATTTTCATTATCTGTTTTGGAAGAGTGTTTGCAGTATCCAGTATTGTGCAGCATACTGGTGTATAGAGTATAACACAGCTGGGTTCCAACTCCGGTAGAGTCTCTGTCTGTGTGGAGATTGTATGTTCTCCCCATGGCTGTGCAGCTTTTTGCTAAGTCACTCTGATTTCATGTCTCATCCTAAACACGTGTAGGTTGGAGGGACTGTTAACTCTAAACTGACAAAGAATGAGTGTTTGGAACTTTGACGGACTCCATCCACAGTGTGCACGTTACTCCTGGGTTATCCACTGCCCTGAATTAGATGTTGTGGTTCAGAAAGTGGATGGATGGACTTCAATTGAACTTTGTGACATCTGGCATAATGTGGTTAAAGAATTGAGGAGTTAATGTTTAAATCTTCTTCTTTTTCTTCTTTCGGCTGCTCCCATTAGGGTTTGCCACAGCGGATCATCTTCTTCTATATCTTTCTGCCCTCTGCATCTTGTTCTTTAATATCCATCACCTGCATGTCCTCTCACCACATCCATAACCATTCTCTTAGGTCTTCCTCTTTTCCTCTTGCCTGAGCAGCTCTATCCTTAGCATCCTTTTCCCAATATACCCAGCATCTCTCCGCTGCACATGTCCAAACCAATGCAATCTCACCTCTCTGACTTTGTCTCCCAACCATCCAACTTGAGCTGACTCTCTAATGTACTTATTTACAAAATGTGAATTAAATTCCATGCAGAAACTAAAAAAGCATTTATGAATTTATTACACTTTTCATTACTATAAATTTAATTTTCAGCAGAATTGTTTGGTGACCTGAGTTGTAGTATTCAAGCAGATAATAAGAAAAAAAAAACATAAATAAATTATTTCAGTCTTATTCAGTGTAGAATTTTTTATACAAAAAAAGATTAGAAGATTTAGTGCACTTTAAAAATGATGAATGTCTTTCCTTCCTCCATGAAGACGATAAAAATCATGATTTCAAAAGAGAATACATAATTGATTTTGATGTTCTGACAGATTTTCATTTTGCTGTGTTGTTGGATGGTCCTTCATTGATTTTATTTAATTAGAAACAATCTCGAGTAATGGGGAGCAACGTGAACCAAGTCATGCTGTTATTATGCTGCAACCGTGGCAAACATTGCACAGCATATTTAATTGTGTTCAGCAAATGCCGAAGGTAATGAAGAGAATCTGAAGCAGTGCAACACAGTAAATCAAAGAAAGAAGGGCTGGTGCAATACAAGTGATTTCAAAGTAAAAGATGCAACAAATCAGCACAAGGATGCTGGTTTGTAGCAGATAATAGGTTTCTTTGGGCACTGTTCATGTATCGAGATGATATGAATCACACTCTTGGGCCAATGATTATACATTGGCAAATATATCATTAATATAACTGATCGGTTCTTGCTGTGTAATTTGTAAATCAATGCAGTTTCCTCAGGCGCTGGTGACATGGATTCCCAAGGTCTCTTTTTTAACAAAAGCTGGACATTAAAACTAAATCACCCAGTAAAGTATCAGTAAGAAAAGGGGATAGATTATACAAAAAAATTGTCAGATAGAAAAAAGCCTAATGTGCTCAGCACATACAGTATATGAAGCTGTGATTTTTGTAGTAAAATATTGCAGGCAAGTGCTTTATAATGTGAAATGAAATGTAAGAATCATATCTTGTTTAAAAAATATATTCTTCTCCTAGTGTGCTGCATGTGATGAACAAACAATGCACAAAAATGAAAAATATATCTATAGAGCAAAGTCTGTTTGGCAGATTTTTCTTTAAATAAACAGGCTTTTAGCATTTTACAGTGGTAATAACTGTGCCATTTTTCATTCAGATCGAGTAATTCATTAAGTTTTGAGTTACAGTTTTGTGTTCGTACTGGCACAAAGAGAGACAGCAGTCCAAAATTGTTCAAATTCTGTCCAGTGTTGCCTGCAATTGGTAGCTGGAACACCTTGATAATACTTTCTCTATACTACTGTATACTATATTGTGACCCGACATTTGCGTGATAGACATATGCACACCAACAAAATAGCGCCGATTAAAATGTGCCGTCAAAATCTCGCCGACAAAATCGCGAAAGTTTCATTAAATATGAATTACTAGTTTAAAGCATATATAATAATGTTTATTTTAGAAGTCAATATTATGAGATGCAGCATGCCATCAGCACGGCACACAGATAGTCCTTAAGATCACGCCTTGCATATGTAGGAAGAATTGCAGCAAGGGCGTCCCACTCTCTTGGCCTCTCTCGCGATTTTGTCTGGCGATTTTGTCGGCGCGATTTTGTCCTTCGCGGTTTTGTCTGGGCGCAAATGTCTATCGCGCTTTTGTCAGTGAACTATACTATATATATATATCTGTTGGAGGGATGGTGGGTGGTTGTTTACCCAACAGGGAGGCCATCATCATGGAAGGACAGTGTAGAAGAAAGCACATCTCTACTGGGATGGTTCCTATTTCATTTCCCAGTCAGGATGAAGATGTAAAGTAATGGATTGTTAGGGGGAGTCTGCTTGCCAGGAACACTTGTTTCCATAGTATGACGGGTGGAAGTGTTCCAGTGTACTTCTGAAGATCAGGGTGCCACCAGGAAACAAGCAAAGAAGCCAGGACAGGACTGTTTTTGTTTTATGGGATTGCACCTCTCCCAGTAGTTCTTCCCAGGCGCAGTGGTCTGGCACCAGAAGTACGCCCAATGCCAGCATAAAAGGAGTGACTTCCATTCAGTGACTTCATCAGCACTGCTACCTTATAGTTCTAAAAACTGAGATTCGATTTCTGGCAGGACCAATACCTGTGTATTGTGTTTATATTCTCCTTGTCACAGTGTGGATATTAATGTGGTAATCTTGTTTCCACCCTCATCTCAAAAACATTCATATTAGGTATGTGAGTAACTATCCCTTGGGCTAATGTAAGTGACCATGGATGATGCCTGAATGTGCTCTGTATGGAACTGCTACCCTATCCAGCAATTGGCTCTTTCTTGCACATGGTGCTGCCCTCACCAATACCTTGCAGTAGGTAAAACGTGTTAAAAAATGTATGGCGGAGTGTAGGACTGCTTATGGCCAAAGCATGAATGAATGCAAACAAAAACTGAAATTTCTATCTCACTCTGGGAGTCAGCATCAGTAGGAGGTGGACAAAGAATGTTTGGAAGGATTGGAGAAAGGAACAGGAGAATGATAGATAGATAGATAGATAGATAGATAGATAGATAGATAGATAGATAGATAGATAGATAGATAGATAGATAGATAGATAGATGTTAGGAGCATGTACTGATACAGCGCATTGCTGCACCCACCACATGACAAACCAACTCAGGATCCAGATTAGGACCCAAGTGCAGCCATGCAACAGGTGATACCTCAGCACCACACTAGTTCAGATGGAGTGGAACCAGTGTGAGGTTTTTTTATGGTGGGTAGATAGATAGATAAAAGGTAAAAGGGATCCAAAAAAACATGAAAAAGATTTGTGGTCCAGCTGGGACATTCCATTTGATGGCTGATTGGGTAGTCCAAAAGATTATGAAAATGCACAACAACACCACTGTTATTTAAAATAAATAAACAATTCAAGGGAGTGTCTTCTTTTTAGGATTATCTGTGCTGGTTTAGAGACCCTGATTGTTGTTGGCATGGTTGTTTATTGTTTCTGGATAGTGAAGGTGGAGTTGGAGGTAGAGCTGAAGTGATGCCAAACCTATTCCATGACTCTACAGGGAAATGGAAACCATGTGAGTAACTGCTCTACCTCTGTTCCATTACCCTGTTGCACCCTTACAATTGTCCCCATCAGAAGCTTGCCACATTCCCGTGTTTAACAATGCAGATAAACAGATAACCTAATGATACCACATTTGGAGAGTAAATAATAAAGAATTGCAATATACTTTGAAAGTATGCCTCTCCACATCTCCATTAGTTCCGCAACCCAAGTTTTTTCATAACTCTTTTTATAACATTCAGGAACATTTGAAGCTGGGGTCTGTTCTACCCATAATATGCCTTAAATGGGACCCAACCCGTCAGTTACTCATGCCAGAATAATTTAAAAATGCCTTTCAAACTAGCAATACAGTTTTTTGTTTTAAGAGCATGGACATAACAAAGAAGGGAGGGATATGAGGGATAGTTTTACCTGGGATCATACACTGGGAGGCTACCTTCTTACTCTACAATGCATATAAGTGTAATAAGTAAATAGATCAAGTGTAATGGATAGAAAGTTGTGACGGGCACTATATAATTGATAGATAGATATGGAAGGCACTGTATTGTAGATAATTAGAAAGAGAGTGAATAATGATATATAGATAGATAGATAGATAGATAGATAGACAAGTTATTAGGCAAATATTAAAGTAATTCATAGCAGACCCTTTTATAGTACAAATTTATCCAAATCACTACTGTTTAGATGCTAGGTTACTTTGTCAGGTTTTTTTCCCAGTCTTTCAAAGCTGCAGAGGAGTGTACAGCTAGTAGGTGTGCATCATCCAGTTCGCCTTGAAGTGTAAGATAAAATGTGAGAGTGACAAGATAGCATTACTTGATCACAGTAAATTGGCATGTCCTGTACACTTGCCACCCACAGAGCTGTCATTAGACAGAAGCTGATAGTGATAAAAACAGGGCCGTACCAGAGTCTCAGTATGGGTAGTTTTTCACTGACACACTGCTTTTTGGTTCCATTCCTCGTGTCTGTTTGGTATGTATTGGGAAGGTTCCTGTGGGAAAGAGGAGGGGGAAAATGAATATACAGAGTTCAGGATCCTTCTTTGACCTGGTAACTGCATGACCATTTGTATTTCTGAAAAATGTGTCAATGGTGATAAACTGTTTTAAAGTGGGGTGTTTTTTTGTTTTTTTTTAATCCAAAATTAGTGTAACAGCATGCTATTTATTGATAATTATTATTACTAAATTTGTCTTTGGGCTCCCATTACATTTGTTGAAATGGATGCTAATCCCTTAGGAATAAAACCTTAGGTGAAATAAAATGTGTTTCATTATTACAGGCTGTAGATATTAATGTCTTTCTGTATGTAATTAGTTTTCAGCCAACATGAGCAAATAATAGCAACCAGGGGGAGTCAAAGCAAACTAATGGCTTGTGAACATGAAATGTAACCGTAGTAAACAAGCAACGCAATTTAATTAAACAGACGTTGGACAGAGATTATTGGGAACCTGGGCAATTCGAAAAGGATTAAGTATACAGTGAAAGCCAAGGAGGGAGGATGAGCAACAGGCAGAGTGTATAATCATAAAAAATTAAAAGAATTAAAATTGACCAAAAAAATCAACTAGACATTATCAAATGTGGACAAATCTTTTACTATTCTGTACGATGTAAACTGTTCTTCTTCCTATGTCTCCAAGGAGCTTAGACTGCCCACTACTTTTGGGCTGGATCCTCCTTCGCCTCATGCTGAACAGCTTTGCTTGGTTTCTCTCAGTTCATGAGGTAATTGTGCATTTTGGAAAGTATATTTTTATTGTACTCTCTTGAAATGTTCAGTTCCTTTGAATTGTTAGCTATTGTTGTGTGCATCCACCTTAATAACAGTAGAAGTTTGTGTATCTGTGTAACTGTCTGGTTACTATGTCTCTGTCATTCCAACAGACGGTGCCTTACAAACATTTGTAGTAATGAAATGTAAATGCACTTGACATTCTAAAAGGTGGTGCATCACAAACATTTGTAGGCATGTATTTTGGTTACTTAAAAGGGTTGTGATGTGCCATCTGTTGGAATGACAAACACGATGCATTTTATCACTGCATGCATTACAAAATACATTCTAATACAGTAGATGGTGCACTACGTTAATGCTGAGGTCTATGCTGATTACGTAGATTTCAATCCGCCATAGACGGGTAGCCCAGTTAGTCTAATAAACACCCACAACCTAATGTTTTATTAGAACTGTGGTTATAGTTCAAGATAACATGTTAGTTTTATTCTTGATTGTACATCATAAATTAACACAGGTTGACTAGTCTATAAGAGAAATGACCCAAGCATTTTAGGATATCCCTTATAACACAGTTATTCCATTGGTGCTTTCAGGAGATTATTGAGTTCCTAGGTAAAGGGTAGAGGTTGGTATTTTGGAGTGAAGAAGTGTTGAGAAGGTGGGAGAAAGCCAGGGCCCCCACAGAACATCACACAGGCACAAGCCTGCCCAGCTTTGTGCCCCCGTCTCCTGGGGCTTTGAGGATCCCAGTGCCCACTTAATACGGTACAACATACCCATATCATAGCAGCCCTGGGATTTTTAATGCTTGCATGTGAATTTTAGATTTAGCTTTTTAAAGTAGAGGTTAGCTCATTCCATAAAGTCAGCATAGACTGTGCCAATGAAAAAAATGTTTTGTATTTAATGTTTATTTCTTTTTAAACACATTTCATTTTCTGCTTTTCAAGGCATTCCAAATTTCTGCTGCTAATAAGTCATGTGCACAGATCTATGTAAATACTAATTTTGATAAATGTCATAATTTGTAAGCCTGAATTACAGGGTTCACAAGCAGGGGCTCTTGGATGGCATGCTGGCACAGTGGTTCTGTTTTTGAATCTCATACCCAGGTGTTGTTAGCATGGAGTTCTTCCTGTGTCTCATCTACATTAAGCTGACTGGTGACCTGTATGTGTGGACCCTGTGGTGAACTGGGTCTGAAGACCTTTAAATTGGATTAAGTGGGTTTGATAATGGCATGTTATGCTGAGCAAAATCCCTAGTTTGTACTTAAAATGGCTACCAAATGAGGTGTCTTGTAGCTGCAGAATTGTATTTTATGTTTTGTGGACAACTGCAAAGGAAACTCTTATATAATCCATCCATCCATGTATTTTTGTGCAGTATGTGGTTTTTCTAGTCAGGGTTGGAGGTGCATGCAAAAGCAGGAATCAGCTCTTTGTTGGGACGGTGGTCTGCTGCCCCTCACATCCATACCAATGCTCATTCTTGGGGGCACAATTTAGGGTCAGCCTAACACACATGTTTGAACTATGAACTGTCACATAATTAAAAAAAAATACGGCAATAAATAAAACAAAGCTCTTCTAGGCAAAAGAGGTTTGCTCTCACCAACTAAGAGGATGTTACATAAACTTCATTGTGTCCTTTTATTAAATATACAAAATCCAGACTTGTAGACGTTTAGCTTCATAAACAATAGGATAATGTCTCCAAATTAAACTGAAAGGTTCCAGTCAGTGTCCCTATTTTTGTGCTAAATGTGCTTAGAATACTAAAAATTGTTGTCGGCATAAATTGATATTATACCATCTGTGATAGAAACAATTTGTATAATCAGGTACATGATGGAAATCAAAATGGAGTAAGATTAAACATATTAAGGACATGATAATCCACAGATTCTAGCATCTAAAGAAAATGCTTTGAAGGCTTTACATAGAGTGAAAAGAGAACTAAAGGTTAGGCTGTATGATAAACTCAACCCTGCAAAACATACATTACTTCTAAGGTGTACTAGTAGTTTAATATAGTAATGTTAATAGTTTCACTTGAGCAGAGTACAGGGAAATTCTAATTCTTACTATACAGTATGTCTGACCAGCATGCAACATGTCGGCGCTCTCCACTTCCATAATAAAAAAGAGAGAGAGGGGCTAGGAGCACACGCTGATACAGCGCATTGCCGTACCCACCACATGACAAACCAACTCGGGATCCCAGATTAGGATCCGAGTGCAGCCATGCAACGGGTGACACCTCAGCACCACACTAGTTCAGATGGAGTGGAACCAGTGTGAGGTTTTTTTATGGTGGCTGGAGTGCCAGTTCTGCCACCAACCCCCAGGTTTTTCCCTGCAGGTTGGAGGACCTACTTGCAGGGCTGGATGCAGATTGACATCATACCCATGACGGAGAAATTGAAGGTTAAGGGATTTGCTTATGGGCCAAATGAGGTCAATTTTGGCATTTACAGGATTCGAACCGGCAACCTTCCGATTGCCAGTGCAAATCCCTAGTCTCAGAGCCACCACTCCGCCCATGATAAAAAAGAATATATTAAAATGCCAAACTTTATTTTATTTAATATAAAGCACAATATTCTCCTTACCCGTTTCCATACGACTTGTTCAGGTAAGCTCCCAGTTTCTAAACCTTATAGATAAAACTCTGAGATAAACTGATACCAGTGGTTAGGGGTTCTGACTCTGAATTTTGTTTAAACGATGGTACTAAAATGAGACAAAGCAGACTCCATGTGGGCCTATCTCTGTTTGACTTAGTCTGTGAAAGAGGCATAGATAATATCACTGTTTTACAGTAATAGTTATTTTATGAAGCACAGAAACAGATATCAACAATTGCAAGGCATTGGCGCATGAAAAAGAAAACAAAAGTCATATCCAAACATTCTGATATGGATTATATTCAAATTTAGCCATATATAAACTTAAGCAACTTGGTTAAGTTTATAAAAGGAAACCATTAGTAATGGTTTATCAGATTATGAGAAGGTGAAAGCTTTGCATGCAGTGCAGTCTGCATTTTGAAATGATGGAAAACCAGTGCAGCTAAGTGGTGCAGTGCAGTGCATTGTGGAAGCAGACTTTAGCATAACCTGTTGAACAGGATTGTTCAACTTCCATCCATTTTCAAACATACTCAATCCAATTCAGTGTCATGTGTGGGTCTAGCACTTAATTCTAGTTGCAGGAGGTACAAGGCAGGAATTTAAACAGACCGCACCAGTCAGCCTAACACCCATGTTTTTGTGAGGACCCAGAGCAAATCCCATTCCGACAGGGCAAGAACTTCTCACAGTCACTGTCCAGCCTTGGATTTAGCGTAAACCGAATTCTCTTGGAGCTGTGAGGCAACAGGATTAACCACTGTGTTCATTCAGACCTGATATATCAAAATGTTGTCATTAAGAAAGAACTGAAGATGTCCAAGTTTAAAAATAAGACTGGTGAAAGATACAGAAATCATTATGAGCCTTGTTGAAGGTTTATTTATTTTTCAAAAGGAAAACCTTGAGATGCTTACCTAAAATTAATAAAAATATATGTCATCTATCATTGCAAACATATATTGAACCTTGAGAGAAAATTCATATACAGTATATAGAAAGTAATCATTATGGACATATGAGACAAGAGGATCCCCAACACTAAATAAACAATTTCATTTTTGCATTCATTTATTTTGTATGATTTGACACCAATTACTCTACAAAAAGGTACAAATCTGAAAATCATACAGACTAATGGGGTAATATTGTCACCACATAGTGCTCAGATTCTGTTTTGATTTCAGGCATTGTGATGCGTGCTCTCCCTGTGTTCCTCTTACATTCCTTAAGGGTTTCTGCATTCTACTCATCCTAAAAAAAACATCATTACAGTACTTTGAATAAGTATATCCAAGGACTGTCGTGTTGTCCACAATCTGCTGAGACCTTTTGTTTGTAACTGTTTAGTTTATCTTTATTTGACATAGCACTGTAAAGTCACAACACTGTTTTCAAAACAAACAGGAATAGATTTTCAAGTAATAAAGTATATGACAGGACAATTTAGTACATGAAAATTTACAGGAGGGCAAACTTTGGAGAGTTACTATGAACTGATAATAATTTGAAAGAGTCTGTTATTAATATGATGACATAGACTCTGGTGCCCCATAGTCATTAGCAGAGAAGATAGATAGATAGATAGATCGATAGATAGATAGATAGATAGATAGATAAGATAGATGTGAAAGACATAGATAGATAGATAGATAGATGTAGATAGATAGATAGATAGATAGATAGATAGATAGATACTTTATTAATCCCAAGGGGAAATTCACAATATGGTGTATAAATAAAATAGATCATTCTTTAAGATTTAAAATTTCACTTAAGCACTTTTAAACAATTTCAGAAACTGCACATGATCAAAAAGCAAGACCAGTGATTTGTCACATTGCATATTTTATTCAACATTTATTGTGCAGTCTTAATGGAAACTTTCATTCGTGATGCAGAAGGATGGAAGGTAGAAGATAACATTCCACTAAAGGATGACATTTATAATGGAAGCCAGTGGATGGTTAAGTTCCTTGTAATGACAAAGCCCTCAGGCACCTGTACTGCCGCACACACCTCCAGCACCTGTCCTACAGATGCCCTTATGCCACAGCTGGGGAATTGGGCTTTCCCTTTGTCCGTAATCCTTTGACTAATTTCAGTAATTATGTTGGCTGATCCAGCTGTGCTATTCTTTGTGGTTACTGCAAGTCAAATACGTTTGGAGTGACCGGCATATGGTTAGTTGGATTTGTCATGTTTGTATCTAACATGCATATGAGTGAATAGATAGATTTTTTTCTTTAACTTTAACAAAGATTGATGGAGATGTATTTAATCAGCTATGTAGATGAAAATATTTTTTTTAGCTGACCCTAAAAAGCCTAGACAAAATGTATTTCTGTGTTTGTAATAATCCAGATGTAGTACGGTGTTGCATCATTTTAGCCATTATGGATGCAATGAGAAGTCATGCAAAATGACACCGTTTATTGGCTAACTAAAAAGATTACAATATGCAAGCTTTCGAGGTAACTCAGGCAAGATGTAATGCAAAAACTGGAATTCCCTTTGTTTATATAGACACTAGGAGAGATACAGCATTGGAAAACCTTTAAGTGGGACATCTTAAATGTAGAAAATTAATCGAACTCTACAAGCTAAGATTCATTTAGTGGGGGATGAGAAAAATGTATAGTCAAGATCTTTTGATAAGATAACTGTCCAACAAAGTCTTTTTTGATGGGTTTTTCCATACAATATGGATCTGCAGTCAGATTGTCTAGGTCAGTCAGAGAGATGTAATTAATCCTTATACTGTATATGACCATTAAACTCTTGTCTCTATTTAAATCATGTTGTAATGAGCTACATTTTAGTATCAGTTTCTTTTCTGTCTTGCTGTGTCTTGAAGTTGCCCATAAACACTGTGACTTTAAAGTTCCTTCTCGCAATGTCCATGGCTGTTGAAGTGAGCTCCTACAAGAACATTCCTATTGCCATTCTTAATGTGAAACCTGTGTAAATTCATTCTTTGGCAGATTGTTTGTCCAGTTTCTCCCACATAGAGTGCAGTGTCAGGACATTTCATACAAACAATTAGGTGGACTACATTAGATGATCTTTATGTGATGTTCTAGTCAGCAGTGTGGTATAACTACATGATCTGTATCATAAATGTAAGCCCACATTTTACATCTTTTCTGTAGCCAGGGAGATGTCTCGTTATCTATTGGTTCACTCAGGGAGCTTCGGACAATTATTTGCTGTAGATGAATGCCAAGAAAATATTTCTTTAATTAAAGAGTTGTGAAAATCTGGAACAAACTACTGAGTCATTAGTTGAACCAGAAACCTTCATGCCCTTTAAGAAATTTCTGGGGGAGATATTAGGCCAGCATAGCTATTAGCTGTACAAAGTAACCCGATGGACTGAATGGTTTGCCCTCATTTGTCAAATGTCTTATGTTCTTATGATTTATGTGGACAGGTAGGCAGTGACTTTAATGATTAATGGACGGATAGGCATATTTATTTATGTAAAGTACTTTAAAACGCTATGTACAGTATATGGATAGATTTCCTTAGTTATCTTTACCAGGCATAATTACTATTCATAGGTCATGACTCGCATGATTAATAAACAAGTAGCTAAAAAAGTAAAAAAATGGAAGAATGCATTTCTGTTCAGCTAGAAGGATGGTTTCCTCTGGGCATCTGCAAAAGGAACAGATGATCCATAAATATACAATTGATTTTCTGAATGTCTCTAACAAGTATACATACAGAACTTAAACACTTTTTACTGTTCATTGAATGAGACAATGATGCAATGGCGCACTCCAAGTCCTACAGTCCTTGGTATGCATTCTTTCTCAGTCACTGTTGTTGTCGAGCTTAGCAGTGGTTCTCTCCATCCTGTGACTAAGCTGGCCCTGTGTAAGTGAGTGTGATTGTCAGTGGGTATATGAGTGATTTCTGAGATGGGTGTTCTAACCTTAATGTTGCTGGAACAGGATGAAACATCCAGTCACTTTGTTATGGGTTAATGGGTTTACTGCTCTGAATTTCTCAAAGAGTACAAATAGATGCAAAATCAGGAATGTCAAAACATATGAAAAACTGCTTAATAAATCAGAGTGTTCATCAGATTATCCCAATAGTGTCTGGCTGCAGACCTTCAGCTGCAGACCCCTCAGAGCCCTGTGATGTCATTCATGGTCCTGTGGCTGACAGGTCTGCTGCTAAAGGTCATTAGTCAGACCCTTCTCAGTTATCCAATGACACAGAAGAGTGGCACCCTGCAATTATTATAACCATCTACTATGTTAAATAACAGAATGTTGCTAAATTATACTACAAATTGCTTTTGGTAACAAGTGCATCTATAAAAGGTATCCGGTACCCCAGGAACAGATCTGCAGATTGAGCTCTTGCAGGATTCATAAAGAACATGTCACTCAGTCCTGTATTCATCTCTAATCCTCCCATTTCTCCAACTATGGCCTGTTCCTTCTACAGCTGCTGCTGCTGCATTCTAGCAGGTCGCTTGCCCCATCGCTGTTACTTTGCTTTAGACGATATAAGCCAGAAGCCGTTACTGTACACAAAGTGCTTTCACGTCATGTTTTTGCAGCTGCCCTTGGTTAAACATTATTGCCACAGTGTATGTTCATTGATCAGCATGGAGCAGTTTACAGAGTTATACAATTAAACAATCAGGCCCCGTAATTAACAATAGATCAAAGCACTCCATCCGTCAGGGTCACAAGACAATTACTCACCACCTCCATTTGACTTTAACAGTTTGCAGAATATACACTGCATCTGGCCAGCAATCTTGTATTATATTGTACCCCTACTCCTATTCCCCAGGCTGTCTCTTCACCCTGTGGGCATTGGCAGCCATATTTTACCAAAAGCCCATCAAAGCTCAGGTTTCTCACGGCAGCTGGAAACTTAAGGATTATAGCAATAATTACTGTTTTTATAGGTCATATACTGAAGGATAATTTAGATACATTTAATGCTTGCAAAGTTCTTACAACATAATGTCTGAAATTTGTGTTAAAACATTTTTTAGCAGTATGCAGATTTTCATGCATATTGAATCATACAGGTAGTGTGGCATAGTACGCAGGATATGGACCTTTAATCCGCAAGGTTTCTAGTTCAATGTTTGCATACACTTTATTGTATCACCCTAAACAAGATAATTAGAATACCAACGCCATATACGGTATGTATGTATTTTTTGTGTTTCCTCCTTGGGTGAATGCTTCTGCCGTTATATATCTCAATATAATAGTCCCACCATATACCATTCATCCATGCAGCACATACTGTATGTCAATGTAGCAGAAACAGATTATGGTGAGCAGGTACTGAAGGTCTTTTTTTGTGGGGTGGAGAGTGTTGCTAGTGCAGGAGTGTAAAGCAAGAGGCACTAATTTAAGCAGCTGTCTTCACTGAGCTGCTTGTAATCATCACAAGTATTCCTGCAGGCTGCTCCCTGGAGCCCACTTGATCAAAGCAATTAAACACTGTTTTTTTTCTTGGAGAACTAAAGATACAGAGTTGCATGGAAACTGACAGCACATGAATAATGATCTATGGCTCATCATTATAAACATTGGATGGTCCAAACTTGATTTCATCCAACAGCAGACGAAGTAAACAGTTTTTGCCACAAACCTCAGCCAAGGCCTACAAAATGATGGTGTGGACAGTTTAAGAAGCAGGGGAGATGTGTGTGAAAGTGCAGTGTGTTACTCGTGATGCCATGGATGCAGCCAGCTGAAAAGGAGTACTGTACTCCAGAGTTTGTAAATTTGAGAGAGGAAGAGACAAAGACAGGATTTTTCTCGCCATTCAATGCTGCAAGACTGTTAATAGAGGTTCGTTTATGTTAGTACACAAGAGAAGTTATGTACACCTGTATACAGATATGACGTAATATGGCACCTTTTCACAGAAAATAAAATTCCAAGGTGCTTTACTCATTCACAGTACAATGATGAGTTATTTGATTGGCTAGAGGAAAGGGTGGTATGGGACATGAGCAGGCCCAAGTGAAGTCATAGGTAACTGGAAAATAGCCACTGGAAGTGGGTAGGTAAACTGATGTGCTGGTATGGGTCAAGAGGAACTTCTATGGAGTAGCAAGCACTAAAACGTTACAAGTGATGTTGGCAGTGAGAAAGAGAGGAACCCTGATAGGGAAATGTTCAAGTTTCCAAAGGATGCTAGTGAGAAGGCAGTTTGGAACATGCCAGACCTTCTGCATTATTTCAGTAACAGAGAGAGATTGAGAGATTCGACAGGAAGTAAAAAATACCTGATTTCCAATAGGGGGAAGTACCTGGTATCAGGTCAGGTAAGACTGGACCATGTTGCACTTTAAGCTGAAATATGTAAAGGCTAATAAGAAGCCATTTATACCCTTCCGTTCATTAGTTGGCAGCACACGGCCCTCTCTGAAAGGGCCCAAATGATCAGACCCTTTTGGAGCCCTTGAGAGCTAAAGATTCTAGGGATATTAGAAGTTGTTAGGAGAAGTTTTAGTTTATTACTCTTTGGAAGAGATTCTATCTCTTGGTCGAAAGTGACCCAGGGAAGTCATTTAAAGGCACCTCTAGTCAAAGACCAAATTAGGTCTGTGTCATGTCTCAGCCAGGGTCCCTCCCCAGCTGGATTTCAAATTCATCGTTTTATGTCTGTTGTGTTCATTTTTGATTCTTTTTATGCTGAGTATGTGCATCTTTCTTTATTTTGGTTTTGTCTATGTATACAGGCTGCATTTGTTATGTTCCATTAGGTTTGTGGGTGGTCTCCCAAAAGGCAAGGCCACCTATCAATTACTGCCAGGAACTGCTTTCTTCCCAATAAATCCAGGGGGTCTCTCACAGTTCCTGGTGGTTCATAGTGAATGTGCTTTGGTGTGGCGAGTTGTTCTACTATTGAAATTCTGTATGCCTTGTGATTTTTCTGGATTTTGTCAACATTCTGATGTGTGTGTTGACCTTGCTTTTGGACTGGGAGAACTTTTTTAGGTAACTCAATCCAGTTATAGGGTTCAAAGACTGCTTAAGTATTCTCATCACCTTGGATTGCCTTCTTGTTACAGGCAATTCCATTTTGCCCCTGTGGTCCATTGAGCTTTATTGTGTTTGGAAAACTTTTTGTGAAGAGTAAATCTTTTATTCTATAAAGATTTGGAGTTATCTCTTATTATTAACAGGGGTTTGACAGTGAAATTCCCTTTTTGGGCATTATTGGAAGTGTTTGGGGCGGTATGCTTTCAAACTCTTTAGTGCTTGGGACTTCCTGATCAAAACAGTCTATAGTAATAATGAGAGTTTGGGTGAAGGCTCACCAGGTAGAGATGAGAAATAAACAGGGAATGCTTTAGTGGTTCATGAGTAATGGGAGAGTGGGTGAGCCACTTCATCTGGCATTAGAGTTTTGTTTCCTTTCTTTTTGCTTTGTTAGTTTGTGTTCTTTTTTCACTTATTCCTTACTTATAAATAAAAGAAGCTTTATTTCAATATTTGCTGTCATTGACATTTTACTACTACTACTACTCTAACAGCATTACATGTAATATGTATGTATATGTGTGTCTTTTTCCTGAAACATCTCGTCATATTTTCATCCCTCATTTGGTAGCCTCAGGATCAATTTCTTCTAGACATCATTCCTACTTAGTGACCACTGCAACATGCTCTGTAGTTCTGCAAATGAAATTCTACTGCTGTTCTTAGGAACCATGTGTTCTTGAGCTCCTACCTCTCTTCCTCAGCCACAGGCAGAAACATGCCCTCTCAGTCAGCTTCTTCAGTGTCTTCCTTAGATTTGCTTCTGTCACTCACACAACCTCCTTACAAGCACTGGATGGATATTTCCATCAAGCCTTGTTAACCCACCTCCACTGCATAAACAGCTGCTCTCTATTCTCCTTCTTTACACTGTGCCTCCAGCTTAGAATGCTACTGCATTTTCCCTCGTCTTTTGATTCCTGCACATTTTTTGGAGATTTTCCCCATTTACATACTATTCCTGATATATTCATTTTTCAGCTCATCCCTTCTTGTAAACTCTAATAAATGTTGTGTCATTCTTATTTCATCAATGTCCACTCTTGATCCAAGCTTTTTAATATGGCCACTGTTTGTAGGCAATACATCATTGTTGGTCTAATGTCTCTGTGATAAAGTGTTCTGTTCGCCTTCACAGTGACATTTTTTATTGCAAATCAATCCTATCATCTTACTTCAGTTTGTTCACCAGTGTCCGTCACTTTGTATCACAGAGCCCAGATATCTGAGCTCATCTACTTTACTGACTTCTGTGTTCTGCTACTCTATGAAATTACACATGCCCTCTTAATTTAGTTTATTTTCATACCTCTTATCTCCATAGTTGAAGTCAAGCTTTCCTGGTCTTATTCTACATCTTCTCTAATTTTAAATTCTAACACCATTTTGTCAGCAGATGTCATGCCTCATGGTGAACTCCATCTTATCTGATCTGTGGTCCAGTTCATCATAGTTTCAAACAGGAAGATTCATGATGCAGTCAACCTCCAGCCCACTTTTTCTGTACAGTTCTGAGGTCACTGTGACACACCTTTCAGATACTCCTTTCTCGTGCAAAAACAAAATGTCATGTCACTCTTATACCTTCTCCTTGTCTGTGAAGGCACAAGTCAACCTCTTTTGTCCCTCTTTTTATTTTTCTGCAACCATTCAAAGTGCTAATATGGCTTCTATTGTACTTTTTGGCATAAGTTCAAATTACTTCTTGTCAGAATTTCTCACTCTCTTAAAACAGTATCTCCCACAGTTCCTCGGTGGAACTTTTCAGATTGATTTCAGTAAAACTGCTGTAGTTTTTCCTTTATGTTTTATGTAAGAACCACTGTGCTGTTCCTCTCTTCATTTGGCATTTACTTTGTTTTCAGTACTGTAGAACACTTAACACTGTAGGCTGTTGGCACATTACACAATTCTAGCCACACGACATGTCACAGTTAATGACTGAACTTGCATCTCGTCACCTTGAGGATGACAAATTACATGACTTTGTGCTGGATTTCTTAGTAGATTTCTTAGCAATTTCTAAAGTATAGCAAGTTTTCCGCATCCTAACAAGAAAATAGAGTGCTGCCTGACAGCTCAAATGCCTGTACAAATGCGTTCCAGGTTGTGACGATGTGGGTTCTGGCTCCACGCTCCCATGGCTGTTTGGGAACCCTTGAACCCAACACCGTCGATAATGAAACCGAGTGAGCCAGTCAATGGAGGCAAATTGAGCATCTGAGCAAGGGGATGGTTGAAAGTACAAAAGTGCTTTTATTAAAACAGTCAACAAAAACAAAAACAGTGTTCATAAATAAATAGTGCAGTTCTTCATATTCATTAAATAAATAATCCATAAAACGAACGTGGGGTAAAACCAATAAATAAACACAACAATCCTTTAAAAACGAAGGTTAAAATCTTCTCCTGGAAGCAGTCTTTAAAACAAAAAAACAAATCCGGTGCTTTTCTGTATGCGTCTCACCTGCTTATCCCGTACGGGCTTAGCAGCAGGCAAGACGCTCTCTGCAGCTGCCCTCCTACTTCACACGCTCGAGACTGGAGACCTCCCGATCCCTGGCTCCGGTATGGCACTCATCCCAGTCCCCGAGACTTGATTACCCCAATAGCCAGGTCGCTCATATTGGGGACTCCACCACCAAGCCTCCCGACTTCCGCTGCCTTTCCGCGGCCTTCTGCGGCTCGTCGCTTTCACCTTGTCACTCCGCTACCAGATCGCTCAGCGGGCGACATCTACACAAACACCTGGGTGTCGGCCTAACACCCAGCTTCCTGCAGCTGCCCACGGCGCTCATTCGCTCACGTCCGCTCGCTCTTCGCGGCTCTCTCCCTCTCACCGACCTGCTTCCTCTCCTGCTCCCGGTAACCTCCGTCCTCTCCTTTCCTTTCACTCTCCGATCGTTTCTTTCTCTCCGAACGTTTCTTTCTTTCCAATCGATTCTCTCTCTCTCTCCCCAACCGACTTGCGCTTCTTTTAAAAACGTGAGGGGCCATCACAGCTGCAGCATTAGCCACGGGAGCAATCACGAATGTGGGCAGTTCCTCACCTGTGCACACGGTGAGAAACGCCCACATCGACGACTGCCCGCTGCTCGCTCTAACCCCCCTCACGAAGCCGCTCGGGTGCGATGATTATTTATTTAAAATCAATGGCCTTTTCTCCACGAGCTGTGGACCCATAACACCACACAGGTATGCTGAGTTCAGCCACAATTTAGCTATTGTTTTCCTTTTTACATTCTGTTGTGTTTCAACAAAAATGACTGAGGTTTTCTTCTTTCATTGTGGTGTCATGCTTCCCTATGACTTATGACAAAATCAATCCCGTTTTATATTGTGAGGACAAATTGCAGAATGGTCTAACTTTGTTGCTGAAGTTGTCAGACTACATGACTGGTGGTCTCAGGAGAATGTTGTTAGTGGCCCCAACTCACTAAAATTACTTACATAAAGTCTACAAATGAAAATTGCTTGCACAGTTGTTGAGTGTGGTGGGGACTTTAGTAAGGTAATAAACATCTGTATCTTGAAAGCCAGTCCATTTTCAAAACTGGCTTCCTCATGAGCAGAGTAGCAAGAAAGATAGAGACTATCCCAGCAAGTATAGGGTACAAGGCAGGAACAGGGCTTCAGCCTTTGTAGTACCACCTAGCTCCTAGACATTCCTCCATAGAGTATATATATATATATATATATATATATATATATATATATATATATATATATATATATATATATATATATATATATATACACTAGCTGTGTAAGCCCATGCTGCTAAAAGTCCAGGGTCCTAGAAGCTATTGAAATCATCAGAAAAAAAAAAAATGAAATGTAGCGATGGCAGGTAAATGAAAGGAACTACTCTGGACATCTCTCTCCTAGGAGGATTCGTTTTACTGATGTGCTTGCCTTGCTTGTGCATTAGCAGTGGGAGAAAAAGTAAAAGGGACACCGTTTTGCCGATGTGCTCATTTTGCTTGCATAAGAGTTTCTCTCATTTTTCTGTGGTTTTACTTTGACAACAGAGTCAGTTCTTCTTCTGACTCATTAACTTGGGGCCTCCTTGCCGGGTCTCTGTGCTTCATGCTGTAGTAGCCTAGCATTTCCGGGCTGAACAAACAGACATGCACATTTCCACACGTAGACATTTTATATATATATATATATATATATATATATATATATATATATATATATATATATATATATATATATATATATACAGGCATACACCGGGTTACGGTTACACAAGATAGGGACTGTAGGTTTGTACTGAAGTTGAATTTGTATGTAAGTCGGAACAGGTACATTATTTTAATAAATGCTGTTGTTGGCCGACTGTAACCAAGTGCTCTGCCAATGGATGATGGAGTTTCTCCTCTCTCTGATCTTTTTATTATTTCTGCTTTATTTTCTATGGTGATGGTTTTTCTCTTTTTTACTGTATCACTAGCACTTGCATCAGATTTGTGTTTCAGAGACATTCTTGAAGGATGAAGACAAAAGGTTAAGATGAGCTCTTCTGCACACCACTGTACAGCTATCACAGCAGGCAGGCATCCCTCATCAGCACGTCTGGTGTACCGACAAGAGACAACTTCCTGCTATGTATGTAACAGTACAAGAATGCTTGCTATTGAGAATGAAGGGGAGTAGCAAGACGGGGTTCACCACCCACCCACCACACAGTCACCTCCACTACAGTATGCAGCCTGCAGCGTGCGTCCGCCCACCGAGAATGAACACAATGCAGCCAAAGGAGTTTAGTGAATCGCCCACAACCGCCCCCATTCAACAGGCAGCCACCCGATGCACGCTACAATGCTTCCCCCTCCGCCGCCCCGTTCACCCTCAATGGCCTCCATTAAGCCACAACTGTGTCACTGCTTGCAGCATTACCAGCCGCCCACCGAAAACGATTTGGGGAAGCCATGTGTGTAGTGGGTGGGCAGTGAAATGCCCTACACCACTCCATCCAGCCTGCGTCCAGTCAGGAGCAGTAGCTTTGGTAGCTTAGTGGGCGGACAGTGAACCGCCCCATTAAGCCTCCGTCCTGCACATGAGCAATAGCTGTGGCCCCGGTGACTATGCCGCTGGGAGCCACCCGAGGAACACTACACTGCACGAGCAGCGAAATCGCACCCCTCCAGCCACTACTTGCAGTGTCCTCCAGCCAAAGATGACAGAGCGGCAGTTACTGAGGCGCATGCATCACAGCTGCGGCCTCGTTCGTAAGTCGTAGGTCGGATCTCCGTAACTTGGGGACTACCCATATATATATATATATATATATATATATATATATATTGTGGCATGCGACTGGGGGTGGAGCCAACCGGGACGCCCAGGAGGAACAGAGAAGGGCTTGTGCCTCCTCCAGACCATGAAGACGACGGAGCTCGGAGAGAGGAGTGGAGGCGGCCAGGAAAGGCATTAGATACTGTGAGGCCTGGACTTTGGGGGATTGGTGCTGGAGGCACTGGGACGTGCACTAAAAACAATTGTAAATATTTCATATAAATAAACGTGTGTTGGGTGAACAACGATGTCCATCTGTCTGTGTCCGGGTCCAGTTCCACAATATTTATATATATATGTATAAAATCTTATTTATATAAAACCATAACCTCTAAGTGCTTCTGCTGTGGCCTACCAAAACCCTGAATTTGCTCTTTACTGACCTATTACTTGTTTGTGTGTATGTGTGTGTCATGTCTCAGCTAGGGTTCAAATTCATGTTTTATGTCTCTTTTGTTGATTTTTGATTCTTTCATTTATGTTGATTATTTTATTTTTTTAATTTTGGTTTTGCCCATAAGCTGCCTTTTTTATGTTCCATGGGTTTGGTGAGGAGTCACCTACTAATCACCGCCTGGACCTGCATTCTGCCCTTTAAATACAAAGGGTCTTCCATAGTTCCTAGTAGTTCATTGTGAATGCCCTCTGTAGTTGGTTTGTTATTTGTGTTTTGCTTGTGCCTTTGTACCTTTTGGAATTTTGACCCTCTTGCTGTTTTTACGATCACGCTATTTAGATCTATTTGGAACTTTTTTCGACTGGCACTGCCTTTGTTACAGGAAATTCCATTTTGCCTTGTTGCTTCATTGTGATTGGAATACCTTTTGTGAAGAATAAATTTTTTATTTAATAAAGATGTAGTGCTTGCCCTTATTTCTAGCCAGGGTTTGATGGTAATATCCCCTAGTGGGCATTAGTGGAAGAGCTTGCAACTATGTGCTTTAGTGCTCTTTATTTCTTGGGACTCCTAGTTCACAACAGTGTGTTTGCGTTTATAAATATGCATACGTGTAAGGATATAGACACAGACGGAGCGCAGTTAGGTTAATTTACTTGTCCTGTTCAGGCTCATACAGACTGAATTTAAAACATTGTGGTTTAAAGGAATACTTATCCCATGTGGCTTGTAGTAGTAGCTGAGAAAAAAAAATATGTCATGTTTTTGTGGAGAAAAGATGCACTGAAGATTCAAATTGAATGGAACTAAACCATGACCAATTCTGGACAGCAGCAAATGATGTGAAAAATTTCCAAGGAAAAAAGAAAAAACTTTCTCACGTACTGTAACTGCTGTTGCCTAATTCACATGTCTGTTATCCATTTGCATTCTCATAATGTGCCTTCTTTGCTGAAGTACTGTTGTTAATTATTTATAGAAAACTCAGCCTAAACATTAAACAAAACAGGAAACACACAATTCCCATAATACCATGCATTTGAGTTGAAGTTCTGCTCCTCCCCCTCATTCATTAGTGATGAATCCTGTCTTAAAACACGATAAGGAAGACTAACCACTAACAGCAAGCTGTTAATCAACCAATCTATGACTCTGTCACCCGGTCGATTCGTCTTTTTTTATTTTTTTATTTTTATTCAGCATCTTTCATAATGAGCACTGTACAAGACACTTTACAGGGTGAAGACAAAAGCAGGGCATAGCAATAAAAGATTAGAAGAGCAAATGTAAGGCACATCATAGACAGCTGCTGAGACTCAGGGCTGAGCCTGCAAATGTCTTGGCCTCCAGTCAAAATACAACAAATTGAACTAAATGTATGTAACAGTCAGCTTGGCAGTAAGAAAATATAGACAGCACAGCAGTGTCAGCATCAATATGGTAGAAGTAAATGCAAATGATTAAACATGAGAGGAGAATGTAAAATGAAAGAGCAAAAAAAGATGGATTATCCAATGAGCTTTGAATGTTACAACTAGTAGCACTTCTCAGGTGGTTCCATAATAAAGGAGCCACAAAGGAATACTTAATTCCACTTAAAAGTTTGGAGTTAACCATCAGAAAAGTTTTGGCTGCATTACAGTTCAGCAATTTAACATTTAGAGTTCTGAAATTTAGTAGATGAGTTTTTAAGGTGATTCAGTATCGAACAGGATGCGAGTGTAGTTGAGCCATTTTAAAGATGACGTGACTGTCACGACTCTGAATAGAGCACACTCTGACTGCTGTAATCTGTCAAAACCTTCTGTAGCAGGGGAAGGCCCTTTTATACAGTGAGTATAACTGTATTCTGGGTGAGATGAAATGGAAGATTCAAGAAAGTATTTCTACATTTGAGAATGGAAAGTATGCCCTTTTGGATCTTGTTTGGACAAAACATTTTTTTAACAGAGTTTAGCATGCGGCAAGCAGATGATCTCCATACTATGCAGTGCTTCAATATTTCTGCAGTATTGTGGTCAGAAGACAAAGTTCATTGTATATATTTTAGGGATGTTCTTTTAGATCTCTGGTTTTAGTAAATGTTCTGACCTTGAGCATACTAGTTTCAAAACTTGACACAATGTGAATGTGTCAGCGTATGTGTGAATGTGCCAGGTTTCTGCATTGTGCTTGATGTTTCCAAATTAGGTTTTGGCCTGCTGACCACAGACTGGATTAAGTCGGTTTGAAAAAGATGTATGAAAGGCATTATCAATTAGAAAAAGAGTCAAATTCTTGCTATTTCACAAAAAGAACTGATCCCTTTATATTTATTCACATTTTCCTTTATATTGTCTGCTAGCCTTGAAAGCTTTACCTACACTTTTTCAATATATCCTTTTTATTTCACCTTGTACGTTTATCCTTTAGCTATGCTTGATTGCCTTTTGTAACTTAGCTGCTTTTTCTTTCATGCTTCTCACTACCTGGTTTTGTTCTTCTGTCTATGATGAACTTTAAAATCTATTTAGTTTGCTTCTGTGGTTCTTCTGGTGACTGCCTATGATGCATTACTTTATTACTTTTCTTTTATTTGTATTGTACTGCTCATCTGTTATATGTGATAACATATTAGAAACTTAAAGGTACTTGTGATGTGCATACTAAATTGCATTGTAGAAAATAAAGATGGATTTTTGTAAGCTGAAAGTTTTATCCTAATTTATCTACAGATTGCTAAGGTACAATTGGAACATTAGACCGGTCTAGATGAAAATAGCCCAACAAAGCTTGCAGTCCTATCCACTTAATTTTTTCAAAATGGCATCTAGGCTCATTTTGAAAGTCATACTTGGTAGCTTATTCTATGTGTCTATGGAACTCTATGTGAAGAAAACAATTCCTGTTTGTGTGAAATTTACCCTTAACAAGTTTCTGTGTCCCTGTGTTCTTGTTGAACTCATTTTAAAGTAACAATCTCGATCCACTATACTAATACCCATCATAATT
The DNA here is from genome assembly GCF_016835505.1 of Polypterus senegalus. Taxonomy (NCBI): domain Eukaryota; kingdom Metazoa; phylum Chordata; class Cladistia; order Polypteriformes; family Polypteridae; genus Polypterus; species Polypterus senegalus. Next base: position 126,465,760 of record NC_053161.1, on the reverse strand, counting down.
TTGAACACTTCAATTATGTCTCCTGTTAAGGCCTGTTTAGGCTCAGCTCTTTTATTATTTCTTCATAATTCATTCCCTGTAGTCTTTGAATTAGCCTAGTTGCTCTTTTCTGAACTTTTTCCAGCACTGCTATATCCTTTTTGTAGCCTGGAGACCAAAACTACACACAGTACTTCAGGTGAGTCCTCACCAGTGCATTATAAAGCCTGAGCAGAACCTCCTTGGACTTGTACTCCACACACCATGCTATATAACTAGTGATGAGCGAGCATGCTCGGCCTAACATGTGTTTGGCTCGAGCATCGCTATGCTCGGAGCATGGCGCTACGAGCACCACATGTGCTTGTGCGCCATGCTCGAGTCTCCCCGCGGGTTGGAGACAGCCAATCAAGGGGCAGGCACGTACTGCCCTCACTGTAATGCAATAGCCATGTCAGGTGCTGGCATTACAGTGATTGGCTGGCCGGAACACGTCATCGGGTGCTATATATGCAGTCACTGTCATATAATGTTTTAGAGTGTCAGCTCACCTGCAGGCACTGGCATATAATGTTTTAGAGCGTCATTTTTCCTGTAAAATTGATTTTTTTGGGGGGTTTTGGGCGTGTTTTTGTCAGTCTGTAAAAGTGGCGTACAATTCGGACAAACTGGTTCCCAGCAGCGACTTGGGAGTCCAAGATGCATCCAGACATCGTCCCCATGCTGTTCCCTGTCCATTAGTATGGTGTTTCTGTCACTTTCTGACCTTTTCCAATGGACCAGGCACCCTCCCCTCTTCAGAGCAGGGGGTGCCTGGTTGTCTCCCATTGACTTACATTATACTCGGGTGCTCGGTAGAGCACACGAACATCGCGATGTGTTTGGACCGAACACCTGAACACTTTGGTGCTCGCTCATCACTATATATAACCCAACTTTCTGTTAGCCTTCTTAATGGCTTCTGAACACTGTCTGCAAGTTGATAGAGTAGAGTCCACTACGACTTCTAAATCCTTCTCATAAGGTGTACTCTCGAGTTTCAGACTGCCCAGTGTGTATTCACCCCTAACATTTTTACTTCCTACTTGTAATACATTACATGTACTTATATTCAGTTTCATCGTCAACAAATCTGCCAAAGCTTATATGCTGTCCAAGTCCCTCTGTAATGATTCAACAGATTCTACAGTGTCTGCCAGTCCACCTAGCTTGGTATCATCTGCAATCTTTTACAGCTTATTCACTTACTTACTTATATACTGTCCAAATCATTTATATATATTAATAATTGTAGCAGCCAATTCTGATTGATTTCAGAGCTAGGGTCTTGGGAGGTTAGTTGGCACAAGTTAGTTGAACCTAAAGGCTTGAACCTGTAGCCTTGTAGAAAATCAATGACGCTACACTGTTCCTGCTAACACATGGGGAGGGCAGTTGCAACCAAAAAATGAAAAGTGTTGCTGTGTTTAAAAACAGTGTTTACAGTACTGAAAAATGACCAGCTCTCTTTGCCAGAAGCATTCAACAATAAAAATAAAGCAGTAAAACAGGTCTAAAATTATAGGGAGCACTAAGAATGAGGTGATGTGGTTAGCGTTGGCACTCTAGATGGCCTATTTCTGGGTCAGATCAGTGCTTTGTGCTCAGACGTGCTACAGTATGTTTCATGGGTGTGCCTACACTCTGGCTAATGTTTTTAGCATGGTGGCTTCTAGCAAAGCCATGGGAAAGGGAAAGGTCTCTGCTGTACAATACAGGGATAAATTGTTTTAAATGCTGAATGAACATAGAGATGTAACAATTATAAGACATGTCATATAAATAGTGCTAGTGATTATGTTTCATTTTTCCCTTGGATGATGATAACTTTGTGGTGCTGTACCAGACATTGTTACTGCATCACTGCTTCTTAACCCTCCTTCTATTACCATTGGGTTACTTTCTTTGTGGAGCTGACATGCGTGTCTCATGTAGTTAGACTGTTTGGTGATTTGAAATTAGCACTGTGTGAGTGAGTATTACTTTCAACAGCCAGGTGACTTATTTGTGGCTGCTTCTTGCTTTGTGTTCCTTTCTATGGAAAAGGACTTGCTGTGCTATATAAAGTGGGTGATGATGTATGAAAAATGAAGACATGAAGTTGGATGGGTCAAAAGTATTATTATTTGGCTGACACCTTTACTCCTGGTGACATATTATACAGGATCCAAATAAATGACAGTTGTTTTTATGTTTTTGTTTCAATTGAAGGCAGTTTAGGGGATTTGCTCAAGATTATGAATTAAGTGACAGTTGAAGAAGCAGATTTTTAGATTTACAGTGGAACACCGGCCACTAGCCTGCACTGCCTGTTTACATACTTTGTACTAAAGAGAAAAAAATAACTTTGGTTTTTAGGTTTATGATCTTGACCAGTGCCATTGTGGCGTATGGCCTGTGGCCTTGCCTAGCCAGGACGTCTCGACGCTGGAAGGATCAGGGGAGAGAGCGTATCTGGAGCATTACCTCCCCCGGAGCACTAGGTGGCAGTCACCCTGGGTTGCAGTGGTGCCTTGTACTCCCACAGGGCTCCATTTGAGCTGGAATTTGGTGCAGCCCAGTTGGGTTCTGTATTCGCCGCCAAGGGGTGCTGCAGCTACTGCTGAGCCCTTGGTTGCAGCACTTCCATGACACCCTGAAGTGCTGCCAGAACTAGGTCAAAAAGCACCTGGAGCACTTCCGGGTACCTTTATAAAACTAGTCAGCAGCCTCGACTCCAAGAGCCAGAGTTGGGTAGAAGAAGACAAAGTTTGCCAGGAGGAGTTTAGGAAAAGAGAGAAGGTAAAGAGAGAAAGAAGAGAAGTGTGCTTTTTGTTTTGTGCTGTGCTGGAACTGAGCTGTACACATGGGAAACCGGGGAAGGCGTTTCCCACATGGAAAAGAAAAAAATATAAGCGTGTATTTGCACTTGTGTCCCACGTCTGTCTGTGTAACAGCTGAGGCGGCTGGTGCGCCCCCTGGTGGTCCACACCATGGTACAGTTGTTATCACCTACATGCAATATTGTGTATGTGACTGCAAATTTACAATATGAATGGAAAATGATGCTTTTGACCTTGTGTTATACTCTCCAGACATGCCATCTCTCCACAAATTCCAGAAAACAAAGCTGATTTTCTCCTTGCATTAATCTACAAGTCATTTAAAATGGAGAGTGGTGTACAGATTAGCACCGGTGTCTCGCAATTCTAAATTTCATAAACCTGCCTGGTCACTGCCTGTCTAGGGTTTAAAAAAATATGGGCTCCTGTTTCCCTCCCATATGAATACTAACTTCCTTAAGCAACTAAATAAATGTATATATTTTTTTCAGAACTACATTTGATTTTAACAAAACTGACAATGCTGACAGCGTGAAAGTGCAGTAGAAACAATTGATGTGCTGATTTATCTTTATTTATGAAGTGCGCAGTCTTCTGCAACCTGTGCTGTGGGTTGTTGTTGTTTATTAGCAAAGTTAGCCTATTTTTGTAAAATTCCTCCATCCATCTGTCATCAAACCAGCTTAATCCAGGTGTTGTAAAATACATCGAGAGAGGAAACATAAACCTGCTTTAGCTCCTGGGTGCTGAAACACAACCCGGGCTGGGGTGCTTGTATGAAAGGTTTACGTGTTTATGATGGTGCTCTGAAGATAATAAGTCATTACATTGTTTTTATTTTCTCAAACATGTCCCGTTTTTACCCTGGCATTTTACTGTAAATTTGAAATTGCTATGTCAGAAAATATTCTGCTATTTTTAGCTTGCATTCCACTTGAAGACATTATGTCCTGCTAAATGTCATTACTTTTGCTTCAATTTGTAGTATTTCTTTGATGGTACAAAAATCTACTGTATGTTGTCACTCACTTTAAAGTCAATGTCAACTGCACTATAATGTGGATTCCAGAGACTTGACACTTGTTATAAAATTTCAAGGTGGAAGAATATATCATCTCTTTTGCTACTTAATCATGGATGGTCTCTGGTCATATACTTTATACAAATTCAGCTTCAAATGTATTATCTTGTGTACAATGAAATTATTACTTTCATGACTCCCACGGACTATTGACACTAATGCAGTGCAACACAGGTCCATGTATTAGATGCAGCCTAAGATGTACACACTAGAAACACTTAGTTGTCACTTTGAGTGGCTGTTATTATGACCTGTGGATAAAAACTGTCCCTAAATCTAGTGGTGTGAGTGCTAATGCCGCTAGTCAAAGGTATACAACCGCATGCTTTACAGCTGTTAGCATAGCCTGCGCTCCATTTTGATTTTGTGCAGAGTCGTTTTCTTTCTCTAATCACTTTGGACTGACTGTGAGAGTGTCCATGTGTGAATTATTTTTGATTTTCTGGCCAGGATTGATTCTTGCTTTATGCCCATTGCCACTGGGAATGACTCCAGCTCTCTGTCACCCTAATGAGGTTAAGCAAGGCTCCAGAAAACAGATGGATGTTTGATTTCTTGGTAGATTATGTGCAGTAAGTAGAGCACACAGAGGTTCAGAAACTTCTGTTAATATTTACATTACACATAGTTGTACTCTTGACAGATTCAATATGGGGTAGTGCAGTGGTTATTGCTTCTGTCTTATGTTCAGTCCAATTCAGTTTACTTATATACTGTAGGGCAGGCTCAGAGTACTGTGATACGTTCAAAGGTAAATGCAATTACAAACTTTACAAATTACTAATTATATAATGCATGCACATAAAGATAGAATGTATGTACACTTACATAAGGCAAAGCAGTTCCAAACTGATTAACATAAATGGAACCTGACAATATCTGCCCATTATTTAATTACTGAACTATGGCCAGTAGACAACGGAGAAGAAGAAAATAAACCTCAGGGGATTCACGGTCCGTTAGGAACAGACAAGGCCATAGTCTGAGTCAGGCACTGTCAAAATTCTGAACGTTTCGACTACCTGGCTGTCCACTCCCTCCTGAGCATTGGTATAATAGAGTCTGTACTGGGCTTTCAAAAATTACAACAGAATCTTTCCATCCTTTGATCTGAGACTCCCAGTTTCACGGATGTCTTTCCATGGGCTGGAAGACATCATGGCAATACAGTGGCACTAAATGGCACCAGGAAGCAACTCAGAACGGTTCATAATTATTGTACTTATTTTATACTAGCTGTGTAAGCCTGTGCTGTAAAAAGCCCAGGGTCCTAGAACTATTGAAATCGTCAGAAAAAAAACTGAAATGTAGAGATGTCAGGTAATTGAAAGGAACTACCCTGGGCATCTCTCTCCTATGAGGATTCATTTTGCCGACGTACTTGCCTTACTTGTGTATTAGCAGCGGGAAGAAAAGTAAAAGGGATACCGTTTTGCCGATGTTAGCAGCTAAGTGACTTTGTCTTTCTTCTGAGGTTTCGTTTTGCTGACTTGCTGGCCTCGCTTGTGTTATTAGCGGCTAAGCAAGTTTTCTGTTTCCTCAACTCCACCTCAGACTTCTGGGCTGGACAGACATGCACACTTCCACGTGTAGACCTTATATATAAAACAAATTACTAACAATCAGAGATACAATATGCACAGCTACTTGCCAGTTCTAAATAGGGTAAGCTAAACTAAAGTGAGGGACTGTTCTGTCTGGGTTTTAAAGCTCAAACCAAAGCGGCATTTTTTATATATGCAGGCAGATTGTTCTGCAGCTTTGGGGCCCCGTAACTACAAACTTAACCTTCCACTGTTATTTTATTAATCCTTGAAAACATACGTAGACCAGCATCTTCAGATCTTAATGCACACTCTGGTTTGTAAATAGTGATACATTCAAATAGTCTTTATATGCTAAAAGGAGGATTTTATCTAAGCTTAACTGTGAGCCATTGTAAGGTATTGAAAACCGCAGTTACGTGTTCGTATTTTTTAGTTCTTCTAATGATTCTTACAGCAGCATTTTTACTTAACTAAAATGTATATCTGGAACAATTTTAACAGGCTTTGAATAATGCATTGAAAGATTTTAAGCTGGAAAAAAGAGGTTTTACATAGTTTTGCATTCTGTGTGCTGATTCCCTAAAACTAATGTTTAGTCTAAGGGAAAAAGTGCCAGGATATTTCTAAAGTTTGTATTATTCCACCAATAAATAAAATCAGAGGCAGAGACTTGCAGGATGGTGTGGGGGACTGAGTGAGAGCCAGACAGAGAGAGCGAGAGCTCAACCGAAGTCACCAGGAAGTGCTCTGCTTCACATTACTCATAGCCATGCTGCTTGTGCAAACAGTTAATGGAGTTCTTGTTTAATTTATGATGACAGGGAGATCTCAAGGCCCTTGTAATAAAGATGTTGTGCCTTTGCAACTCTCTGCCTGCAGTTACCACAGTGCAAAGCTGCGAATGGCGATGGCTCATGGTGTGAGTCCATGACAATGAAAGGAACAGGACCATCTACACACTCTTTAACACACTAACACAGTTTATTGAGCACACTGCCTGAGAAATTTCCTTTGGTCTAAAAGGAAGCTCTACCTGTGTGTCTTGTGTATATGAGTGAAAATTAATATTATATTTTCTAATGATAATTCCCAATAAAAGCATGTTAAGTAAAAGAGTAAAGCTGTGAGTACTGAGCCCTGCGGGACACCATATTTTACTTGTGAATTTAAAGATGGAGTACTGTCAGCACATTTCTGTACTTACTGAAATTGATATGATATACAGTATATGAACTAAACCACGCAAGGATGGTCCTGAGACCCCAGTATAATTTTCCAGCCTATGTAACAGAATAGAGTGGTCAATAGTGTCAAAGACTGTACTTAAATATAAACATAATTATTTTGTAATTTCTTACATTAGAGGATGTTAAAATGTTGTTTACAATATGAGTGAGTGGCATGTAGAGCTCAGCTGAGGTTACTAAGAAGGATTCCACTTGCAGTGCACAGAAGCAGTCTCTGTTCATATGAGACTAGGCGTTCTCCTACTAGCTCAATCTATAAGGAGACCGCTTCTGAGCCAGATGCTGTGGGTTTATGGTCATCTGATACTTCATGCCTAAAGGTCCATTTTTTTGATTCTTCATATTTTTACAACCAATCCAACTGGGTAACCCTCACCTAATATTCACCCTCACAGCTTCAAATTTACTGAAATGTTTTTTCTATTTACCTGGGGATCCTACTGAGCCCTATGGCCAATTGTAAAACCCAGTCAGTTTCCATAAGGTTTGAATTTCTAAAAACAAGAATCAGAGGTGTTCTAGTGAAGTAACCTTTGATGTTTTTCATTGTAGAACTTCACCATAGAGCTTGAAATGACTCCTTTATCAGACAATCAAAGGATGGACCTAACTAGAGTTGATGACATTTGTTTTAGGACTATGACAGCCAGGCCTAATGTGCAGAATAGTCCAATATTTGGAGATAAGGAACTTGCATAAAGCCTAGAAGATTATCATTTAGCCAATCCAAGTTTATAATTCTTGTTTTTGTCTAATTTTAATCTATAATTTAGGCCTATTTTTTCATGTGTCATACACTCCTTAGGAGGGCCACAACAACAATAGAGAGTCATAAGCTAACTCTGACCTAGCATAAAGTTGCAACCATTTTGACCACACAGTGTTGAAAGGCTTCATAACCCCATCCCTCCATACCCCATACTGTTAATCTGCAATTGAACTTTTTCAGAAATCAAGCTGCATGACTTACCTCTACTTAGAATCAAGATACATATGAAGACTGTCCATTTCTATGTATGTATGTATGTATGTATGTCTGCTTTATGGTATATGTATGACATTTGAAACAGCCTGTACAGAACCTTTGGTCAAACAGCACATGTAATGAGCCCTTGTTCGTCCTGTAAATATGAGTAAATATATAATCTCCTTCACCCATTTATATTTTTTCACTTCTTAATCATAGAGAGGTTTGTGGCTTCTAGCTGCTGTTGTGCCAGATTAGTTAAGTTTCAAATCTAAGCAATAATTCCATTCTGACTATCATGCTTACTGTTATGGAGCTGTACACCAATTCAAATAGCAGTGTTGTTTAAATTCTTGTAGCTCACAGTGCATGTGTGCCATTTTTCAGATTATATGATGTAATTATTTTTATTCTATTGTTTAAATTTGAAAATGTTTTGAATTATTTCAGTGATTTTAGTGAGATGAAAAGGCACCCATTCCAGGCCCTGCCTTGTATCTGACGCTGGTTCTCCATACCCCGACAATCCTGAATTTTATTAATATGTATAAAAAGTTTTTTTTTTTCTTCATTAATATGTTTCTTTAAATATCTCTGTGTATGAAGTGCTTAAATAGGCGGCTTACCTATGTTCCAGTTGTAAATTGGTCAAGGTGAAGTCGGCTGTACCAAGGCACTGTACATAATAAACTTAACTTGTTTTTATTTATGGAGTTCATTTTGGCATAAGATATACCTGTTTCTGGTTTTCATTAACCCACAATACGCACTCACCTGAATCATTGACTGGGGAAACATCAAAAACAATGGAGCATGAAGTTTATCAATCTACTTTGGATATACCCATATTGAGAATATTCGGATTGACTTAATATGGATTTTCTTAATATAACACTCCTCCATTGTTTCTTTTGTAACATTACCTGCACTGTTATGATCTGCTGAGTGAGACAACCAAATAATAATAGTCATAGTTAGGTAGCACTTTATCAAACTTCTTGCAAAAAGATCAGAGTAACCCATGCTAGACCAACACACTTGCTGTTGTGTTATAAGCAAAAGCAGTTCTTTACAAATCTAGAACATTAACAAGATTCCTCATCTGAAATATCCAACTGAAATGACCCTTGCATAGCTTTATAATTCAGGAAGGGATTTTAATGAATGACCAAGTTAGGTGTAAGCTTTGTTTTCTTGAACATATTGTGGTAGAACTACCAGAGACAGCCAAAGATTTGGGGAAACCTTCATCTCGCTATTAATTATGCACTTGGAGGTAAGAAGATTATGTGTTAAGAAGTGTTTTCCTGGGCATGCCACTTTCACAGGTAGCTCCTGTTCAGTGAAGGGTTCCTCTCTCTCTTTCTCTACTGTATACTTTTATTTAGAAAATCTAGGAGCTTCTTTTAAATGATGTCTTGGGGTGAATTATTTTTCAGAGGAGAGTAAAGATAAGATCCTAAAATTTTCTATGGCTCTATCCGCTTTACTATTTTGTCCAAATGATTCCCTGTAACAGAATCCTGTTGAAGGCATTTATGTAATGGTGTATCAAACTAGAAAATGCTACTGTTTCATTTGATTTCAGTAACTTTCTGTTTCAAAGAGTGACAGCAATGAAGGAAGCACCTCCACTGGCATATATTATGAAACTGGTAGTGCACCACTGGCACCCTGTTTGGACCCTAGAAATAATGTTTAGAAATTGCTCAGATGGGATATTGAAGTTGGCAGAGCAGCAGGTCAGAACATTTCAATGCAGAAAGAAGAAAGATTCGTGCCTTATGTGTAGAAAGTGTAGAATGGTAAAAACGCAATTGATGAATGAGAGATCCCTTTATATAAAAAATGTAAAAACACAACCGAGGAATGAAAGACCCTTTTATACTGTATTACTGTAGTTCAATATTTCTGCCAGCCTTGTACTACTGAGCAGGTGGAACATCATCGGTTGGTCTGTGTGTTTACTCTATAAGAAGATAAACAAGGTAAAATATTTTTCTGATTATCAGTTCTAAAAATAGGGAAACAATAATAATTACTACTAAAGGACAAGAGGCCAAGAAGAAATGTGGAGGTGTTAGATAAATGTGCATGATATTTTATTAGATTTGTAAACCATAGACTAATATCAAATGCACAAGATTCTCAGCTACTCATCATTAGAAATGAAAAGATTTTGCCAAAGAGCCAAACAAAATCCCAGCATCCATCTTAGACCCACATACATTCGTCTAAATCTACATTTTAGTAGTTAACATCTGTAGCTCTGAATCCTCAGTTTAATGTCAGGGGATTTCTGTACATAAATAACACTCTCCAGTCTAGGTTTCCAATGTGGAAAAGTACTAATCTCACAGAAGTAAGCATTGATTTATAGATAGTGGCAGTTTCAGTTTTTATTAATCAAAATTCATTGCTAGATTATTCCCTGTGAAAAAGGCCAAATGAAATGGAATGTTTTAGAAACAAGCTTCCTCAATATTTAGATCTTTCCACCTAGTTTACATGTCTAAAAGTTGTGCCTTGTGGCTAAAGCTGAAGATGATGACCACATAGCTGTAGAATAAAATAATGATATCTTTGTATCCATCTATTTTTTAAACCTGTTTAGTACATGCTAGGGCCATATGGGGAATGGGACTTGAGCCAATCCAGACAGTGTCAACTCTGGATGGGTTACCAGCATGTTGTACAGCACACTCCCACACAGGGACAGTTAAGTGGTCCTATCTTATCTAAAATACACATCTTTTGGAGCAAAAGAAGAACCTTTTTCATCTACGTACAGACCATGACGTGGGTTGGGATTCAAATACAGCTGAGTGTAACTGAATTTAAAAAGTACAGTGTGAGGATTCAATAGTATTGCACTGCTTCCCTGGTAGAATTCATGGAAACAGCTATATTTCTTTCTCGCCTTGTCACTTCTTAAAAATTATCTAGGAACTGAAATAAGAACTGAGAATTGAGATAATGTGTAAGTTTTTAGAGTTCAGATGAGCAGACAGAAGATCATAGAGGTATCTTTCAATTTAGGGCTGCTGCCAGAAAAATAGTGTAACAGATTAAGTGTATTATATTTAGTTTGCTAAAGTGCTCTTTGTCTTGATGTCTTTTAAAAATATGTGTTTTAACACTTGTATGGCCTACTCAGAGGTATTTTAGTATTGCTATTTTTTCTCTTTTGTAATCTGATTTGTGCTTTAAAAGCATCTGTAGGCAGATGGAGAGTTTAGTTTGACCCAGTTTGACAGATTTTGTGCTGATTAGGGGCGAAAGAGCTTTTGAGAGCAAAGGCTCTCTTTTTTTCTGTTTCTATGTATAAAGCTTTGATCTTAGCTGGGATTCGACCCACTTTTCCTCATGTATTTTTTGTCTTTTCTTATGCTTGTGTTTTCTTCTGATAAAACTTAATGGATAAGGAATATGGAAAGTATGCAAGCAATTAGACGCTCTCGATTTGACCTTCTTATAAGGAGACATCCGTCTGTCTGGTTTTCTGCCTTATGGCACTTTTAGGTATTCATATTCATGATACTGCACTTGTACCTAGGGAATAATAGTTGATAATTGAATATCCTCTTGGGAACCCTGGACGTTTCAGTCACGTAGCCCATGATTTTAGCCGGTTTAACACAGCCATACTCGAGCCCTGGGTGGCATAAACTTTTGTTTGTTTCATTATCAAGTGCTACAGTCTAAAGAGTTAATAGATGTTAAAAGTTCAAGCAGCCCGTACATTTGAAGACTAGGTGGTATAGAATGAGCTATCTTGTTTATCATTTAGGAATATTCATTTGTCTACATATATACAGTGGTGTGAAAAACTATTTGCCCCCTTCCTGATTTCTTATTCTTTTGCATGTTTGTCACACAAAATGTTTCTGATCATCAAACACATTTAACCATTAGTCAAATATAACACAAGTAAACACAAAATGCAGTTTTTAAATGATGGTTTTATTATTTATGGAGAAAAAAAAATCCAAACCTACATGGCCCTGTGTGGAAAAGTAATTGCCCCTGAACCTAATAACTGGTTGGGCCACCCTTAGCAGCAATAACTGCAATCAGCGTTTGCGATAACTTGCAATGAGTCTTTTACAGCGCTCTGGAGGAATTTTGGCCCACTCATCTTTGCAGAATTGTTGTAATTCAGCTTTATTTGAGGGTTTTCTAGCATGAACCGCCTTTTTAAGGTCATGCCATAGCATCTCAATTGGATTCAGGTCAGGACTTTGACTAGGCCACTCCAAAGTCTTCATTTTGTTTTTCTTCAGCCATTCAGAGGTGGATTTGCTGGTGTGTTTTGGGTCATTGTCCTGTTGCAGCACCCAAGATCGCTTCAGCTTGAGTTGACGAACAGATGGCCGGACATTCTCCTTCAGGATTTTTTGGTAGACAGTAGAATTCATGGTTCCATCTATCACAGCAAGCCTTCCAGGTCCTGAAGCAGCAAAACAACCCCAGACCATCACACTACCACCACCATATTTTACTGTTGGTATGATGTTCTTTTTCTGAAATGCTGTGTTCCTTTTCGCCAGATGTAGCGGGACATTTGCCTTCAAAAGTTCAACTTTTGTCTCATCAGTCCACAAGGTATTTTCCCAAAAGTCTTGGCAATCATTGAGATGTTTCTTAGCAAAATTGAGACGAGCCTAATGTTCTTTTGCTTAACAGTGGTTTGCGTCTTGGAAATCTGCCATGCAGGCCGTTTTTGCCCAGTCTCTTTCTTATGGTGGAGTCGTGAACATTGACCTTAATTGAGGCAAGTGAGGCCTGCAGTTCTTCAGACATTGTCCTGGGGTCTTTTGTGACCTCTCGGATGAGTTGTCTCTGCGCTCTTGGGGTAATTTTGGTCGGCCGGCCACTCCTGGGAAGGTTCACCACTGTTCCATGTTTTTGCCATTTGTGGATAATGGCTCTCACTGTGGTTCACTGGAGTCCCAAAGCTTTAGAAATGGCTTTATAACCTTTACCAGACTGATAGATCTCAATTACTTCTGTTCTCATTTGTTCCTGAATTTCTTTGGATCTTGGCATGATGTCTAGCTTTTGAGGTGCTTTTGGTCTACTTCTCTGTGTCAGGCAGCTCCTATTTCAGTGATTTCTTGATTGAAACAGGTGTGGCAGTAATCAGGCCTGGGGGTGGCTACGGAAATTGAACTCAGGTGTGATACACCACAGTTAGGTTATTTTTAACAAGGGGCAATTATTTTTCACACAGGGCCATGTAGGTTTGGATTTTTTTTCTCCCTAAGTAATAAAAACCATCATTTAAAAACTGCACTTTGTGTTTACTTGTGTTATATTTGACTAATGGTTAAATGTGTTTGATGATCAGAAACATTTTGTGTGACAAACATGCAAAAGAATAAGAAATCAGGAAGGGGGCAAATAGTTTTTCACACCACTGTATAAGTAGGGTAATGGAGGAAAGAAAAATCACAACACAAAATCAGCAGCAATCACACAATCATTGTGTATATAATATTACAGACCCTGGGAGCCAAAAGCTTTTTTTGACGCATTCTGTTACCTGGGTTTCCACCCTCATCTTTGCTTTCCTTCTCGATAACACTTGTCCTTTCTGCCCGTCTCTATTGCTGTGTAATGTTTATCTTGCAACTGTCACATGATAAAGGGGCAGGGGATATATATTGGGGAAATTTGGATGGTGGAAATGATAATAAAGAGAGAAAAGGCTAATTATGGAGCCCTGGTCCATTCGGATAGTACAGCCCGGGATAATGCACAATCCACCCACTCCCATAAGGGCAATTCTGAGTTGAGATTTTTTTTGGGATTAGAGTACAAAGATGCAAATGTACAGTGACCTGCTCACTCTACAAGAAAGACATAGCAGCACATGAAGCTGTAAGGGGAAAAGCAACTAGGTGCATTCCAGGATTTAAGAGCATAGCCTGCTTTGACTGAAAGAATTAAACCTGCATAGTCTGGCGCAGACAAGTCTGTGTGGGAATCTAATCCCGGTCTTCAAAAACCTCAAAGTCATTGATAAAATAAATCCAGCAGAATTCTTTCAACTTAATGGAAAATACTTAAGCACACCAGTGGAGATTAAAGGTAAGTGCATTAAGGACTGAAGCCAGGAAACACTCTCTTTATGCAAAGATTTGTGGGACTCTAGAACAACCTAGTGAGCCATGTAGTTGAAGGAGAAACCTTAACTACCTTTAAGAAGAGTTTGGGTGTGATATTGTGACAGCTTAGCTATTAGCAAAGCAAACATGGCTTATGGACTGAATGTTCTCATTTGCCAATTTTCTTTCTGTCTTATATAACCTTTAGCAATGGGGTGGCAGCTCTAACCAGTGTACTGCCATGCAGACCTCTAGTCAAACAATCAATATTTAATTTTTGTAGCTCTTTCAAAGGATGCAAAATTACAACACATTTTAATAGGGAAGTAAAGTTACAATACATTTTAAAAGCAGAAGTAGTACAGTAGAAAAAATGCACCTTTAGCAGAAGATAGAAGATGGTTGAAAACGACCTGCTGTCATGGAGTAAGAATTATGCATGTTGAAAGCAGAGTAAGCATTTGAACCTGTTGGACAGTAAATGCAATAATGTTGGAAGAACAGAAGATTTTTCATACACATGAGGGGACCATTAAAGCCATCAAGCTTCTCTGTTTGGCTAATAGCTTAGTCATCCAAATGAGTCATCCAAATCCTAATAGAGTTCAAGACTTCCACTTCTGCACAGCTCAGTAGATTGTTCCAGACACCCTGGACACTTTTATGAAGAGGTGCTTGCTGGTTTCAATCCAAACACTGTTAACCACTGAGCCACCATGATACAGCTTAATCACTATGATTAAGCTGTCTTGTTGATAATTACTGGCTATGGTTTTAAATATCTATTCATTATGAGATCTTGTAAAATGAATCACTCATTAGAAAAAAGGCAAAAATGTAATATTCTTGTTGTTGTCATACAAACATTAACATCAGAACTAGAGGAGACTTTAAAAAAGGTGTGAACTGGTGTGTCATCCTGGTCAGAAGTGGTAGACCTGCAGATACTGTATACTGTAATATCAGGTATCCTGTGTTAGATTATTAATAATTATTACTAATATTCAGCTATAAAAGAGTGTCAACATCCCTACATCATACTTTCATTTGCAGTTCTCAGAGACGTTGGGAATTTCAGCATTGAGAAATTAAACAAGCCATGTCTGTAATGAATTCAGTGTCTCGAACAGATGCAGATGTTTCTGCAACTTTTATTTCTGTCAAATGGCTATTTTAAGAAAGTATAAAATGTATACAGAATGATCACAAGCCAGGCAAATGAAGGTGACAATGAAAACCTGAGACATAAACTTCTGTAAAATAAAAAGATGAAATGCCCAGTGTGTATGTATAGTAAAGACCACTTAATTAATCAGCTGTTTTTTTTTATCAAATTTAACTTAATTAAATATTCCTAAGTATTGTTTATATACACTGTAGGGTTATTATCCACTTGTGGCCACATACTATGTTTGCTCATGTTGCCCTTGTGGTGCCAAACCAGCCAGCAGGACTTTTATAACTTTGGAGTGGAAAACCGTGATTTAGTTTTATTGACTTTTTTCAGTTGACTGTGCAGCCAAGATAGTGGCTTTAATTTGGCTGGAATAGATTAAAGCCTTATTTATAAACTGACTGGAATAGTTTTGGTTTAACTGATGACCTCTTCCTGACCAATTTGCATTTCTTGTTCTTGTTTATCTATACTAATAAAAGGCAAAGCCCTCACTCACTCACTCACTCACTCACTGACTCATCACTAATTCTCCAACTTCCCGTGTGGGTGGAAGGCTGAAATTTGGCAGGTTCATTCCTTACAGCTTCCTTACAAAAGTTGGGCAGGTTTTATATCGAAATTCTACGCGTAATGGTCATAACTGGAAGCAGTTTTTCTCCATTTACTGTAATGGAGATGAGCTTCAACGCCGTGGGGGCGGAGTTTCGTGTGACATCATCACGCCTCCCACGTAATCACGCAGTACATAGAAAACCAGGAAGACCTCCAAAAAGCGCTGAAGAAAACATGCATTATATAATTGAGAAGGCAGCGAAACAATAAGAAGCGAGCGAGTGACATATACAACCATATTCATGAGTTCTGCTACTTCGGAAACAAAGCACGATGTAAACCTACACTTTAAAGTAAGTTCATAGACAGGCTGCGCTGGCGTTTGTAATTTAGTGCCTGCCCATATAAGGCCGTCCGTCAGCGGCAATCCAATAGCAAACTGCCACGGGTAAATATTCACGGGTGAAGGACTGTGCTTATGGAGAGGAAGATGAGATGGTCAGGGTAGTGTTTGACACAAACTCAGCGAAACTGCGAGAGAAAGTTTTAAGTGCCAGGACTAAGTTAACATTAAATACAGCCATGGACATAGCACAAGATGGCACCAGCACAGCTGGGAACCTTCGATGCATGTACACCGAGTGGCTCACGTGAACTGACGCAGTGCACAGATAAAAGGCAACAGTTCCAAAGAGCACTGAAAAAAACCGAATTACACAATTGAAAAGGCAGAAAAAAATATGAAGCGTCTCATACATACAAGCATATTCATAAATCCAACTACTGCGGAAACAAAGCACACGTTGGAAAAAGTAAATGTCCCGCTAAAGGAAGACAGTGTAAAAAAAACCCGTGCATGCAGTGTGTCAGGTCTCAGATAAAGAAGAAGACGAGCTGTTTATTGATGCAGTAAGAAACGAATCGATGAATGAAACCTGTCATCTTTACAACAATTGACAAACACGGAATGTAACTTGAACACAACACATCCTACAAATACGAACCTGATTGAAAGAAATAATGATAATCAAATCCTTGATGACAGCAACACTCAGTAACACTCATAAAACAAATACTGTATATTGACAGTCATGTTACGTTATTTTTAAAATGTTCCCTTTTCTTTTCTAGCTTTTTAACACACTACTTCTCCGCTGCGATACGCGGGCACCACCTTAGTTTGAGAAGAAGTCTGAAAAAATATGAGGTTAACACAGAAAAACATCACCAATTCAAG
Source organism: Polypterus senegalus (assembly GCF_016835505.1). Taxonomy (NCBI): domain Eukaryota; kingdom Metazoa; phylum Chordata; class Cladistia; order Polypteriformes; family Polypteridae; genus Polypterus; species Polypterus senegalus. The sequence goes on along the minus strand of NC_053161.1, from coordinate 126,449,002 downwards.
CTTTATGAATAATCGATTCGCCATCAATAATTGTTTTGGTAAAGCCATCCTCCTTCCATTTTATAATTTTTCCGCCAATAGCCATGATTAAATGAACGGTAAATAAAGTAAGAGCAAAGCGAGGGTGACTTATTTAGGCAGGCATATATATGACAGTAACACTCATGACAATGTCAATCATGTTACGTTATTATTAAAATGTTTCCTTTTCTTTTTCATTACTTCTTTAACACACTACTTCTCCGCTGCGAGGAGCGGGTATTTTGCTATATATATAATATATGAATGACCTCCAAAGAGCGCTGAGACTTTTGATATCATGAACGTGTCTGCAAACTGGGGTCTCCTGCCCAGCAAAACTCGAGCAGCCAGCGCGCGCATAGCTGTGCCGGCCTTTGAGACGCTGACTGCGCTTCTGCCTTAAGTACAATACAATACAATACAGTTTATTTTTGTATAGCCCAAAATCACACAGGAAGTGCCGCAATGGGCTTTAACAGGCCCTGCCTTTTGACAGCCCCCCAGCCTTGACTCTCTGAGAAGACAAGGAAAAACTCCCAATAAAACCTTGTAGGGAAAATGGAAGAAACCTCGGGAAAGGCAGTTCAAAGAGAGACCCCTTTCCAGGTAGGTTGGGCGTGCAGTAGGTGTCAAAAGTAGGGGGTCAATACAATACAATATACACAACAGAACAATTCCTTAAGACAGCATAATAAAAATTTTAGAATTACGGTTTAACAGTAGATGATATGACATAATTAGGTTTGGATATTTTTAGAGTCCTGGAGACCTCATCCATCTAGCTGCATCTCCATTTGGCCATGCCACGGCTGAAACATTGCTCCGATGAAAGGACCCTCTTTCCCATGATTCCTGTGATCCTCCATCAGGGATGACTTTACCATAGGCAGGCAAACAACTTGGCAGGTGGGCGTGGCACCAATGGCCACATTTGGGTACCGAGAAAAGAAACAGAATAGGTGAGGGTTAGTATTCAAATATAATTATCATGTTACTTATGTTATAGTGCTAATGACTAACAACAGAGATGCAGTATGTACAGTTAATCAGCAGCTCTAGTCAGGATATGCTAAACTGAAGTAGTGAGTCTTCAGCCGGGATTTAAAGGCTGAGACCGAGGGGCATCTCTTATGGAAGCAGGAAGACCATTCCACAGTTTAGGGGCCCTGTAACTAAAAGCTCGACCTCCCACTGTTATTTTATTAATCCTTGGAATCCTAAGCAGACCGGCATCTTGAGATCTTAATGTGCGCTCAGGTTTGTAAGTCATGATAAGTTCAGACAAGTAAGCGGACCTTGGCCGTTTAATGCTTTATATGTTAAAAGGAGGATTTTGAAATCTGCCCTAAATTTAACTGGGAGCCAGTGTAAAGATTTAAGAACTGGGGTTATGTGTTCATATTTTCTTGTTCTTGTAATAATTCTTGCAGCGGCATTTTGGATTAACTGGAGGCTGTATAGAGAACAGTTTGAACAGCCAGTGAACACCGCATTGCAGTAGTCAATCCTACTAGAGATAAATGCATGAATTAATTTCTCACAATCCTGTTTATTTAGAAAGCGCCTTAATTTCCTAATATTTTTAAGATGGAAAAACAGGTTTTGGACGACTTTGTAATATGCGCTTTAAATGACATGCTAGAGTCAAAGATAACTCCTAGATTGCGGGCTGATTCAGTAAAATTAATTGGGATTCCAACTGAGTTAAATGACGACAAAATATTGCTGTGATCAGCGTCATTCCCTCCAACAATTAACATCTCTGTTTTATCTGTATTTAAAGACAAGTAGTTCTCATTCATCCATTCCTTTAATTCACTAACACAACTAATTAAAGACAACATCGGAGAAACTTCATTTGATTTAAATGAAAGGTATAACTGGGTGTCATCTGCATACGAGTGAAAATTAACATTATGTTTCCTAATGAGAGATCCCAGTGGAAGCATGTAAAGTGAAAACAGTAAAGGTCCCAGTACTGAGCCCTGCGGACACCATATTGAACTTCTGTGTATAATGATGGAGTACTGTCAGCACATTTCTGTACATACTGGAATCGATTTGATAAATAAGAACTGAACCAAGCGAGCACGGGGCCTGTAAGTCCAACATCGTTTTCTAGCCTGTGCAGTAAAATAGAATGGTCAATGGTGTCAAACGCTGCACTTAAGTCCAACAACATAATTACAGTGGAATTTCCTTCATCAGAGGATATCAGAATGTCATTTACAACCCGTGTTAGTGCCGTAAGTCAAAGTGAGCACTTTTAATTTTTTTCATCCTCCCCCTGCGCTATAGCCCAGACAAGTGCAAACACGGGACCCCTTTTCTACACCACGGCAAAATAATATTAAGGCGATTCACACTTTCTTTTGCACGTATACGATTATGAGATCCTCACCTCGGATTATGAAGACACGCACACGAGTGGAGGACTGACAGTGCCATCACAGCCGATTAATGGCGGGGACGTCTCACCAGTCTACACAAGACCCAACGCAACTGTAACCAAAAGGCGATCATAACGTCAGCGAACACATCTCTCTATACTATATAAAAGAAAAAGGCAACTTTCCTTTCTTTACACCTTTTATCCCAAACCAAAGCCTTTCTCTCTTAACAGTGCAGAGGACACAAAACTAAATTTCTTTAAATGCCGGTAAGGCACATTACCAGAGGCACAAATTTGAACGTTCACATAGAAAATGTAATTTCTATACCACAGGCGTCGTGTAGCGCCTTTCAAAAGGGATCTACTACCGAGAGATGATCCATATACATTTTAGCTGCTGTTAGTTACTTACCTGTTGTGTTACAGTCTTTAAAATGTAGTTTACCCGCAACCACTCCAGTAGTGCTCAATGTACCTGTACTTCTTAAAACGTTAATGTTTTACTGTTTAATAACTTATAGACTATATTTATTATTTTTCCCTTGCACTCAGTGACCAAAGCTATACACACACATATAGACACATACAAACATACACACAAGTATATGTATGTGTATATATGTATGTATGTGTATATATATATATATATATATATAACACACACACACCCCTATCTATATATATATATATATATATATATATATACACACACACACACACACACACATACACACACACACATACATACATACATACATACATACACACATATATAATTTGTGTGTGTGTATGTATGTGTGTGTATATATGATGTAGAAGGGTATGTGTATATGTAGATATGTATATAGATATGTAGATATGAAGATATGTATGTGTATATATATGTATGTATGTGTGTGTGTGTGTGTGTGTGTGTGTGTGTGTGTGTGTGTATATATATATGACAGCAGCAATCCAAGCTGTGAGAAAACACTAAAAAGGAGGCGTGTCAGACGTTGTGGTACATTTTCTGATGCAGCTAGACGAAAAAAACTTTGTGACGCTGCCGCCAAATACACAAAACAATTACTTTGACAATCATGTTACATTATTTTTAAAATGTTTCCTTTTCTTTTCATAACTTCTTTAACACATGACATCGCTGAAGCTGGTATTTTGCTATATATATATATATATCACAGCGACACTCATAACAGTGACAAAACAATTACATTGACAATCATGTTACGTTATTTTCAAAATGTTTCCTTTTCTTTCTCTTTCCTTCTTTAACACACTACTTCTCGCTGCCAAGCGGGTATATATATATATATATATATATATATATATATATATATATATATATATATATATATATATATATATATATAGATAGATAGATAGATAGATATGAGAACAACACTCATATCAATGACAAAACAATTACATTAACAATCAAGTTACATTATTTTTCAAATTTTTCCTTTTCTTTTTCGTACCTTCTTTAACACACTACTTCTCCGCTGCGAAGCGCGGGTATTCTGCTAGTTCTCACATAAAATGTATTCTGTGTGTAGCTGAAGCACTGCAGTTTCATTAGAATAGATCTGTAAGAGGTCCTTGTGTGACTGTCAAAAAATTGACCCCAGTGGATGGTTTATGAAGTCATCATATTGCATGGTGTATATGCTGTGTCTTAAGGAACACACTTTGTATACTTTTTAGATTTTTTTTCCAGCTTGCTGAGGATGACCCTCCTTAAAATTGGTTCTGTTTGGTGAGTTCTGCCACTTAGCTGATTTTGGTATTTTTGTAAGCGTCTTAATTTCCATGTCTAAAACTGAAATTCCACCCTATGAGAACAGAGCTTAATGAACATGTGATTGCTCCCCATCTAATTTTCTGCATTATTGTATTTTTGCACTGGAAATATTATCAGAATGTCATTCAAAACAAATTGTTACATTAAAGGAACCCAAAATAAATAAATAGTACTTTATTCCTTCCAGACAGTAATGCAATCCTGTGAAACAGTAACTGCCCCCTTGGATTAGATCTCTGGTTACATCAAATGGCTTCAGCCAGGCACCTCCTGCAGTTACTGGTCTGCCTGTCATCATGCTCTGGATGCAGTTTGAACTGCTTGATTAACAGTAGTTATTGCCACCAGATTTATGGAGGGTTTAGTTCTGTGGTCATTTTAGACCTGTCCACTGTGGACTTGCATATGTACATGTACGTGTTTCAGATCATTTCCTTACTGCTCAACATTGTTGCACTTCAGCTTTACCTTATGTAATCAGATATCATCTTGTAGAATCATTTTATATAAAGCACAATTCATGGACCCTTCAATGATGACATCATCCAGGTGTTGATAGGGTAAAGTATTTTAAAATATGACTTGTGGACGCAGCCCAGACACAGACAGGCGGACATGTTGTTTTCCACCACCACACGTTTATTTACAGTACTATACAATTTTTACAAGTGCACACATGAACCCCAAACACAGTCCTGGCCACACAATGCCTTTCTTCGGGCCGCCTCCACTCTCTCTCTTCTCTTGCCTTGTCCTACCTCCACCTGAATGACGGGAGATGGCCCCTTTTATATCATCCCAGATGAGCTCCAGGTGTGTCCCGGCATTCCTCCCTGGACACGCCCCAGTGTGGTGGAAATGCCGGCTGTTCTCCTGGAAGCTCTCCGGGTGTCCCTTCTCTTCTTCCCCCCAGCACTTCCTGGTGTGGCAGAAGTGCTGAGGTCCAGGGTCCCCAAGGCATTGGGGCGCCCCCTGGCGGTGACCAGGAAGGCAGCCCCCACGTGATCCAGGGTGGGCATTGACCCTCTTCCGGTCCCTCAAGGCATCCCGGCCGGGTCGTTGCCCCTGGCATCCCTGACAGACTCTAGTATCACTGTGTTTGACCATTTGTATTACAGTATTAGGTTTTCTCAGGGTGTAATGGAGCTTATGTTGACCAAAAAGTTACACATTTGAATTCTCTGTCCATAAAACATTGTTTCAGAATTCCTGAAGGCCAAAAAAGTTACACATTTGAATTATCTGTCCATAAAACATTGTTTCAGAATTCCTGAAGGCCATCCAGATTTGGCATCATGAAGGTGAGCACTTCTATTCTTGTACATAAGCAGAGTTTTCTGCTCTGCTACTGCGCAATAGAGCTCATTTTGGGTGGCGTTTTTCTGATGATCGAATTATCTGAGCTGTAGGAGGGCTACAGATGACCGCTACTCCCAGGAAGAATGCCTAATGTTCCAAATTTTCTCTGTTAAGATGATATGGCTTCAACTGCATTCCAGTTGTGCCTTGAAACTTGAAAAATCAGTTTGTAATCCTTTTCCAATTAGTAAATGTTATTTTTTAAGTTTTCTTTTGAAGGTGTACCTCTAGATCTCTAGTGCTGATAGCTTCATCAAATGGTAAGGACTCAAGTTAATAAGAGTCATATTTGTTAAGGCTGACTTAAATGTGATCTGACTGCTTATCTGTGAGGCTGCAGAACTACCCACTGTGCCACAGTGTCAGCCTGTTTTGTTATTTCTGCCGTTTTGTATATACAGATGGTGGGACAGGATTTAACATTTCCAAGGATTTTGATTTCAGTGACTTCATTGATCACTCTCTGTCTGCCCTTTGAATGCTTTTCCCATGTTTAGAGTACCCAGATAATGTGTATATCCCAAAGACTTTGGTTTTAGATTCAATTGCCACCTGCAATAGATTGACTCCATGTCCCTCTGTGAGTCTGTTGTGAAAAGGTGAATAGTGTGTTTGGTTATGAACTTGATGTACTCTGACAGGCTTGAGAGGATTAAACCTGCTTAGTCTTAAGCAGAGGGGACCTAGCCCAAGTTTTCAAAATTCTCAAAGGCATTGATAAAGTAGATTCAGCAGATTTTTTTTCAGCTTAAGAGTGAATCACTTACCAAAAGACACCACCACCAATTAAGGGGAAGTGCATTTAGGACTGAAGCCAGAAAGCACTTCTTTACACAAAGAGTTGTGGGAATCTGGATCAAACTACTGAGACACGTAGTTAGAAACCTTGACAACTTTTAAGAAGAATCTGGATGAGATATTGGAACAGCTTAGCTATTAGCTAAACAAACGGGCCTGATGGACTGAATGGTCTCATGTTTGTCAAGTTTCTTACATTTCCTGTTTTATTGTATTGAATCTTATGCTTTTTCACAAATTTTATTTTGTTAATTAAAAAAATAGCTTAAAATACTATATATACTCGCGGTTAAGTTCTCTCGCAGATAAATCGGGACTGGATTTTATCGTATAATTTCTGGTATTTTAATATGTCGATAAGTTGAATGTGGAAATCTCACGCTATTGAACCAAGAGATTATGATGTGCTAACGCCCACCTGAGAGAGTAACCATGGAGCACACTACCTTTTTTTTCTGTGTGGGTGTGGCAATATCCTGTATCAGCGCGTGTACCTAATTCTGTCTCTCTCTTTATCTATTGTGAACTATTCTGAATCAACGTTTGCACTGATTTGTGTTTTTTGTATCTCAAACCCTCATAAGCCTTTATCGTAAAAGCATCCTTTACTATGGGAGTGTTCGATCAGAAGAAAATATGAAGCTGGTTTTAAATTAAACATCGTTGAAGTGGTGAAAGAAATTGGTAACTGAGCTGCTGCAACAAAATTCGATGCGTCTGAGAAACTGATGCGAGATTTGAGGAGGCAAGAAGATGTAAAAAAAAATGTAAGTGTCGCATTTTTGAACGGGCAAATAAGTCACGTCTGATTTTATGATCAATTTTTTGGGTTTCAAGACCTGACTTATACGTGAGTATAAATGGTATGTAATATATATAAGATATATAATAAACTACATTAAATTTATGGAATATTAGCCGTCCCCCATGGCTCCGCCTCCGTGATAGTGAAACGGGACAGCGAGGAGGGCCCTGCTCAGCTCCCTAATCCTGATGTCACTCTCAACCCCACCCCCCTCACCTGGCCCACAGCTTCTGTCTCAGATTAGTGCAAATATATCTCTCCTGCAAGTGAGCTACGATTCCTAGTGTGATGAGAGAAATCTCAAAATCAACCAAAATGTTCAAGCAAATTATAGAAAAAACCCAATCTAAATCTAAGTACTCGTGAAAAGCGGACATGCAGACAGACAGAGAGACAGACAGACATTGGATTATCTATCTATCTATCTATCTATATATATATATATATATATATACATACATACATACATACATACATACATACATATAGAGAGAGAGATTTATACAAAATAATCAGAGAGTTAATTTCCAAATTAATGTATCTATTATTTAGGATTATAAAATAACACAGAACATAATCAGTGCCTTGATCAGTTAACTGCCCATTTTTATAAATGCATACATAAACATGATTATCTACCCAATTATTTTCCAAACCCTCTTTTTTATATTCTAGGCCTTAGGTAACAAGAGGCTGTCTTGGCAGAAGTAAACAGCATGTCAGATTGTCACAGGGCACAACTGCACTCAAATCTCCTGCCTGCTTCAGTTTAGAGCTGCTAGTTAATTTTTTTGGCTGTGGGATGAAACTATAGAAAAATAGCATGAACAGAGGAAGAACATGCAATGATTCGCCTGATGACATATGAAGAGCTGAGATGAAGCTGTGTTAATCTCGGCTTTTATTTGACACTAGGCTGACCCGCCTTTTAAGGCGACCGACTTTTAAGTTGACCACTTCTTAAGGCAATTCAATATGTAGATCAATTTGATATTTTATACAAACTCATTAATTTGGTTATATTGCATCTGAGCGGTATTACTTTAATACTCGTAGTTTCTATTATTTTTGTGATGAAATTTAAACTTTTTTTCTATATTGAGGTCGCCCTTTTGAACCCCCCTGATATTTACTATGCGGTGAGGCATTTGTACTCCATCAACATTATTTATTTCCAGAGACATAATTTTGTCTATTTTTCCAGCGCATCGCGCACAAAAGCAAGGGAACGATGGGAGCACCAGAACTCTGCTCACATCATGTCGCTTAGTACCGCAAGCTGCAAGTAGTAAGTCTGTGATAAGCAGAATACCGATACGCTTTCCACTCACGGGACAGAAGGACAATCCCGACCGCTTTTATATAGTAAGAAAGAAGAAGAAGAAGATGTCGCACAGTCTGGAGTAGAAAATCATTCTTTACCTGGAAAAACGAAACTACAAATCCCATCGTGAATTGCAAAATGGACGGGGCGTGTGTGAAACTCTGTACTACTTGCACAGTCTGGAGTAGAAAATCATCTTTTACCTGGAAAAACGAAACTACAAATCCCATCGTGTATTGCAAAATGGTGGGGGCGTGTGTGAAACTCCGCGCCTGCGTAGCACTCACGGGACGGAAGGACAATCCCGACCGCTTTTATATAGAAGGATTGTGCCTTTCGTAGATAAAACACCATCCTTAGTAACTTTACAATTGGAGAAATAAGAATAAAGGATAATTGGTTTCATATATTTTTTATAATTGGAGGTCAGGTAGGTGAAGTCAGAGCCGAAAACAGAACCAGCAATCTTAAGGGGTAAAGTCTAATACTTTAGCTGCTACACCACACTGCATATCAACCTTATACCACTACACCTGCACAGCCATAATAATAGAGGACTGTTGTTTCCAAAAGTATTAGTGAATAGTCCACAATTATTTTCAGTGGATCAGTTAATCAGTTAATTAAGTGGACATTTGAATCAATGGATTTGAAATGAGGATTAAGGAGTGTTTATGCTAAAATCATTACAGCATTTAACAATCATTCAATCAATTAATTGACATATCACCTACTTAATTGGCTGTTTGAGTAAATGTATATACAGCATGTGTACACATTACATAGACAAATTGATCAAATATCTGTTCAATCAATCAATCAGTCAGTTTTTTGAATGGATACAAACTATGTTTAAGCAAATAACTCCTTAACCTGAGGTTATTCATTTCAATATTACCAAAGTAATTCAGTATTTATTTAGGCTTCTTGTGACAGAATTCATAGAGTTATATGCCGTAGGCATAATTACTCTAGAAATAATTTTATGAGTATAATTAAAACAGGAAATCCAAATATAAAGTGCTAATAATTATAGGAAAATGTATGGATTTTATTTTCACTTTAATGCATCATTCAATATTGTGCCTCTCTATACTAAAGGTGTAGCACAATAGCTAGTGCTGCAGCTGCCTCACAACTCTCAAGTCCTGGGTTCAAATCCTGGCCGGGCCACTGTCTTTGTGGAACTGGTACATTTTGCCCTTGTTGTTCTGTCCGTTTATTGGATGTTTCCAATAATATTCAGTATACTACTGCTTCCCTTTCCTAAGTAATACTGTGGATTTGCTTCGTAAATCACCAGGGAATCCTATGCTCAGCAAAAAGTCGTATTTAAAGAATTGACTGAATGACTGATTGCAGCTTCCAACACAATAACCTACAATCAGCGCTGGCATGGAGTCAGCATTTCACAGTATTTTAAAGAAAGAACAATTTTTTTTTGTTTGCCTGAATGTGAATATTAAAGTGTCTTACTCCAATACATCGTTTTAGTAGGTAAGCTTTGTAAATCTTTTGTCATCTTCTGAATGTATTTAATAAGCAGACTATCTATTACCGCTTTCATGTTTTTCAGTCTTCAAGGCAAGCTAATACAGATTGCTCACTTACCTTTTTTTGATCCTCATATTAGAAAGGGTGATTCTGTAATTTCTTGTGAGCCAGTTGTTAGTCCCTGAACAATTTTTCCTTTTTGTTTAGTATCAATCATTTTTACTTGTTTCACTACTGGATGCTGCTAGGAGTGACATTAGCTGCTAACGGTTGTCCTTAGCCCCAGTCAGATGCTTATTACCAACTTTCACAATCCCTTTCAAATTATTATCATATTTTATTTTCAATGAAAAAAAAAGGTTAGCTTTTTTCATCGAATCTGTATTACAATTAAAGTGAGCAGACAAATAAAGCTTAAGCTAAATGTACTATGCATTTGCTTCAAGGCCATTTTTGTATGTAGTATATTTTTCATTATGGAGACTCACCTTAATTCAAAGAAATGTTTCAAGGCTGACAACAACAAAAAAAAAATCAGAAGTAACAATAGACATCTGGGCAAATGTGTTTGCAGATTTTATTAGCAGGCATATTTAACTGTGTAAGTCACTTAGAAGAATAAAAACTATACTTTGTAAAAGCACTCTCCAACCATGATACATCCATTATTTATACCTGGGTCAAAGTCAGCTTTGTTGATTTCTAAAGTAAAGATAGTTTTCATTCATTTTAAGAGAAATGAAACATGTTTTTAGATGATTCATTTCATGTTATTCTTTGAGAAGAACAAAACTCTGTCTCTCCACTTGTGGTCTGTTTTTCTGGCAGTTTAATGGCTATTTCTGGGTTCACCTAACTTGGATGGTTACCCCACCAAATTATAAGGCAGAAATATTTATTGGCTTGATGTCCTTCCTCACAAAAATCTCCTGTAGTTACTTCTTATGGCATTCAAGACAGATGATGTGTTGTGATTCTGTAGAATAGAAGAGAGCAACAGTACTGTGTTTAAAAAAAGTTGAGTGCAGATGGCAGTCTCATTCACACCCTTATAAAATACAGTAGATTAGAATACTATTTTTGACTCTCACTTTCAACTTACAAGTCACTGGTGCAAAGCAATTTGTATTTGCAACTGTACAGCTTGAATATGGGCACATTTATGACCCTGTCATATTGCACGACTTTTCCTCTGGTTTTCAGTTGTAGACCTCATTTACCTGATCTTTAAAGTCGAAGACAGTCGAGACATACGCCCCAGTTGTGCATATCCAGTGACTCAGTCCAACTAGAGTGCAACTCTCCCAGACAAAATTATGTCTTAAGTCGTAATGATGGGCTTGTGTGGGCAAAAATGAATGTTCAGCCAGAAGTACAATGAATATAATGCAGTGACAAGAAATAAAAAATGTGGGTGTTTTGGACCTCACAAACAGAAGAGAGGTATGTCTGTCTGTTGCCTTGTGTTTTCCACACTATGATGGAAAAATAAAGAGAGAAAGAGAGATTATGACTGGATATTCTATACTTATAAACTCTTCACATAGAACCAGGCTCTGTCAGGCAACATATTATTGGCTGGCAGAAAAAAGTGAGAGTTTGTGATGGTCATTGGAAAGTCATCACACAGTTGTGTAATTTAACATCCCCAGTGATTCTTGTTGGAAAAACTGACATATTCAGACGACGAGATCAGCAACTGCAGTTGTCAAATTTGAAATCCACTCTAGCTAGAATTTGTGTTAAATGAACTAGGGCTTTAGTTGCTGGCTGAATGGTCTCCCAGTAACTCAGTGGTGGGGACTGTAATGACCAATTACTCCAAGATTCATGTTATCAGTTACTATGTGTACCCAAATCTGCTTTTAAGTAAGTTCCTGGTGGTCATTATCTTACTCTGCTTACACAAGACCGCCCCACCTACTTTTTCCAAGATGCTCAATGGAAGAACAAGAAGAAATGATGGTGTGTGATAATGGGGGTTGTGGTTTATCATTATTAGTGATGTTTATTTGTCATTTAGTGCTACTATTTTTTCTTTTTATTATTATTATTATTATTATTATTATTATTATTATTATTATTATTATTATTATTGTTTACATTTCTAGTTAGGTGCAAGAATGACAGCTCCACAAACTGGAAAAAGTTGGAGCATTAACTGAGTCATCCTGTTTATTGCCCAGCACAAAAAACAAAAATCGATGTTCTCTGGCATACATATCCCACAAAGATGAGATTGGGAGCAAGTCCTGATTCAGTTATTGCCACATCCACCACATGACAAACCACCGCAGGATGCCAAATTAGGACCTAAACGCAGCCATGCAATGGGTGACACCTCAGCATCACACTAGTTCAGATGGAATGGAACAGTGTGAGTTTTACGGTGGCTGGAGTGCCAATCCTGCTACCAACTCCCAAGTTTCCCCTGCACATTGGAGGACCTGTTAACAGGAATGGATGCAGGTTAACATAATGGCCTTACTCAAGGACCCAGAGCAGTTGAATCACTTTTGGCATTTATGACATTCGAAATGGAAAATCCCTAGGTTCAGAGCCACCACTCCGCTTCAGCCCACAAAGCAGGACATAAAGTCAAAACAGAGTTGTTAAGTCGGTTAGCTAGTACAAAGGTCACTTTGATAGTGAAGCTCTGTCCGTCAGGTTGCACTTGCCACAAATGATGCCTCCTTCCAGGAAGCTCTGGCTTTTTTGGAGGCTGACCTGGAAGGTGTGGCATTAGTTGCCCTCACTGGGTGGTTTCTCAACAATGTGGGGAGAGAAGGAGGTGACAGTGTTAGTGATAGTGCCTCTGCTCAACAGAGCCTGTAAGGAGCTCCTCCAATATGCTTATGCGACACAATCAAATTTATTCTGGGGTAGTCCCATTACTACCACATGCATAGGACCTAAGCCAAGAGAGAGGGCAGTATTATGTTGTGTGTGTATACATTTATATGTTTTAGGGGACTGTGTTTGTGTTAAGGAATTTTCCTCATTATGTGACATGTGTTTAAAATGGCTGCCTTTCTGCAGTTGTAATGTTTGTTTATTTTTATCATGTTCATATGTAATGTCTGTAGGGTTTTGTGTTGTGTACTGTATGTGGGATGACAGCAGTAGTAGAGAGAACAATGAGCACAATGATCATCTTGTCCAGTTCTCCACAAGCAGCATATTCCTTCTGCATTTTATTTTGTGTGTGTATTTGGTAAGGCAGTGACAAAAATTGATGTTATTTTATTTTGTTTATCTACCAGCTTTATGTCTAGTCTGTTATGGTGGATAGTTTTGTGGGTCAGTATAGTTCTATCCTAGTATATTATTATTATTATTGTTAACATTAATATTATTAGTTCCATAATGAATTATTTCAGTGGCTGTAAAGCAGAGGATTTACACAAGTTAATTGTCTTTCTTTTATTTTTATGTTTCGTCTTTTTTGGTAATGAATTATTTTGTTCCTTTGCTTCAGAGGATTTACACAGATTGATTTGATTGTCATTTTTCATTTCGCCCACTGTGACAAATGCATTCAAGTAAGAGACGTACAAGTATAAGTCAGACAAAAGTCTACCTCCCACCCAAAGGTCTCTCACACTGTTACATTTTCTCTGGCAGTTTTAATGCAGATGATTCCTTTTGAATATGTAAATATAAATGATTACTTTTTTGTTCTCACTGCCTTGAAATCGGATTAACAAGGTTCTGTTAATGGAAGATCACTTGTTTTATTATAAATGATTCCCAGTTTTCCCAGTAGAGAATGATTGATTGTACATGTGGCTTGTTCAATTAGCCCTTTACCTATGCCATATGACTGTGTGAAGCTTTTTCTTATAGCTCTCAATATGAAAGGCGCACTCTGAAATACAGACTGACTGATAAATGCCATTATTCAGACTTATAGCCAGTTCTTATGTCAGCTCTCCTGGAAAACAGTTTCATTTCCAGAATTATCTCTTGTTTTGTAGTCCTCTCTGTGTTTATGAGCTTATCATGCTTTTCAAATACAATTTATTTTTAATTCAAGCAAAACACCCTTTGAGTTTGTAATAGCTATATGCAATTTTTCTTGCCACTCTGTGGTCAAAAGGGTGCCTTACAGAATTGAAGTAGCCATGTTAAATATAGGAATATTTTTACGTGTTCTGGGTATGTGTTATTATATTTTATTGTTCTGTTTATTGCATTCTAATAATATTTTTTCATGGTTAGAAATAGCAGATGATATAATAAGAGAAATGAAGGGGTGATTTACATGAAGGCCAGGCACACTAGAGTTTGATGTCATTGACGAAATTTAGTTGGATGCTGATTTTATTTTTTTTATTATTTTTTGGCAGTATGTTATGGTACTGGTTTGCTTGTAAATATAAACTGTTTAGAGAGCACATTACCTAAGTCATTGGTTGGATTCACCTTCTACTTCTGTTCATCTGCAGCATTTGTTCTTAAACTGTTTTGAGTTGCACTCATATTACAGTACATCCCTTCTGATAAGAAGCTGTTCAAAGTGATTTCATGTACAGGTTTAGAATTAAAGCAGGAAATAGGAAGGTGACAGAAAAGAAGGAATCCGGGGCTAGCCTTGTTTTAAATTCTCCAAGTTCAATGATGAAAATGCTGTTTATCTCTTCAAACACAGTTTGGAAGGATCTTTTTGCAAAGTTTACAGGAAAAAAATGTTGAAGTTAAGATTTAAAGCAGGTTAGATATCTCATTGTTGTTATTAAATCCATATATTGTGAGACACAAATGTGCTTGAAATGACAAAAATTTATTTCCAAATACTGTACTTTTTTCTTTGAGCGGTGGTTACATTCATCACTGATGACTATACTCTAATTGCTTCTTTTTTTTATTCCTCCTTAACACTTTCACTTATCAATTCATCAACCTCATCAAGCACAAAATAAAATTGAATTCTGATTGGGGAGCTGCTCCATCACAGGGCACACTCATACAAAAAACAGCACTCAGTCATTTTGAAGGAATGAGAGAAAAATGGGAGGACCTGGAGATAAAGAGAGAACCAGCTTATTTAGTCGGAGCTGCTGGAGCCAGTCCTGTTAACATAATGTGCAAGATAGGAAGCAAACTTGAGGATCAGCTCACCACAGGACACACTCACGCACCGTAGCTTATCATGCTGACTATTAGGATATGGCAGAAAACCATGCCAACCTGACAAAGTCTGCACAGATGGCAGGAGAACGGGCAAACATTACACACAGAGTGACTGGACTGGGTTTGAACCCAGCCTCCTGGGACTATGTGGTAACTAATTATGTTTTTTTTTCTTTCAAGTGTTTTAATCAACATTATTCAAGCAATTAAATTTTATTAAATCTTTCTTAAAAGTGGCATTGTCAATGCATTTTACAGCAAGTCAACAATGCTACTTCTGTTTATTAAAAAGTTTCTGGAAATCATGAACACTTCCTTATTTTTTCAACAAACGATTTTTAATTGAATTTAATTTAGTACAATGGCAAAAGTATGTTTGTTTTTTTTAGATTATATAGATAAAAATTGTTAGTTAGACATTTTAGCATCCTCTAGTAACCAAGAGTGGTTAATTCTCTTAGTTAGTGCTGCCAGAACAGGCTATTGCTCCTGTATAACTAATTGATCGGGATAAATGCACAGAAGAATCGGAGTATTCTTTACAGATAGAATATGGCAGGCCCGTCTTTGTATTTTAATACATTCATCTTGCACTTTGGCTAGAACTGAACCTAGGGCTTTGTGCCTCCCTGCACGACTTTAGAAGTGTGACACAAAGGAAGCTGCTTGTCCTAACTCATGGGTGGTTTAAATTCATTTTAATTGTTACATAATAAAATCTTAGAAACTACATGAGAGACTACATTGGAAAATCACCAGTTTCAAATTAAGGCTTAAAAGTGTACAGTATATATGGAAATGCTCTTTCCGTAGTTTTCATACTAAAAGTTACTATAGCACTGTACGAGTTAATTTAACACTCCCCTTTTTGGTGTTTACGTATTGTACTAGCATCAAAAAAGGTTGCTGTTAAAATTGAAATATGTTACATAAAAGTATGATGCAGTATAGTTTTATGAACCAAGATTTGCAAGAACACACACACTACCTTGCAGAATTCAGCTCCATCAAATAGTGGTACACACCGCTTGTCGTTCAGTCCTTAATCTGGCGTCTGATTCTCTGGTTTAATTTGTTGGGGAATTTATTATTTCTTGAGGCAAAAAGTATAAATATACGGCTTGCTTTAGTCATTCCATTAATTC
Organism: Polypterus senegalus; assembly: GCF_016835505.1. Lineage (NCBI taxonomy): Eukaryota > Metazoa > Chordata > Cladistia > Polypteriformes > Polypteridae > Polypterus > Polypterus senegalus. Next base: position 126,432,730 of record NC_053161.1, on the reverse strand, counting down.
CATTAAACAATGTGCCTTTGGTTAATAATGCAGAGGTACTAAAATACCGACATGTTTGATTAATGGAGAGGATTATGCAGTGAAGCAATGTTTTACTCTCTTTACCTTTACAGCCCTTTCCATGGTCCAGTAAACCTGAATCTTTAAAAGAGCAGTCATATAAAACTGTCTCATGCCCTTGCTTTATTTATCTATTAAATTTTAATTCTAGTAGATACTCCTCCTTTCAGAGGTCCACTCTGTTAAAACCTTTTTTAGACATAAAAAGTCAGTTAAAATAAAATGGTTTTGATCATAAAGATGTTTAAAATGTATATTCAATAAACTGTATATTCAGTATTTATTTAAATTAATTTCAGGAGGCATCTGAACCCATTTTATGACCCGACTTTGACTCGTGAGCGTTAATCTATTGTAACAATTACAGTTTGAATGATTCATCTTGTGAAGTGCTTTGTAATAGTGCTCTCTATAAAAGTATAACAAAAATGAAATATCTAAAATTTAACATCACAGTAATGCAATGGCTGAAATTATTGCCACAGAGTGCTCTGTGTGGAGACAGCACGTTCTCTCTCTGTTCAAGTGGATTTGCTTTGGGTACTTGGACTCCCACTTGCTCTTTGATGACGTGCTGTCTGGCTTGCCAGACACACAAGTGACTTAATTGGATAGGCTAAATTCGAATGTCTTCCTACTATGGCAGTTATTCTAATGGGCCCTTAACAGGCTTGCACGTCATACATTATTTTCTTCTTCATTTTGCTACCCTTTCCCAAGAATACCTAAATGCTGACCTCCTTGTAACTCTGAGTTTGCCCTGATTTCCTGCTATAACCTGCCCTCTCCATTTGGCATTATACTACAAGCATTATGCTGATAGCTCTACCACAGACTAGACATATAAAAATCGTAGCTATGTGAGCTTAAAAAGAATTGGTTAGAGTGTCATTGTGCTCTTTCTCAATTAATTTCACAGATCTCTGCAAGCTGTACCTGACTTCTGGCCTCATTGCAACTTAGATATGATCTACTGCTAGTATCTAACAAATACAGTGTCATCAGCTACTTGGTAATAAATCCCAGGCCTTGGGCTCTGAGCTGAACCATGAACTGTACACATCAGCAATGTCATTAGATCAGTTGAAAACCATCTTCTTTTGTCTGGGAATCTAGTACTGATACCATCTGTGGGAATGGAGCTGTCATCGCACCATGAGAGGATCACATTGTTAAACAAAGTTTGGATGAATAAACACTCAGTGGCCACTTTGTTATCTACAACGCTTGCATATGGCAGGACTTTTTCTATGTTCACAACGACCTGAATACTTTGCGACACGGATTTGAAAAGGTGTTGGGAACATTTCTTAGGGATTCTGATCTGTGTTGACTTGATAGCATCATGCAGTTCCTGTAGATCTTTCAGCTACAGATTCAAATTATGAATGCCCCAATCCATTCCATAGCTAAGGTGCTTTGTTAGAAACAGGTCTGGGGGGCCACTGTTAGTAAACTGTAGTCAGATTCAATGGACAGGCTTGAGATGATGCATGCTTTGTACACGGCACATTATCCTGATGGAATTTTCTATTTAAAAAGATATATATACATTGTGGCCAAAAGGAGACGAATGTAGTTAGTAGACATACAGTTGGTATTAAGAAGATTAATGTGTGTCAAGAAAGCAGTATACTGCCACCACCTGCCTGTGCCATTAGCATAAGACAGGAAGCATCCGTGGATTTGTGCTGTTTGTGCCAAATTCTAACCTACTGAAGCAGACATTGACATTTGTCAGACTAGCTGACATTGGTCCTATCTTCAGTTACTTCTGGATCATATGCCCTTTATAGCCTCATCTCCTTGTTCTTAGATGACTGGAGTACAGCCCTGTGTGGTCTTCTGCAGCTTTAATTTTTCAATTCCAGGACTACCGTTGTATGCGTTCTTACAAATGTTCTAAATGTTCTAAACTGTATGTATGTGGCCTTCCTGTTAGTTTAAATAAATTTGGCCATTCTCATTTGAGCCCTCTAATTAAGTGGATGTTTTCAATTCATCCCATCCTTTTCCTGTAAAGTCTAGAAACTGTAGTGCATGAAAAAACAACACATTTTCCACCATCAAGTCAGTTAAATAACCAATCTTTTGTAATGACAGAGACATAGCAACTGGACAGACAGACACACACACAGACACTTATCCTTTTATTAAGGTGGATATATATATACAGTATATGTGTATATATATATATATATTGTAACAGAATATGATGCTTCTCGCACCCTTGTACCCTCAGACTATACGTCAGACACCAGGTAAAAGTCCAAAGATGATATTTATTATAATAATAAGTGCACAAAGCACGCTCCTCTCCACAATTCACAATAACAATAAACCACAATAATAAACAATCCTCCACTCCCAGACGCTTAGCCACCCTGCCTCCCAACTCAGCTCATCGTCTGGGAGCTCCCACAGTCCTTTTATATTCCCTGACCCGGAGGTGTTCCTTCCCAACAGTCCACAAGTCCTTATTCCTTCCGGGTCAGGGTAAATAATGTTTTTCTCACCCGAAGCCGCCGCTCTTCCTATGACGAACTTCCGGGTCATAGGGCATGAAGAACTCTTGGTCCTCCCTGCAGCTCCCTCTCGTGGCCCCATGGCATCCAGCAGGAGGTGCATAAAACTACATGGTCCATAATGCCCTGCTGGTCTTCTGGGGACCTCCATGCTGCAAGGAGGGCTCCACCTGGCGGCTTGGGGTATTGGCCGGGGTACATGGCCGGCCATATCTTACAGTATTCCCCCAGCGACGAATTATAAAGATTCGGAGCGGCCTGCCCCGAGAGGGAAGTCTTCCTCCAAGAGGACGCGTCATCCGGGCTCTGACTGCGTTGCCTCTGTCCTCGAGCAAACCTTGGGGGGACGGTGTACCTCCTGTCTCCCCGGACATTGGCGCCACTCGTGACCCGTCGCTGGCAATTGTAGCACCGGCGAAGTCCTCCTGGTTGGCTCTTTTCCCGAGACCTGAAACATCTCGGGAACTCGGTCAGCTCCACCCTTTCCCCCGCCAAGGAGGGTTTTCTGGCCGCCTCGCTGCTCTCCGCCCTTTTTCCCACCTTGTCAGGAGACCCACGGTGTATTTCGGGGATCTCCTGCTTACTTGTCGGCACAGCTTGAGTCTCTCTATTAGAGAAAGAGAGCCTCTTTGCTGTTTGCATGCCCGTTGACTTTAAAGAAACCAGAGGCGGCGTCTTCAGCACCGCATCGCTCCGAGACAGCACTTTTCAGCTGCTCTGGTACTATCAGTGCTTCCACCGCCCCTTCTGTCATCACACCACACTCGTTTGTAGGGCTCGTAGTGACTTGGCACCCGCTACTAATTAACCCGGGCCAGCGTCACTCTGTGTCCCCTTATTCTGTACGGTACCGGTAAAACTCACCTGTACCGCCAAATCAATCATAATGGGAGACTCCTGACCAAATCGCCGTAGGAATTCATCCACCCTCCTTAAAGGCGCTTCGGCCGCTGCTCCCAGATCCCCAGTGATCTTCTTTATTGTCTCCACCACCTGTAAAAATTTGTGCACGGGCTGAAGCAACTTTTCCAGCTCGTGCACGTCCAAAAAGTTACTTAATTCACCCGGAGGCATGCTCGAGCCATCATTAGCCTTACCCTCGGGTGGGAGCCAATAAACACGGCCGCTCCTGGCACGTGCTCAGACAGGTCCCGCAAGGGAGCCTGGGATTTGGAGTTCTTTTCGAGGACGCGGTGCCGCTTTTGGCTGACTGTGATCCGTCTGTATCAATTTATCGACGGACCGATCAATCATTTCCGGACCTCCTTACCTTTTTGTAGGAGAGCGGTACCGATCGCCTCCCCTTTCCCCTTCGAAAAACTCAAGTCCGTCTTTTCTTGGCGAAGCCACAAACAGCTGGATACGGAACGTCACCTTCCTGGAATCCCTTGTGGTAGGTCACGTGTCCCTCGCCGGCACCCGTAATGCGGAAGTGCTTCGGGTTACTCGTTTGCCTGAATGAGAGCGCCATCGCTTCGGTCTGTCTTCTGCCTCCGCAGAGCCTTCGGATGGACATCTGGGAGGTATGTACATGGGACATCATGTGTTAATTTAAAAAGATTATTCAGTACATTCCCCGTACATACCTCGTCGGTGACGTCCTCCTCCGGAAATCTCTCCCGAAATGCGTAGCCGCTCCATAGCTCCTCTTGAGCGCAGGCAATGCCGAGCGCTAGACCTCCGCTGTTGCTGGCGCTCTGCTTTGTCTTCTTCTTCCCCATGACGGACTTGATAAAGATGAGGTTTCTGGCGATTTTTCTGTGTGTGTCGTGACGCTGTCTTCCGGGATATTCTGTCCACAATAAATTTTTTAAATTCAGGTCCTCTGCCAAACTGACGGCCAGAGAATCCTGCCGGAGCTACGCCAATTGTAACAGAATATGATGCTTCTCGCACCCTTGTACCCTCAGACTATACGTCAGACACCAGGTAAAAGTCCAAAGATGATATTTATTATAATAATAAGTGCACAAAGCACGCTCCTCTCCACAATTCACAATAACAATAAACCACAATAATAAACAATCCTCCACTCCCAGACGCTTAGCCACCCTGCCTCCCAACTCAGCTCATCGTCTGGGAGCTCCCACAGTCCTTTTATATTCCCTGACCCGGAGGTGTTCCTTCCCAACAGTCCACAAGTCCTTATTCCTTCCGGGTCAGGGTAAATAATGTTTTTCTCACCCCGAAGCCGTCGCTCTTCCTATGACGAACTTCCGGGTCATAGGGCATGAAGAACTCTTGGTCCTCCCTGCAGCTCCCTCTCGTGGCCCCATGGCATCCAGCAGGGAGGTGCATAAAAACTACATGGTCCATAATGCCCTGCTGGTCTTCTGGGGACCTCCATGCTGCAAGGAGGGCTCCACCTGGCGGCTTGGGGTATTGGCCGGGGTACATGGCCGGCCATATCTTACAATATATATATATATATTGTGAAAGATGTCCGAAAGCACACATGTTTATTTATACAATTTCACAAACCAGCACAAACCTTTTCTTCTCACTCTCTTGCCACCTCTACTCCACTCCTCACAAGCTCTGTCCTCTTCCACCCGACACTGGCCACTTATGGAGTGAGGTGACTCCTTATTATAAGGCACCAGGATGGACTCCAGGAGCCTAATAAGCTTCTTCTGGGCCACATTTCCGGGTGTGGTGTAAGCATGACCAAATAAGGCCCTGGAAAGGTCCATGCCCCCATGGGGCTGCCCTCTATCGGCCAGGGGAAGAAACTGTCCCGACAATCCTCTTTTCCCAGGTCTTTCCACACTTTGGGCATGCTGGCCAGGCAAGGGCCCCTGCCATCCGCCACACTATATATATATATATATATATATATATATATATATATATATATATATATATATATATATATATATATATGTGTATATATTGTCACATGTGGCTGGGGGTGGAGCCCAGCCGGGACGCCTGAGGGGACCGGAGAAGTGCTGGTGCCTCCTCCCGACCACGAGGGGGTGACTGCCCTGGTTTTGTTGGTGGCCTCGGGTAGGGGGCTTGGAAGCCCAACCCTGTAGGGGCCCGTGGCCACCGCCAGGTGCCGCCCTGGTGCCTGAAGAACCCTGGAGCCCAGCACTTCCACCACACCAGGAAGTGCTGGGGGGGAAGAAGAATGTGCACAGCCGGCACTTCCGCCACATTGGGGCGTGTCCAAGGAGGAGTGCCGGGAAGCAGCTGGAGCCCATCCGGGGTGGTAAAAAGGGGCCGGCCAGAAGAAGGGCAAGAAAGACTGTGAGAGGCCTGGACTTTGGGGGAATTGATGCTGGAGGCACTGGGACGTGCACTGAACTGTTTGTACATATTGTATATAGTTGGGTGAATAAATGAGTGTGCTGGGTGATAAACCATTGTCCGTCTGTCTGTGTCCGGGTCCCGTTCCACAATATATATATACTAGCAAAATACCCGCGCTTCGCAGTGGCGAAGTACTGCATTAAAATTTTTATTAAGAAGAAAATTTAACCTTTTTAAACTGAGGAAAATATGCCAATAATTATTTGTTAAGGATCTCTTTGTATACCATGTTGTCAGTTCGGCCCTCCGGTTGTAATATGACCAAGCTGTGCGCTGAGCTTACTCTTGAGCATGTAACTTACAGTTGGCCATGTGAACAGTAATCTTGTCTCAAATCTCACAGCTTGATTTTTTGCTGTCATAATTGGTTTGAGTTTCATGGTTTGTTTCAATTATGACAGTATTTGCAGGATTTGTTGTATTGAAGTGACATTCGGCATCTGTCAAGCATTATAGGCACACAACCGGTTTCAGCGATAAAATCACATCCAGCTTTTGAGAGTTTACACATTCATAAACATCAAAGTGTCCACTACTGAAATCGTCACCTGTGAATCTAAGATGTTTAAGAGGCATTGGCGGTTGTCGAAAGGTGTAAAATATTTGGCCATTTCGGTACACTTGAAAGTGACAACCGAACAATTCAGCAGCAGCCATCAACTCACATGCAGAACCATAGGTGAAGGGCTTAAGCATTTCACTCTTATAGTGCTCCTGTGTAGTATAATTATCTCCTGTACTGTCATCAGTCCACACCTTGAATCTGTCCCAGTCATTCAATACATAAGACACAATGTTCCTCCGGATATCAAGAGTGAGCCTGATATGGCCGTGCAATATGTAACAAAGAGAATGAAAAAGGTAGGTGGTATCTCCGGGCATGGAAACAACTCGGCAAGTGATAGTTCTTTGATCGATATTGATCATCTCGATAGACATGGTAATGGGGGTTGGAATGATAAAGGAAATGGGTACCTGAGCAATGTAAAGTAAGTCTAAAATACCTATACAATAACTATAATTGTAATAAACAAACAATAAAACAGCGGAGAAGCCGTGGATTAAACAAAAAGGCTGTAGTTATCAGTGAGGAGACATGAATCCCGTGGCGAAGCAAGGAAGGGAATGTAGAGACTGGAGCAACGGACGGCCTTATATAGGCAGGCAGCCAACAACGTGGGAGGCGTTGGGATGGGGGACCAACGCCGCTCACACGGTGACCGAGCTGCAGGCTATGGACGTATATATGTACGTAAGTAGGATTCAGTTAGTGTTGGGAACCCGTGTACCAAATTTCTTGAAGATGGGCCCATAAGTAACAAAGACTGTTGAAAAGTTCAATATGGCGGCCGACAGTGGCATCATACCAACAAAATAAGTACGTACATTGGTTTTGGTTAGTGCAGGGAAGCCGGCTACCAAATTTCGAGAAGATGGGGCCATAAATTAGAAAGTTAAACATGGCGGACGTTGTTGACCGTTATGACCATTACGCGTAGAATTTCGAAATGAAACCTGCTTAACTTTTGTAAGTAAGCTGTAAGGAATGAGCCTGCCAAATTTCAGCCTTCTACTTACACGGGAAGTTGGAGAATTAGTGACGTTTGGAAAATTCAATATGGCGACCGACAGTGGTGTCATACCACCGAAATAAGTACGTACATCGGTTTTGGTTTACACAGGGAAGCCACCTACCAAATTTCGTGAAGATGGGGTCAGCCTTCTACCTACTCGGGAAGTTTGAAAATTGGTAACGTTAGAATGTTCAATATGGCGGCCGACAGTGGCGTCATACCATCGAAATAAGTAAGTACATCGGTTTCGGTTAGCGCAGGGAAGCCGCCTACCAAATTTCGTGAAGATGGGGCCATAAATAAGAAAGTTTAACATGGCGGACGTTGTCGACTGTTATCGACCGTTATGACCGTTACGTGTAGAATTTCGAAATGAAACCTGCTTAACTTTTGTAAGTAAGCTGTAAGGAATAAGCCTGCCAAATTTCAGCTTTCTACCTACATGGGAAGTTGGAGAATTAGTGATGAGTCAGTCAGTCAGTGAGTCAGTCAGTGAGGACTTTGCCTTTTATTATTATAGATATATATATATATATATATATATATATATATATATATATATATATATATATATACACACATACATACACACTGGGGGTTCACCCCCCGCTTGCCAATCCACTCGATCTGCGCTACGCACCTGCCACTTCTCGTCTCTGCTGCTTGTGTTGTGAAGAGGGAGGCTGAACGCACCCCAGGGAGACTTGGTTGCTCCTCCAAAACCCCCTGTTAAACAGTGATACAATGGGAAAAAAATGTTTTTTATTTACCTCCTTTTTGCTCGATCAGCTGCTGGACTGCTGGTGCCACCGTTCCGCGTGATTTGTATCTCGATCTTGAACATTTAAAAACCTGCACAGTAGCTGTCCTACTCTTTGTCTTTTATTTCTGGTCCTGGCTGTGGTTAAAACTCTTGGCACAAAGTCACATCTCGTGGAATGTGAGTTCTAGATATTTTTCAGTTTATAATTTAAAAACGGAATAAGAATCTGAAAATCTAACAACATCACTTTGATAAATTCTGAAAAGAATGATACCCAAAATATACAGTATATGTAGGTTTTAAAATAAGCTCAATTTAAAGAGTGACAAAAAATGTGACATAAAATCATTGCACTTTTAGGCTTAGGATTTTATATATTGTATATAGAGTATATATATATAATGGATGGATGGATATATATATGTATATATATATATATATATATATATATATATATATATATATATATATATATATATATATATATATATACAGTGGTGTGAAAACTATTTGCCCCTTCCTGATTTCTTATTCTTTTGCATGTTTGTCACACAAAATGTTTCTGATCATCAAACACATTTAACCGTTAGTCAAATATAACACAAGTAAACACAAAATGCAGTTTTTAAATGATGGTTTATATTATTAAGGGAGAAAAAAAATCCAAACCTACATGGCCCTGTGTGAAAAGTAATTGCCCCCTGAACCTAACAACTGGTTGGGCCACCCTTAGCAGCAATAACTGCAATCAAGTGTTTGCGATAACTTGCAATGAGTCTTTTACAGCGTCTGGAGGAATTTTGGCCCACTCATCTTTGCAGAATTGTTGTAATTCAGCTTTATTTGAGGGTTTTCTAGCATGAACCGCCTTTTTAAGGTCATGCCATAGCATCTCAATTGGATTCAGGTCAGGACTTTGACTAGGCCACTCCAAAGTCTTCATTTTGTTTGTCTTCAGCCATTCAGAGGTAGATTTGCTGGTGTGTTTTGGGTCATTGTCCTGTTGCAGCACCCAAGATCGCTTCAGCTTGAGTTGACGAACAGATGGCCGGACATTCTCCTTCAGGATTTTTGGTAGACAGTAGAATTCATGGTTCCATCTATCACAGCAAGCCTTCCAGGTCCTGAAGCAGCAAAAAAACCCCAGTAGACCATCATACTACCACCACCATATTTTACTGTTGGTATGATGTTCTTTTTCTGAAATGCTGTGTTCCTTTTACGCCAGATGTAACAGGACATTTGCCTTCCAAAAAGTTCAACTTTTGTCTCATCAGTCCACAAGGTATTTTCCCAAAAGTCTTGGCAATCATTGAGATGTTTCTTAGCAAAATTGAGACGAGCCCTAATGTTCTTTTTTGCTTAACAGTGGTTTGCGTCTTGGAAATCTGCCATGCAGGCCGTTTTTGCCCAGTCTCTTTCTTATGGTGAAGTCGTGAACACTGACCTTAATTGAGGCAAGTGAGGCCTGCAGTTCTTTAGATGTTGTCCTGGGGTCTTTTGTGACCTCTCGGATGAGTCGTCTCTGCGCTCTTGGGGTAATTTTGGTCAACCGGCCACTCCTGGGAAGGTTCACCACTGTTCTATGTTTTTGCCATTTGTGGATAATGGCTCTCACTGTGGTTCGCTGGAGTCCCAAAGCTTTACAAATGGCTTTATAACCTTTACCAGACTGATAGATCTCAATTACTTCTGTTCTCATTTGTTCCTGAATTTCTTTGGATCTTGGCATGATGTCTAGCTTTTGAGGTGCTTTTGGTCTACTTCTCTGTGTCAGGCAGCTCCTATTTAAGTGATTTCTTGATTGAAACAGGTGTGGCAGTAATCAGGCCTGGGGCTGGCTACTGAAATTGAACTCAGGTGTGATACACCACAGTTAGGTTATTTTTAACAAGGGGCAATTACTTTTCACACAGGGCCATGTAGGTTTGGATTTTTTTTCTCCCTAAATAATAAAAACCATTATTTAAAAACTGCATTTTGTGTTTACTTGTGTTGTATTTGACTAATGGTTAAATGTGTTTGATGATCAGAAACATTTTGTGTGACAAACATGCAAAAGAATAAGAAATCAGGAAGGGGGCAAATAGTTCTTCACACCACTGTATATATATCCATCCATCCATTTTCCAACCCGCTGAATCCAAATACAGGGTCACAGGGGCTTGCTGGAGTCAATCCCAGCCAACACAGGGCACAAGGCAGGAACCAACCCTGGGCAGGGTGCTAGCCCACCGCAGATATATAAAGTATATGAACAGTATATGCTTACTGTTGACGTAGCAGTATTGTCACATGCACTATTTAAAAACATACCCATATCGGTTTCTTTTAGGTAAATGGAAAAACAATGTAGCCTAAAGTGATTGACCCAAACTGACTCAAGTCTTCTGCACTTTACATTTTGTATTTGTATACAGATGAACAAATATTTCAAGTAGGATTTTTTTAATGTGAATACCAGATGCTCTTATCTGTCTTTTATGTGTCTTTTTGCTGTGTGCTTTTGATCTGCTTTGTTCTGCAATTGGCACAATGGAGTGTTGTAGGAAGTTTGTGACCCTACAGTGAATAAATGGGGTCATGCATGTCTAATGTAAACAGATTATTACTTTTCTGGGCATTTGCTACAGATTATATATTAGAAGATTTATAGGCAGAAGTAATCAGCTTCTGTGCCTTCAGATTTTTAGGATTGCTGCCTTTATATAGAATACAAAAAGCAATAATTCATCTCAGGATATGCTATTACTCTGTAAGGATTACGAAAAGTAAACTGCCAGTTCCTGGATTATGGACAAATCGAATGTAAATTAAATTATCATTTGAGTATAAAATCAATAAGGTCTTCATTAAAACAAAAACAAACAAACATAATTCTCCTTCATTATTTAAACAAAAAAATCAGTTGTAGCATACTTGAAAATAAACATCTGAGCATACTTTTTAAAACAACTTAATATGGTAAAAAATATTACAAATCTTAAAAAGCAACTACAAATATAAATGTAGAGACTGAACTGCAAATGAGGAGGATGAAAGGATGCTAAAATTAAAAAAAAAAAAAATCAAATGCTATTGCTGGAACTATGCAAACCCTCACAGATCCCAATTATGCATTTGGTTCTGGGTAACATTTTTATCTTTTATTTTAATCATGGGATTCCCAGACCCTTAGACTTTCATGTCTGTTAACTGTAATTGCATCAAATTTGTTTTAAGAAGTGAGGCAACACATTTTATATGCCAGTAAGAAGATTATTAAAGCAGTGTATGCTAAAGATGATCTCAACACTTTTTAGTATGCTTCCCACAATCACTGGGGTTGGGGAGTTTGGTCCCTTAGCAAAATTTTGAGATGAAAAATCCAAATTCACTTTCAGTGAATGTGCAGAAAGCAATTGTTCAGATGTCTGTAGCCCTGTTTAAATGCTGTATCAGATCAAGCAAATACTCTTTTCACAGTTTCTCAGAAATGGTTTCCAAATGGCCGTCAGCAGTTGGAAAGGCAAAAGGTTTTAAAAGACACTATGTATGTGCAGTTTTTCAGATTAATATTTAGAATTGGAAGGAAATGCTCTCTATCCATCCATTTTTGAAATCCTGTAATCCGCGATGGCTTAAGCTAATTCAGGTAGCATTACACAACAGGGAGGAACCAAACCTGCACCTGGATGACTTGCCTGCCAACACAAATGTTACCATGTCGATAATTCACATATTTATTAACCCAATTCATACATATTAGAAAATAAAACAAATAGGCAATACAAAACAACACAAGTAGTTACGTAGCAATTCCCCTTTTCCTTTCTTTTTATTCTGAGAAACGAATGTTACATCAGTTTCATTTAATAACTGGCTACCAATGGTGTAGTCATAGCACCTTCTGGCTTTTTTGGTCAGTAAAACTGTCAGATCTTTAGACTTTGCCACTTTCCAGAAAGTCACAGTTTCCTTGAGTTATGATCTTTTCACACTCCCTTGGTTGCTTGCTTGTTATTTTGGCAGTAACAGTCTAACTGACTTCACAGTCTCACCATGATACATTTTCCAGGCCATAATTGAACCTTCAGAAAGTGGTTCAAACGAGGACTGACTCTGTTAAATATGGAAATGAAAGGCTTGTAAAGCATAAAATGTAACTTTTTTTAAAACAATACAAAATTTACTAATGCATTGTCTAGCTGTTTATGTTATCAAATTTGTTTTATTACTGCTATTACTACTACTACTACTTCTGCATGGGTTTAGTTATAGAAATAGTCGTGGTTTGCAGGGAGCTTCAGACATTGTTCCTATTTTAGATAAGCTTCAGTGTTCTCGGTCCTGGCATTTTGCACTTTTTTGCATGGTTTATTGACCAATTGAATATGTCTTCACATCTGGTATTAACATGCATTTTGTATCTGGATAGTATCTGACATCTCCAGTGTGTACATCATGCCTGGAGAGAGAGATCCGATGTCACCTTCCACTAATGTGGTTGCTGTATGTGGATAGAAAACACATTTGCTTTTCAACTTGTGTCGATTTCGGTTACTATCTGTTTATGACCACCTTCAAATATGGTCTGAGTGATCCAATCACGGCCTGGATACCTGCTTTATAATGCTGTTCAAGTGCTATCATCTAGTTGTGATCCTGAAAAGCACATTAATGCTCTGTTTGGTTCTTTCAAGCTTACAGCCGTAGGTAAAGATTGTGATGAATTGTCATTTGTGACCATACTGACTTAATCTAATTAATTATTGGTATTTTACAAGCAGATGTTGTCCCTCAACTTATTTCTGTTTTCTTTCTATGGTCGCTTGTGTTGTATTTGAATTATTACTTTTCATATGTTTTAGTTATTATGCCATTTTTTGCAAATATTAGACTTAGGAGCTGTGCTTCTCTTTTAGAACATGACATTGTTTTTGCATTCTGGCTGTGACGTTTGTCTGTTACGTTTGTCTGTTGTTAGCACTTCGTGGTACTCAGACTCCTGCTTGTTTGTTAGACTTTGATTCTGTTAGTGCCCTTTGATTACTCCATCTCCTAGTCCATTTCCTCAGCTAATAAAAGAAAATTGTCCAGGGCACTTTCCGTTCATTACATAGATGTCTTCTGGGTTTATAAAGACTCACTCATTGCTAGCATAAAATTTATCTGAAGCCATTTTTTACAGTATATTTTAAGCCACTGGAGCCAATTCTGTTAGCAACTAGTAAAAGTCAGGAATCGGTTCAACACAAGTCTTATTCACACACACATTCTACCTAACAGAATGTCTTTGAACTTTGAGAGGGAGCCATTACAAACTCTACTGTGAATTTACTTTAATATTAAGACTCAAAATGCATCTGCTGCAGTATCAGTCATCACCCTGCTATCTTTTATTGATGTCGTTTCTATGCAGATTGTTTCTGTTTTATTCAGATCAAACACAGCATTTTATATTAACCCACTCAAGGGAACATGTGCTCATACTTTTCACACACTCAGTTTTATATTGTAGCACAGTGACACTATAACGCCATCCCACACTGTGTGCTCTGCTGGAAAATTGGAGAGTGGGATCTTATTTTAGAGATATGGGCAATGCAGGAATATTATCTTGTATACTGGAATTTGTCATTGTCAGCTTAAAATCTTAGATTAAAAAAAGCAAAATATTGAAATATATATAGCGACTTCAAAATTCCCTCTTCGAGCCTTAGTCTTAATATTAGAGTTTGATTTTTCATGTTGAAGGCTTGTGGCCTTTTCACACACACACTGAATAAAACTACAAAAGGTCTGGGCTGAAGCACCATGTCAAATTACATGACTTTTCCAGTGATTTTTAGTCATAGCCTTCATTTACATAATCTTAGCAAGTTGGAGACAATCGGAAGTGCAGTGCTGTGGATCCACTTGTGTAATATGACATGACCAACAACTCACTCCAGCTACTCCATGATTCAGTTTGACAAAACCAGACGGGTTGATCTCTGTGTGCCTGAGAGCTGACATCCAATGAATGCTCATTCGGTAGTACAGTGCATATCATGCAGCGATGAGGTATAAGAAACACCATTGTTTTGGACCTCACAAACAAAAGAAAGGCTAGTCTGTCTGATGTTTTATGCTTTACATACCATGACAGAATGAAACAAAATACAAGGGCAGTGGCTGAACTCGCCATTGCTATTAACTCTTTGTACTCAGCCAGCACCATCAAGCAGCATATTGGCTGTCACAAAAAGAGGTGAGTGTAACTGTATTGGATGGATGGCACTCGGCTGCTAAATGTGATATGTGTGGATTGATATGGGGATCAGGTGACAAGATCAACAAATGCATTTGGCAAGTGTGACATACCTAACAACTAGAAGTTGCAGAATGAGACATTGGCTTAACACAGATATTGTTATCATTTTTAGAAAAGATTTCAGTTATCTATACATATAAAGGAGAGTTGGGATCCGAGAGACTGTGTTTGTGTGTTTGTGGAGGGATGGAGAGTTAAGGCGGGTGGGGGAGTCACGTGATCATCTCCCCTCCCATTCACGTCATTTCATTCACTTCATTTCGCTCCGAGCTGAGCTCCGCAGCAGACGTAGTCTTACCGTTCTTTTTACTTACTGTTTAGTCCTCTCTCCTTTACTGATTTACTGTTTACTAGACGCAGTACTTACTGAATAGTATTTTTCCTTTAGTGTTTCTACTTAGTGTTTCTTACTGTTTAGTAGACGCGGTGTGCCGGTGTTCCCGGCGGTGTTGCGGTTTTTCCTGTTTCTATTTTTTATGTCGCATGTTCACGAATTAGTCATAGAGAAAATTTATATATTTTGGCTTCAGGAGGACAAACCAAAAATGTTGTATATAAAGAAGCTCTATAAGTCGCATATAGATACATAATTATTACAACTACAGCGACTGCAGCGAAGCGCACATGGTCTGCTAGTAAAGAGATAATTACTTACTTTTGTTTGCTTTGAGGAAACTTTCATAGACAGGACTGATGTACTGCTAATCCCTATGATGAAGTGACACACCTTAAAACAGCGGTCTCAAACTCCAGTCCTAGAGGATCCCAATGGCTGCAGGTTTTCATTATGACCCTTTTCTTAATTGGTGACCAGTTTTTGCTGTTAATTAACTTCTTTTCCTTTCATTTTAATTGACTTGTTTTTTAAGATTTGTTCTCCTGAATTTCTTCATCATTCCTCTGAATTGCTTCGTTTCTTTCCTTAAATGGCACCCAAACAGAAATGAAACGTGAAGTGAGTCAATTAACAGAAGACCAACAAAGTCAGGGTCTCAAACTCCAACCAATATCACTCCAACCGCTTGCTTAATTAGGCGCCGATTCTTGTTGCTAATTAAACCTGTTCTTTATTTCCATGGCTTGTTGCTGCTCTCATTGCGCAATAACGCACATTTACAAAATTGTTGATTTTCTTATTTCTAAGAGCACACTCAAAACGTTTTGGGTATCTGAGCAGATCTGCATTCTTGAGACCGTCATCTTTCTTTATTTTCAGATATTGTGTGATGGACACAATTTGCCGATCATGTTTTGGTTCATTTTATATCTCATTATTGTTTGGCTGCTAATTAAGGAAAAAGAAACAAGAGGTCTGAGTCTTCAGGAGCAAGTCAATTAAAATGAATTCAAAAAAAGTTAATTAGCAGCAAAAACAGGTCACTAATTTAGAAAAGGGTTAGAATGAAAACCTGCAGCCACTGCGGCACTCCAGGACAAGGATTTGAAACCACTGCCTTAAACCTTTATTTCCCTTGTTTGAAAGATAACTTGATTTCCTGGGCTACACAGTGGTAGCGCTGTTTCCTCGCAGTAAGGAGATCATGGGTACACTCCCTGGGTCCTCTCTGCTTAGAGAGTGCTTTGAGTAGTGAGAAAAGCACTATATAAATGTAAAAAAATATTATTATTATTAGTCCATTTCTGCTCCAAAGCCTATGTTTTTTATCCCTCTACTGGAACATATTTTTTGCTATATAAAAATTAAGTCTGCATGTCTGTGTGGTTGAGTATCCCACCCAAGGGTGGTTGCTGCCTAGTTCCCATTGCTGTTGAGATAGGCTCAGTCCCCAATTCAGTCTCAAGTTCAGTTTTATTGAAATGAAATTCCTTCTCGCCTGGCTTAATAACATGTGATGTGTCTCCACTATCCATCACTATTATCATCATCACTTTTTAGATGACTTCCATCCACCCATTATATTGGCACAACAATTGTCATTCAGGGTTATTGAAGTAAATGCAGGTTTAGGTAATTGGAGTAAAATACATGTACTAATTTGTGTAAAAAAGGAAAGCGGAAAGAGACATAAATCTAAAATAAATTAAGTAACAGATCAAAAACCATATTGATAAAGACTAAAACAAGATTTCTGATTGTGAAAAGTATGGTAAAGTTGAGTAATGTACATGAGTAACATATGTAGGTGTCATAGTAAATAACCTCACAATTGATACAAACATGCCGTAAACTGATATTTCCTTGCTCTGCTTTAAAAGAATGGTGAAAGGCATATTTGGCTCCAATTGTTGGATCTCTTTTCTTTCTTTGTTTCCCCTTTCCACCCAATCTGTACTTTGTAAAACATAAGAAAAACAAGCTGCCTGACTCTGCTTGTTGTACTGTACGTTATAGCGTAATGAAAATTGCATAATTAGATCTGGATCACCCTATACTCTGCATTACTGATGGGGTGCATCTCAGTAACAATTTAGAATTTAACGGACTGAAGGCTTGAATATTTCGAATAAGGTATTGTCAGCTTTAAATTAGACCTGCCGTTTGAATTAGTCACATCTGCACAGCCTTAGGAAGCTGCACTGTGACGACTTGGAACATCTGGAGACCCATTTGCTTGTATATCTTGCTTTATTATCTTTGGAAGTGAATCTGCTATCTTTAGTAAGGTAACCATGTGTCTACAACTCTGTGGTACCCCTAGGTACATTCCTGTAATAAATAAATTCAGCTGCATATATCCATCCATCCATTGTCTAACCCGCTGAATCCGAATAGGGTCACAGGGGTCCGCTGGAGCCAATCCCAGCCAACACAGGGCACAAGGCAGGAACCAATCCTGGGCAGGGTGCCAACCCACCACAGGACACACACAAACACACCCACACACCAAGGCCAATTTAGAATCACCAATCCACTTAACCTGCATGTCTTTGGACTGTGGGAGGAAACCGGAGCGCCCGGAGGAAACCCACGCAGACACGGGGAGAACATGCAAACTCCACGCAGAGAGGACCCGGGAAGCGAACCCAGGTCTCCTAACTGCGAGGCAGCAGCGCTACCACTGCGCCACCGTGCCGCCCAGCTGCATATAAAATAATATAATCATATTCTAATGATATAAAGCCCAAATAAAAAAAAAATCATCTGGTAGCACTTCAAAATAGAAGGAAACACATTATTGTTTACTAGTTACGGATTGGAAAGATGTAAGTAGAGAAATTTCAATGAATGTACTTTTATTATACATTGACATTTGACTCCATGGCTCAGTGGTTAATGCTGCTGTCACTGCTCTAGAGCCCTAGTTTCAAATTCCTGCCCTATCACTTAGTGTTTTTAAATGCATCTCAGTAAATAATCCGATTATGTGGCCGTGTAAACCCTTAACCGGGTTACTGTTAAGGATTTTATAGTTTGTGCATGTCCATTGCACTCTGCTCGGCTAAACGTGTATTTGCTTTGCACACACTTTCAGCAGCCATGGGTAGAAGCATCCATAAAATACTTTTCCAGATGTTTGGGTGATCGCATTATGTCTTCTCCTGGCTGGAAAAAATCTGTGTCAATATTTCAAGATTCATTACATTTATGTAGATGAACTGAACATTTAGTGCTAAGCTCAGCAGCACAATCTCAATAGCAGTGGGGTAATGTGTAAAACGTAATGTGTGCTATGTAGTCTGATCACTTTTTAAAGTAACAAGTAACCTAACACAACATGTATCTTATTGAAGTAAAAATGCCTGTGTTATTATTATCCCAGCATTACGGGGTGTGGTGCAAGAAGCACACATACCAATATGCTGATCCTGTGCAGGGTTCCATCGCACAGTCAATCAGAAAAGAGTGTGCTGCATGCAATCCAGTGGCAGAAACCCATAAATAAAGTGTCAGTTTGCTTTTAATCCAGCTATTTGTTATAAACATGTTAACACAGTGTGATTAGGTGACAAGTCAACCATTGTTAATACCGTGAATATTTTAGGGCTTGGGTCGAGAATGTTTCATAGCAAATAAAGGATTAAACATATTTATAATAACACAAGAAGATTATCACAGGATTCATTCTTGTTTTTGTATTCATGGTTGCCAATGATGATGTTTAAGTCTTCTTTGTGCAGATTAATGACATCAAAGCATTTTGCCAAAGAAAAACTTCAGAAGATTTACTTGAATGTGTAAATGTGGATTTGTTAAGAAAACGGTGTCTGTCTTAAACAGGTTGCTCACCTTGTCCCGGTTATATTATGTGTACATGCAAACACACTCAGTGTCAAATGAAAAGAGACCACAGGAATTTATGGTTTACAGAATTTGATGCTTATCTGTTTTCCTCCGGAGGAAGGCTCCCTTAACAAAAAACACTTTTGTAAATCTATAAAAAATGCACTTGGATGTAGATTTTTTGTTTCTGTCATAATTTCTGGTGCCATATTAAAAAATATTTTCATTGTGGATGTCACCATTTTGCAATTGTTCATGGATGTAGTCATACTGATAATATCAACGATGCCTTTTACAGCCAATATGTGATCACTTGGTTTGTGACGCATAACATGAACGTTTATTTTTTTGGCTAACATCTTTATCCAAGGCGACTTACTACATTTGAGATACAGCTGGTTGCATTTCTTCTGTTTTTCCAGTTGGAGCACAGAAAGGTGAAGTGACTTCTTCATGGTCACAAAGTGTGAGTAACAGGTTCTTAAGTCCAAAACCTTAACTGTTACTCTACACTGCATGCTTGGTATTATTCCGCAATTGTTATAAAAGAGGTTTATTGAACCGCTCTTTGTCTTTTTTACGATTTTTACGAGCCCGTTTCCAGTGAAAGTTGGACTCCGCCAGGGCTGCCCTTTGTCACCGATTCTGTTCATAACTTTTATGGCCAGAATTTCTAGGCGCAGCCAGGTTGTTGAGGGGGTCCGGTTTGGTGGACTCAGGATTGGGTCACTGCTTTTTGCAGATGATGTTGTCCTGTTTGCTTCATCAGGCCGTGATCTTCAGCTCTCTCTGGATCGGTTCGCAGCTGAGTGTGAAGCGGCTGGGATGAGAATCAGCACCTCCAAATCCGAGAGCATGGTCCTCAGCCGAAAAAGGGTGGAGTGCCCTCTCAGGGTTGGGGGAGAGATCTTGCCCCAAGTGGAGGAGTTCAAGTATCTCTGGGTCTTGTTCACGAGTGAGGGAAGAATGGAGCGTGAGATCGACAGGCGGATCGGTGCGGACTCTGCATCGGTCTGTCGTGGTGAAAAAGGAGCTGAGCCGTAAGCTGTTAGGTGAGCGTGAATTTTATTGTTTTTGTTTATAAATATGGTCTGTAGATCATGGATGGACTATGAGGAGTGATTGAAGTGTGGAGCCTGGACAGATTTTATGGTTTTGAATGCCAAATTAATATCAAAACCAAACCATTGTCCGGACTTGCTTTGAGCTAATTCTGAATGGTATGCTAGTCCATTGCAGGGCACATTTATTCATCTATGAATTTTCTGACCAAACGTATCCCATTTCAAGGAATCCAGCAGACATCCTGGCAGAAGACAACCTTTGCTGGGATTTAAAGCAGCACATTCACCTGAACAGGGTCAAACTATAGCTGTAAATTAATCCACTGGGCACATCCCTGTGTTAAGAAAGATAACTGGACTATCCCTAAAAAAATCCAGGTGTACTAGTGGAGAACATACAAGCTCCACTAAATTAGTGACCAGGATGGCAGCTGAACCCTGGGTTTAATTTACATGTAACTAGGAATGGCAAAATGGCACCTGTGCTTGCACTTGAGACCCTCCCATAATCCAAACGTTTTTCTTTTGATTGGCTTCTCAAAATTGGTTGAGTGTGGTTGTGTGAAAAATGGAATATAATTCCATCAAGTACTGGACAGTCTAAATTTTCATTTTCAGTTTTGAACAAACCCAGAATCAACTCTGTAAGAGGGCATCAGTTGACTGCTAGACACACCATACCAACATACATACCAACACACGATTAACTCCAGTCAGGCAGGCACCTCTTTGAGATATAAGATGAACTTTGAAAACCCACTATAACTCTGTGTGTAGCCCAATAGAAGTAAACACAGTTGGAACTGCCTTGCATATTAATTTATGAAAAAACAGAATGATTTAACAAAATAAATGTACTTCTCTCTTATCTCCTTAACTGTGAATTCTCAAGTCATCACAAACACAGTTAACAAGCCCCTTTCCAAGCAGCCTGTCACTTGGTAGGCTCTATTGATTGCCAATGTATGAACATCAGAAACGTCTGTTATCACCTCCCAGTTGGTGGCAACTCAGCTTAGGTTCATGGAGATCAATCAATAATCATCTCCTGAGACACTGAGTATCCCTTTAAACTAATAACGTGGTGTGATTAATTACTTTCTTTACTTGTAATTTTATGAGAGCAAGCACATAGAAAAGACATTGGGACTTTACTGAAGAATGTTACAAATTTTACAGAATATGAAATTAAATTGTATAAGGATCCATTGTTTGGTGTGTAATGGTTATAGTGTCATTTGGCTTTGTTTACAACAGCTTATTACATTTTACAATTTAGTTTTAGTCAGAGTTTTAGACAAGTATTATTAAAGGATTCTATGTGAAGTATGTACTGCATGTGAAGCTTTAGACAGACTAATTTGCTTCTTAAGTCTCTTTATTATTTTGAAGTTTATTTAATCTTTACAGTGGTAGCCCAAGATGGAAACTTAGATGCAGAGATAACCCATAAAGTGCAGCATGGATGGAACAATTAAAGGAAGGTATCAGGAATATTGTGTGATCAACAAATTAAGGCTATGTGTCAAAATTCTGAAATACAGTAATCATAATAAAATTCTCTTAATCTAAAGATAAATTATTCATACAAGACATCATAGCAAAGTATTAACATTATCTTATGTTTAAAGGCTACAAAAAGCCATGATATGGCGTCAGAAAAGTTATTTTAAGCAAACTAAAAAGTTCATAATAATTACACATAGGTTTATGGCAATGATGACCAACCCATGCTAAAGGTTCTGCTGGCCACTGCACAGATAGTTTTATTCCACCATTAGCATATCAGAATGGGCTAAGCAGGAAATCAGAGAGTGGCTGGTCAAATGAATTGAGCAGATGTAATATTTAGTAGGTGTGGATACCTTTAGGGCGAGTGGGAACCACTGGCGTTTTGAATGACAAGTACAGTAAACAAACTGATTTCCATAAATGTATAGATTTAGTAGTAGTGGAACTGTCACATGTACAGAGTACAGTGAAAAAAGGAAGAAAGAGAAATGATGTGTATAAAGCCAATGTCCATTATATTCTTAACAGAACCAAAACACTAATCTTCCCCTTGTAGGCTGAAGGCTAATTTGATTCTATGCTTACTACTTTGTGAGGACTTAACTTCAGATCTTTGCATTTGTAAAAGCAGAATTCTATAAATTGTTATAAAAATGGTCCAGAAAAGATATCCTGCTACACAATTTGAAGAGTGTTTCTCCTACCTGTGCAATGACCAAACAGTAAGGCATCAGCAATAAAATACCTTATGCTTCATGTAGAATTTATGTATGTATATTACTTTCACTAGGAGCCTTGGTGGTGCAGTGATTTGCATGTTCATCTGATACTGCATTGGTGCATTTCATCCCAAAGTTCAAATCTAAATGGGGCTAATTTTAATGTAGATTTGTACTTGAGTGACTTCCGAAATGGGCATGAATCTATTCAGAAAGCTGTAGATTAAACTACTTACTTACTTAGCCTGTACTTACTTAATGTTATTTGTATAGTATGTACTTAAATGTTTGTATCTGTATTGGTATAGTTGTTGGCTACTGGTAGTTAAATTTCCCCCAGGATCAATAATCTATCTATCTATCTATCTATCTATCTATCTATCTATCTATCTATCTATCTATCTATCTATCTATCTATCTATCTATCTATCTATAGCTAAGGGGGAGCAAAAAAGTAAAAGGCACAAACGTCAAGATAGGCAGAATTTCAAGGTCATGTTTTGTGTCCATCAAACCTTCTTCCTAGACAATGGTGTTCTCAGCTTCTTCTGCAGCTACTCCAAAAATGTCTTGCTACCATTCCAGTATTGACAAGTTCAGCTATTTCTTCACTTGTTTGTTATCTGCTTGTTCCAATTGATTATGTTAGTTTGGAGATTAAATTTAAAGCTTAATTTATTAAATGTACTGAAGCAAGAACAAGTCATTGTGTTATTACAAGTGTTTTGATGTAGTTCTAAATTGGAGATGTGCAAAGTCTGCCTTTTCTTTTTATTTTGCAATTAAATTTTGTTTTTGTGTTAAGTAAGCTGATGCATGGTGCCATGTATAACAAGGCACTGGATCTCATGCTCTGCCTAGGTCCTGGATTGCAGGCATGGAAAGTACCACTTTTTATTTCTTATTGCATATTGAAATTTAAGCACTTAGTGTGACAGTCAGGGTGACATGTAACATGGAGTTCTTTAATTTCCATCCAACATGGATCTACTTCTTAGGTTACAGTAAAGCTGTCAGGCTGGCTAGGCTACAAGTCCATCTCAGAGACTTGATGATGGCTTGTAACACTGTTACAAGTGTAAGTGTAATAGCCCTCCTGAAACAGAGCTACCATTCATATGAAGAAGACTGAGGTAAGAGAAAAGGAAGTCAGCCTAACATGATAAACACCTTCTTTGTTGAGGCAGCCACACAAGATGTTAAGACTGTCTCCTGAATTATTCAGAAGAATCGTAAACAGTTTAAAAATAAACATTAACAGCTGGTGGCAAATGTACTGATTTTGTAGACAGTTGTATCACTGGGAATACAGTGGACTATTCAGACTGTACGCATATAACTGAGAGAATAACAATTACCATACTATCTACACAGAGTATGCATAGTTACTGTTTATTGTGTTAAAGTGGAACCCAATGATTTGGATTGTTTATTCATTAACATTCATTCATCTGTACGTTTGCTTCTTCCCACTTCATTACCATGTCCACTGTCTGTTCCTATTTTAATGTCTGTTAAATCCAGGATGACCTCCAGCTCCACAATATACTACAGAATAAGTGAAGACAGATACAGTATCATTACATGCAGCATTTTATTTCCTTTTTCACACTCAGTTTATTCTTTGCCACTGTGATTCCAGGCCAGTACTGAAATTTGACTGTCATCCTGTTATTTTTACCATTCCAGACTTTTGTAAGCTTGCTAAAAACTGCAGCTCTTTTTTCCAGCTATCACTGTGCATGGTCTCTCTCTAGATGGCAGATATCTTCGTCAACCTGGATATTTGGAATCTGCTATTTAAATGACAGCTCAGGCCTTCAAGTAACAGCATACCCAGACTTGGCATTTGCTAGCATTAATTAGGCACTCTGCTTGTCTGGCCTCCATTTTTACTGCAGTTGTAAGAAACAGTGAGCCTGTCAAAGTTTTGATTAAAGTAAAATCAAGATCATGAACATCATGGAGATGGCACACTCTAACATCAAGCAGTATGTAGTTAAATCAATAGCTCACTTAGCACATCTGAGTCTAATAAAGTGTAATTGAGTGTTTAGTATCATATTGATTTTTATAAAAGTGTGTGAGCATTTTACTACTGTAAGTAGTCAAGCAGTGCAGCCTATGCAGTTTAATAATAAAGCACTGTACTTAATACTGTTGCATTCTGAGGCTCTTCATTGCACAGATAACATGGAGATGCAGCTCTTTGTGGATCAGACTTCTTTTCAACGCTGGTAGAGGAATTATTGCATTTCCGAAACAACTTAAAAGCATAAAACACGGCTGGATTTTTCTTCTGAAACTTACTTACTCATTCAGTAGAACCCGATCCTTAGTTGGGGAATGACCTCTTGCATTAGAAAAATGGGGACTTACAAAGAGTGATATTAATATGAAATGAGATTATGGAATGGTCCCGATGGGCAGCACCTGAAACTGTTGATAGTCATAACTGAGATGGACTGGACCATGAGGACTAAACACAGGCAAATGTTGGTGCAAAAGTGCTTCAACACTTAATTAACAAACCATGTGCATACAGTGCAGTGCAGATACTTGTGAAAGACAAATTCCAGAAGCTTTCAGATAAGGAACTTGAACTTGAGCTACCTGAACCTGAAAGACTCCTGTAAAATAAACAAGAGGAGACAGAAAAAGGTTTGGGGTAGCCACCCCAAAAAAACAACAATATGGCTTTACAGACTTGAGTCCAAAGCCGAACTGAGGTACTTTGGAAAAGATGGCTGATATATAGCTGACTGGCAGGAAGAGGCAGGTTTGGAAGTGGAAGTAATGTCATAGGGAGGCAGCTTCTGAGGACCCAGAGGCAGAAGTGATGTTTGTCGTAGGCAGGTTCTGAGGGACCGGAGGCGGAAGTGACGTTTTTATGAGGGGGGTTCTTCTGACGGTCTCCAGAGGGAAAGAGAAGAAAGAGTTAGAGTAAAGCTCCATCCTCCTGTCTGTTGAGGAAACATATTTTTTCGAACCTGTAAACCGTCTCCTATGCACACATGTGTGACACCCCTCAACTATAACTTGGCCCTGTATGAGTGGGTGTGGTTGTGAATGTGAATGTTCTCCATGATGGACTGGCATCCTATCCCAGATTGGTTCTGTTACTGTCAGGATTGGTTGCAACCCCTACATTGGGTGAGTTGGGTGAGTAGTTGGAAGAAAAGTTTGTTCACTCAGAATTTCATTGACTCCAATTTAAAAGCAGAGTGATTTCAATTTCAGTACAGTGGAGTGTGTACAAAAAGTCTGGAGAAGATTTTTTTTTTTGTGAACTCTTCACTTTAGTTTAGTGCTGCCAACAAAGTGAGTCAAGCTCAGAAAGGCAATAAAACTATTGCTGTTGACACTGTGCTTTTCCCAACTCCCTACACTGTTTGTTGGCAGTTGTACATAAGTGATGTATTGCCTCCTATTTAAAATAGAGTCATACCCTGGATAAGAAAGATAAATGTAACACTGCATACGGTTTCATGGTCAAAGACATGCTTAGGATACAGAAGAGAAGTGCTAGGCACTTAAAGTCTGGGCCTAATTTACATTTAGAAACAGAGTTTTTATCAGTTAAAACTTTTACATTTTTTTACTACTAGCGTGCTGTTTTCAGAAAAAGATTGGCCTTCTGATTCACAAATTGACTTGACGCTATTTTACTTGCAGCACGTGTTAGTATATTCTAATCTGATCTTTTTTAATAAATCTACAGTTATAAAGCATAGGAACATCCACTATCAGGGACTGCTCTGAGTGTTGGTACTCACCTAATTGTGCAGGAAAAAAGGAGAAGATTCATCAGTTATCAACATAGATCCTGTGATCCAGTATTGTTAACTAAAACCACCTTATCCCACAGTCTCATGGAAAACATGCTCAACATAAACAAAGGAACACAGGACAATAAACCTCTTAAAACATACATTGGCTCAAAGAATACCTTGTGTGCTGATGCAGTGCTTAGTGCTGCTGCCTTACAGATGCAGGGAACGGAGTTTGAATCTTTGCCCATATTCCATCTGTGTAATATTTGCATATTCTCCCTGGATCTGTCTGCTGTTTTTTTTTTTTTCTGCGTACTCCCATGTTCAGACATTTGTCTCGACCCTAAATTAGCCAATTTTGAAGGAATGTGGGTGAATGCGCTAGTGAGTCTTGTGTGTCAGGTTTCTCGCTCCACACAGATCTTAAAGCTCTTTCAAAAAATGGCTGTGTGGATGAAATATTGTGATTCGTTTAGCATTGTTGCAAAAAAAAAAAAAAACTACTGTAAGACATAAAACTGAATTCGAAGAAAAGAGAAGTTTTAAGAATTTACTGAGAATGTAGAAAAGAAATGGAATAAAAGAATGAAGTCTCACTGTGTAGTAGATGAAGAGAAACAACTGGGTAACTTAGTTTAGAATCAGTTACATTGTTGTTCTTGTTCCCTCATCGTATGGTACAGGAAACTTAACAAAAAATACTTCATAGCCTTATAAAGTTTCAGTTAAGGGAAAAACTGAAGACTCGTGAACTTCCTCCACTCTGCTTAACAGTATCTTTGCTCTTTGGGTCTCATGAGTGTGTAAGAATGCATGGGCAAATCCCACTATGCTCTTTGGGTAAACCCAGGGGTTTTGTATGTCTTATCTATTGCTCATTATCATCCTCTGTTGATTTATTAGCCCTGTAAGCATATTGGTTTTCACACAAAGTCAATAGAAGGGAGGGTTTGATGTGTTTTAGGTTGATAGAACTTTGGACCAGCTTCTCAAAACACTTCATGATGATAGCTGTAAGTACAAAAAGGTCTGTAGTCATTTAGACTGTTAATGGCTGTCTGCTTTGGGACTGGTATAATGGTTCAGGACAATTTCAGGGACATGGGAATAATAGACTATGACAGTGACAGGTAACAGATGTTAGTAAAAACCTCTGCTGGTTAGTTAAGGCCGTTTCTGAGCACCCTGCCTGGTATACCTTCTGCGCAATCAGATTTCCGTATGTCAGCAACCCTAAGCACTTGCCCCACATCCTGTGTCGTCATCGTGAGTGCTTGGTATCTGGAAGCTGGTAGGGGAGTTAAAGCAGTCCCTACATTCAACCTGAAAGTAGGCGAAAAAGTAGTGGGTGAATCACTACTATTTCTATAACTGATAATGTTCAGATGCCTTGCCACACAAGTCTGAGATCTGCTTTAGTAAAGTGGTCCTCAAGTTTCTGTTCATAGCCATCTTGCTTTCTTGATGCCTTTTTTCAGATTGGAGCTGACAACTCTGTACAGATCTCTGTTTCCAGATTTGAGTGATGTGTTGCAGGTCTCGCAGCAGGGTCTGGACCTCTTTTGTCATCCATGGTTTAATGATTTTGCTTCTCAATGGTTACATTGTCATCACATTGTTTAATACAGAAGAGTACTGTGCAGGCAAAGTCTTCTAAATCTTGATGTCCAATCAAGTCTCAGTCTGCATGTTCAAAGCAGTCTTATTGTTGGGAAGAAGCCTCCTTTGCCCAGCTGTCAATGATCTTAATAGTTGTTTTTTGCTAATAAGATGGTATATACTGCTGTCAGGAGTGATCAAAATGTCAGGCACAGTTGAAACTTTGCACCCGTTCATCACCTTAGAATAAATGTGATTTAGCATGCTGCTCTCTTTAGTAGTACACTTAACACATTAAATATGTTTAGTTAGGACTGTATTAAGATTGGCATGATTGAAATTGCCTACTTTAATAAATACTCCATCAGCATACACACTTTGCTGTTTATTGATTGCAGCTAGCACATAGCTGAGAGCTATTGTAGCATTAGCATATGGTGGAATATATACTGTAGTAAAAATAGCAACTGTAAACTCTTTAGCAAGATAGAAGGGTCAGCATTTCAACAAAATAAACTCTGCTTCTGAAGAATAGTGTTTGTCAGTGGTTTTGAGTCTGTGCACAGGTTGTTGTGAACATACACCAAATCAATCACCACATTAAAACCACTTACACATGATGTGAATAACATTAACTATCTCCTTACAATGACACCTGTCAAGGGGTGAGAGATATTGGGCAGCAAGAGAATACTCAGTATTTGAAGGTGATGTGTTGGAAGGAAGAAGGGCAAGCATAAGGGTCTGAGTAACTCTGACAAGAGTCAAATTGAGATGGATAGATGATTAGGTCAGAGCATCACCAAAATGGCAGGCCTTGTGAGGTGTTCCCGAAATGTAGTACAGTACCTACCATAAGTGGCCCAAGGAAGGACAGCTGGTGAGCTGGCAACTGGGTTATGGATGTTCAAAGTGCATTGATGTGCATTGGGATCAAAGGCTAGCCTGTCTGGTGTGACCCATCAAAAGAGCTACATTAACAACTTAATGCTGGCCATGAGAGAAAGGTGTCAGAATACACTGTGAATCACAGCTTTCTGCGAAAGGGGCTGCATACCTGTAGAGTGGTCCGAGTACCCATGCTGACTCCTTTCCACCACCAAAAGCATCTACAGTGAGCACTTGAGCATCAGAACTGGGCCATTGAGCAATGGAAGAAAGTGGCCTGGTCTAATGAATCACATTTTCTTTGAGGTCATATGGATGGCTAGGTTTGTGTGTGTGTGTTGTTTACCTGGGGAAGAGAAGGCAGCAGGATGTACTATGGGAAGAAGGCAATCCAGCAGTGGCAATGAGATATTTTGAGTTATGTTCTGCAGGGAAATCTTTGGATCTGCAGTTCATGCAGATGTTACTTTGACAAATCTAATGATTGTTGCAGACCATGTACACCTCTTCATTTCAATGGTATTCCCTGATGACAGTGGCCTCTTTCAGCAGATGAATGCACCCTGTCACACTCCAAACATTATTCAGGAATGGTTTGAGGAAGAGTTCAAGGTGTTGAATTAGCCTCCAAATTCTTACAGGACTTAAAGAATCTGCAGCTAATGTCTTGGTGCCAGATACAACAACAACAACAACAACAGAACTGACTCAACAAGTCAGAGCTACACAATGTTAGGCAGGTGGGTTTTATGTTGTGGCTGTTTAGTGCATATGCAAAGTCCTGCTCTCTTCATTGTTGCTATTGCTACAATGAGCTATACGGCCTGCTACTTTAATTACTTAATCGGGAAGTCGCCAATTTTTGGGAGTTGCCATAATGCAGCAGTCCGTCATGAATTTGTGCTTGTCATTGCTCAATTTCGGCTCCATCCTGTTTAAAAGTGACCTGAAGTGACTAGAAAAATGCTTACTGAGGGTTGGTATGGGTCCTTCCTTAACTTGATTTGCCTCCCAGCCCAAAAGCCCCATTTTTGCTTTCTCTCCCTTATCCACCTACGGCTCCTGGCAGACAGTGCAGTAATCCACAAAGACACTGGTTTCTTAGCCAGCTCCTCTGGAATATGGTGGATATACTGAATGTTCTGTGCAACTGCAATGTTGCACTTCAAAACAATTTTTAGTAGGTAGTGTTGCATGATATAGCAATACTGAAATATCAAATTTTTAATTCAGTACTACTGTAAACTAGCTTTATGTTAACTTTGTTACTGGTAGTAAATTATTGTGTGCAGGCACATCACGCTGAGTTGCATATCATCATCAACAACAACATTTATTTCTGTAGCACATTTTCATACACAGGATGTAGCACAAAGTGCTTTACTAAATGTCAAAGAAATAGTTATAAACAAATTATCAGAGCAATTTGAACTCCAAAGAGGAACCTCCAGCTCTGTGTTATAATATATGTACATCTTCTTACTTGAATCACCAAGGGGTACCACTCTGCTCCTCCTTATAACATGTGGGATGTGGCATAAGGAAGGAGCACACATGTGCAGCCTAGAACACCAAAGCAATTGGGAACAATTGTGGTACCAGTAAGTACTGAGGTGTAAAAGCTGGTATCGGTACCAAAGTCCAAATTTTAGTATCGATCCAGCAGTAGTTGTAGGTCATGACAACTGTATGTATTGATTACTAATCCAAAGTTTGTGTTCACAAAGAACAAAGAAAATAAAAATATAGCACAGTTTCAAGGAGCACTGAGTTGCCATAAATGGTAGGGGCAGAAACCCTTTCCTGTCTGACCGGAGTAGATAGAAGTAGTAGAAAGCTTAAACATTCCCAACGTGACATGGTCTGCTAGTGGTATTTGATTGAGTCACACCAATTTTTTCAAAATGGTTCCTATGAAGCAGTCAATTTCTGCTGAGCAGACACCAGCATGTATGATAACGTGTTAATTAGTACCTGTCATACACTACAGTTTCTGCTTATCAGAAGTGACCTGCAAATTAATAAAATGAGGAAATTTAATTCTGATGTCTCAAAAGTAAAACAAATCTGTAGGGATATTTTGGAGAAAGTCGAAAATAAAGCTGCCAGGCTCTGTAAGGTACAGAAATAGTAGAGTGGCTGCAATAATTTGCTTCCAATATGGAGTTCGAAGAAGCAAAGAAAATATGAAATTCATGATCAGGTAACAGTCTCAAAGGCTAAAGAAAAATCTTTGCACAAGTTTTTGAAAAAGATAAGGGATAAATTCTGTAAGCACTGTGTGTGGTTTTCTGTGTTCATAGAGAGTAGCTTGAGGACCCTAGGTAGACTATCCATGAGCCATGTTGTGGATACTTCACCTGTAGGGAAGCAGTAGGAACAGGATACATGAGATACTTCTGTGGAGGAGATATGGGTGTCTGCCGGTTTAATAGACGATACGATATCAATCGGGTTTAACCCTATTTCAACCCTCAAGGCTTGTTAACGAGAGTAAGAGTTTCCAGTGAAAGAGAACTGAGTAATGGAAGTTTTTCTGTTTACTTGAAGTAAGTCCTAAAGTTTAACTGGGCTTTAAATGGTGTTTGCTATTTTTCCCACACCATGCATAGCCTTCTGTGGCACCAAGAAGTGGCAAAAGATATTAGCAGTACTTCAGCACTCTGCTGCACAAATGCCGTCATTAGTTTCCTTCAGAGCTGAAGAAACTAGATGAGCAAACCAATGCACCATTAAGGTGAAAGAGCCATCACTATTTTGGCAATCCATGCTTAGGATAAGACTGGTCCCAATTCAGAAGCATTCATAAAAGCAGTTTTCAGGTGGGCCCAAAGCATCAGTCGTCCAACATTGGACCTGCTTAGTCCAGTTGTAGTAGTAATAGTTGCAGCAATATTGTCACATGTATAAAGTACAGTGAAATTCTTACTTGCTTGTCCAACTAACATGCAACATGTCCCTACTCTCCTGTACCATGTTTCAAATAAAGAACTTCATTTTATTTAATAGAAACAAAAATCAGCTTAAGTAATTCAGTGTTTTTCTACCACACTGTTTAAACCTTTCTTGACTTAAAAATTTACCTTTTCAGCCTTTTTTTTTAAATAAAGATGACTCTCCATAGTGTAAAGCAGTGGAAGATCTCTTTATTTTTGCAACTTACGTTGTTTTCAGTAATTCAAGAGTCGATGCCTGATTGTGTGTAGGTGCCCTGGTTTATGTGCAATTCATTGTTTAGTCCCTCAAGTGTCTGATAGAATATGAATCACATGTACACACAAGGCAATCAAAATATCAACCGGAAAGTAAAAATATGAGGAAATTGCTTTCAGGAGACTTTAATATATTCTTTGTGTTTATAAAAAGCGTGGTTTGCATCAGGCTGTTCAGTACTCTGTGCTTTTATTGTCAAAAGTGAGAAATGCAGACTTTAATAAAACCTTTTGCTACCTTACAATATGGCAGATAGGCACAATAACAAACATTGGTTATTCATCCCCTCTTAGATTTGACCATTTGGGATCTGAGCTATCAGAAACTGATGGAAGAGCTGGCATACAACACTGCAGCATCTCTACATTCTGCTTGGTTTAGATAGATTTTGTCTCATTTCTTAAACAGAATTCTCTGCTAAAATTCACTTGACCTTCCGTATCTCTCTTTATGACAATGCATAATTTTTCACTCTCTCTTATACATACCATGCCATACCATACCATTTCAATGCATTAATTCACAGGATCCCAAGGGCTAGATTCAATCCTGGAAACACTGAATGCACAAACAGGAAACTGCCCTGGCAGGGTGCCAGTCCTTTGTGCTTCCACACCAGTGCCAATTTGGAATCACTGATTAACCCAAATTGGTCATCTTTGGGGATGTGTGAGGAAAACTAGAACAACGACCAGACAAGGAATTTAAATCCAGAAAAACTTTGTCTGTGAAGCAGAAATGCAAACTACCGAGTTACTGTGCAGCCCTCCTTTTTAATTCTATTTCATTATTTATTAAATAAATATGTTCATATTTTATTTAAGTCTAATAAAGTGCATGGATATTACAGCACACTTCCTTTAATATGCACTGCTTAATTTGCTTTGAATTAAATATTGCTTGTGGCATTATATTATATTTTTGTGACTCTTAATTAATTGAGGGTTGATTTGTTTGGAACCCTCTTGTAAAACTTGACCTATTGGTATGGAATTTTATTTGTTAATAAAATCAATAAAATCCAAAAAAAAAAAAAAAATACTTTACAGCATTAGTAAAAAATATGTATATCTGCAAAAAACAGACATCAATACACACACACACACACACACACACGTAATACATAACGCATTTTTCTGCAAGTGTGCTCCATTGCTATTATACAGTGCATGGTCTAACCTGCAAGTAAGAATTTTAGTGTACTTTGCACATAATACAATACTACTGCTAGTACTAATATATATATATATATATATATATATATATATATATATATATATATATATATAAATATAGTGTGAAGAGGGGGGCTGAATGCACCCCTACAAGACATGGTTGCTTCTCCAAAACCCCCTCCTAAACAGTGATACAATGGGAAACAAATACAGTTTTTTACCTCCTCTTTGCTTGATTAGCTGCTGGCTTGCTGCTGCTGCTGCGCAGCGTGATCTGCATCTTGCGCTGCGTTTCGAACATTTAAAAGCCTGTATAGCAGCTGTCCTTTCGACTTATTGCCTTGTCTCTCTTCTCCCCGAGACATTTTATGCTTTATTATGTTGTTTACGAATAAAGTTTATGTTTCTACCCTGAATGAATCTGTGCAACTGTGTGACCCAAGCCTGACATATATATATATATATATATATATATATATATATATATATATATATGTCTACACTACCAGTAACTACTTATACTAGTGGTATTACAGCTATACAATTAATTTCCTTGCATCCATTCATTTCTAAATATAATTTTTTCTAGTCTAAGGTCTTAGGGGGCCTATCCTGACAACATTAGGTATGGGGCAGGAACCAGCCCTAGATGGGGTGCCAGTCCATTGCAATGCAAACATGCACAATCGCTCAGTCTACAGTCGTCCTAACCTGCATGTGTTTGGGATGCCTGAGGAAAACTGGAGTATCAGGAGAAAACCCCCACAAACCTGACTGGGCCAAGATTCAAATGTATGAAATAGCAAAGCTAACTATGAAATACAACATTGAAATAGCAACACTAACTACTGTGCCACTATGCTACCCTCTGTGATTAGTGATAATATAAAATATAGACTTTTAGACTTATAGACTCTAATCTTATCTCTAATATATCTGGGATCAATTATTGAATTATATGTACAAGTGCAGTGCCACTGATTTTACTTTGACTTTCTCAATGTTTTCAGTAATAGTGTGTGTTTTTTTTTCTTCACTTGTGTTAAGCTATTTGTAATTATTTTTTCATCTATTTTAAAAAACTGGACATTATTACTTTATTATGTCCAAAGGCATTATCCCTCCTACAAATATGCTGTTGTTTCGACACCAAGTCAGTACCTGCCTTAATCAAATCCAGAGGTATTCAAACACACCAAATCATGCATTGCTAGTCTTTACTCAGCCGTGTGCTTTATTTGTCTGACTATTGGAGCCCAAACTGGGTAAGTTGAAAAAGCTACAAGGTCTTTACAAATAATTAAGTTCTTTTATATATTTACAGTATATACTATATTCTCTCTTTGCTTATACTTGGTGCCACAGATCTACTGTCAAATTGTTTGCCTCCCATGTAAAAATCATCTCAAATAAAGGAGCACTAGAATCACTGAGTAGAAGGGTCCATTCATGAGACTGGCCAACCCAGCACTGACTCAGCTATAGAATGGCTAGTAGGAGGGAGGCAGCTTGTGGGCTGAGGTCTCCAGGACTCTGGCTGTGTCTGGCTTGTCTGGCTCCTTTTTTACAATCTGGCAATGGTTCTACAATTAACTGATTGGCAGATATTGTTGTTTTTCATTTATGTTAAATGGTTTCTACTTTGTTTTTGATGTATTTGAACAAATCTGTGTCCTTACAGGTGATAGTTTTGTATTTAGTAAGTGCTATAATCTATTTGTGTGTCTTGCCTTGAGAGTTGTTGTGGCACTCTGGTTGATTGGTGGCAATAATAGATTGGCTGTTCTGTTTTGTGTGTTGTATTTAATCCACTTTTTGACACTCATGGCATGCCCAGCCAAATAAAAGATTTATTTGGGAGTTTTTTATTCTTGTCTACTTAGAGAGTCAAGGCCTGTTAAAACCTATTGAGGCATTCCTTGTGTCATTTTGGGCTTTACAAAAAATAGGTTGTTGTTGTTGCTTAACTGAATATGATTAAGTTTTTTTTTTTGTTTATGGAGTCCATTTTCATTTACTTCTTCTATACTTATAAAAAAAATAAAAAATAAAACAAAAACTAACCCTCCAAAGCAGTTGCTTTCATTCCCAGGAAGCTGACGACTGTGTCATGTAAGGGAAATGCATTTGCACGCAAAGAAGGCAGCGAAGCAGAAACAATTTATTCATAAGTCTGGAGCTTTAGCCATTTTCCCCATAGTGCA
This sequence comes from Polypterus senegalus, assembly GCF_016835505.1. Lineage (NCBI taxonomy): Eukaryota > Metazoa > Chordata > Cladistia > Polypteriformes > Polypteridae > Polypterus > Polypterus senegalus. The sequence goes on along the minus strand of NC_053161.1, from coordinate 126,397,868 downwards.
GATGGCAGATTCATACTTATAGGGTATAACCTCAGATTAATAAAATGCTTTATTCTGTTTGGTATCCTCAGTATCTTTTTTTCCTAAATTCTGTACTCTGTTATTAAAAATATTAAACAGGAAATGAAAATGTCTTAGTGCTTTTCCACCAACAGTGCCATGGTTAATTTGCTAGCAGGGCAGCATTTGGTGTAGTCTGCACAGTTCTAGTCTAGGTAGGCAACGTTCTGTTTATGGAGTCCTTGAGAAGCTTGTGGATAATGCAAGGTGCTGTACATTTTTAAAGGTTATTGTAGCTGTGTTTGGCCAGCAAAATGAAAATCATGGCTAAGAAACAAAATGGTGTTTTCAACAAGATAAAAAGAAAAAAACAAAAAACACAGGCACAATAAAAATATGCATTTGTCAATACTGAAACAATCCAAGAGAGAGCAGTGGAAGGTGAATAAGGCAAAAATGAGTCAGTTTTTCCATTTCCAGACAGGGGTTTGACCCTATTTATATACACAGCCCTTTATTCATGTGACTGCTCTGAAATTAGTGGCTGGCAGCAGACAGCGTACGATGGTAAAATCAGAATATGAAGCCAATACACAATCCTGAGAGGCTGAAAACAAATCCAGCATCCCAAGGAGCGTTGCAGAGAAAAGCAAACAATAGATTCCCAAACTAAAAGGCATGTCCGTGTCTGAAGCGTAATGCAGGTGTTACATATTTGCGTAGACATTAATAAAGTTAATTGGGCGGGTTTATTTTGAAATTAAAGATGTCTCATGGAATGAACATGAGAGGTCCAGTACATTCACTATGTATACTATTTGTTAAGCAAATGTGTAACGCACAAGTCACCAACAAGCAGAATGGACGCTCAAATGGAGCAGTTCATGCAAGGCATTAAATAGTGACAACAAAAGATGGGTGGGTGTAAGGCTGCAGACATGGTAAGATTTCTTCTCTAACCTACAGCATAAGCAAAAAACAGTCTTGTCTGCTAAATAAGTACAGACTGATCTTACAGATTTGGAGAAAGCAGAAAAATGGAAACTATACCATGATGAATTGCTTCTCTCTTTTTGACATTAATGTTGGAATTTTCTAATTGCAGTTACATGCTGCTATTAAGCTTACACTATATAACCTACATAAAATAAAACATTATGCCACAGACCCTAGTGGAAGTAAAAAGGAAGTACATTTAAGGCAGTTCTTCTTACAGAAAGACACCATTCCCTTGGATACAGTGGTAGGTTCGTGGTGTTTAAAAATGTTTTACAAGTCATTAGGTCATAGATAATAAAAGTCTTGATGGATGAAAGTCTAATATATTTTGTACGCACATGCTGAAGTAGTGGAAAATGTAAATATGTAATATCTGTGACTATGGGTTAGTGGCAGATTGTTGCTAATCTAAAAGTTGTGACATTCTGTAATAATTATACTAGAATAAAACTTACAAGTTTATTAATTTATGCAGCTGTAAATTCCAGAAGTGGTTGACACCATTATGCAGAAGTACATTATACATCCTGACCTAGTGTTAAAGTAGTGATTTTTGTTGTAACCTAGTAGATAGGATTTAAAGTGACCTGGCACATGGTAACAGTGATGTCTTTCTTGTCAGTTAAATGCATTACCAAGCTGGCCTGTTTTATTTCTCTTCCTGCCTGCAGTTCACTATTGTACTGCTAGTTTCTATTACTGCCACACAGAGCAGCCTGTGGCCTCACTTATCAGTAGATGATGAATGATAACCATCTCCAATTGAAAACAAATCAGATTTTTTTCACGTATTCATCTTGGCAGCTTCATTTTGCTTTAGACATTTAACTTGCAAGGCCAAGGGTGTTAGAGTTTAAAAATGAGAAGCAACATTTTATATATACCGCTCTCAATACTTTTTATGGTTGTCTGTCAACTCGACTGAGGGGATATGCGGGTCAGAATTTCATTGTACCAAGTACTCTTGACTATAACCGTGATTTCACTTGACTTCTTGAAATTTTAAGTTGTTTCATTTGTATTTTATAGGTGTTCACCTCACTATTTGCATTTTCATTTAGGAAGGTCATGCCTTGCCACTAATTCAAAGTCTTTGTTATCTTATGCTCATTTCCCAAATTAAAAAAGAAGCTTGGTCCCTTGATTTGTAAATAGGATCACTTTCTTGCTCCATTGTGTTTGTCTGACTTGTCTCCACTAGTCAGTAGCTTCTCTCTGTTTCTTTGTCACCTGCCTTCAAACATCCAGGGTTAACACTCTGCATCTAAAAAACTTTTTCATATTCTGATTCCCTTCATTATTTTACTTGGAGGGTAAATTTGTTACTCATTTTTTTTATTCATTGATTCTTATGACACTAGTGAAGCCTCAAAGTTGGTTGAGTATTAGGTGATTAAAGACAAAACAGAAGATGTTCTAGAAGCATCATGGTATGACATGTACTATGGGTGACAAGTATGCGGCATTCATTATCCAGAGCTTCCATTTAAAAGGATGTTATAGAGTTATGGCTGAACTTCTGATGTTGGCTTATCAAACATCCCATTTGTCTTTAATTGAATTCTGTTGACTGGCAGAATCTGTGATTAAAAAATAGATGCTCTAACTTGTGTGTGTTTATGCAGTTAAGATGGCAAGTTTGCAATTGTTATATTAAAATATTCATATTAGGTAATGCAAAATGTATTATATGTTCCTCTAAACCTTGTTAATGGGAGACACAACAAAGTGAAAGAGTTGGAGCCCCCCTTATATTTTGAAAGAATGCACAAAATGCAACATTCAATAATTTGCAGAGTCGTCTTTCCAGAAACAATTTCAGATTGAGAACAAGATGGCCCAGTTCCAGGTTATACAGTCACTCGACAGGATGGGGTGGGTCCACGAAGGACATCGGAAGTAACATCAGTGGTGGAGTGGCTGTCCATCTTCCGTTCTCGAGAAGGCATTAGACCACAGTGCCAACTGCAGAATCCTTAAGCTGCCTCCTATGTGCACGTGCGTGACAACCAGAAAATGCATTAACCATTATTGATCCAAGATTTTTATTTTAGAACACTCTAGAACACTCTAGACGAGAACAGGCCATTCAGTCCAACAAAGCTCGCCAGTTCTATCCACTTGTTTCTTCCAAGAAAACATCAAGTAGAGTTTTGAAAGTCCCTAATGTCTTACTTTCTACCACACTACTTGGTAGCTTATTCCAAGTGTCTATCGTTCTTTGTGTAAAGAAAAACTTCCTAATGTTTGTGCGAAATTTTCCCTTAACAAGTTTCCAACTGTGTCCCCGTGTTCTCAATGAACTCATTTTAAAATAACAGTCTCGATCCACTGTACTAATTCCCTTCATAATTTTAAACACTTCAATCATGTCACCTCTTAATCTTCTTTTGCTTAAACTGTAAAGGCTAAGCTCTTTTAATCTTTCCTCATAATTCAACCCCTGTAGACCTGGAATCAGCCTAGTCGCTCTTCTCTGGACCTTTTCTAGTGCTGCTATGTCCTTTTTGTAGCCTGGAGACCAAAACTGCACACAGTACTCAAGATGAGGCCTCACCAGTGCAGTATAAAGGTTGAGCATAACCTCCTTGGACTTGTACTCCACACATCGTGCTGTTAGCCTTCTTAATGGCTTCTGAACACTGTTGGGAAGTTGATAGCTTGGAGTCCACTGTGACTCCTAAATCCTTCTCATAAGGTGTACTCTCAATTTTCCAACTGCCCATTGTGTATTCAAACCTAACATTTTTACTTCCTATGTGTAATACTTTACATTTACTGAAATTAAATTTCATCTGCCACTAATCTGCCCAAGCCTGTGTGCTATCCAAGTCCTTCTGTAATGATATAACGGATTCCAGCTTATCTGCTAATCCACCTATCTTGGTATCATCTGCAAACCTAACCAGCTTGTTACTTATATTCCTATCTAAATCATTTATATATATTAAAAATAGCAGCAGCCCTAGCACTGACCCCTGTTTTTTGTTTCTGCAGTACATTTACATATGAATCATTACTATCCATATTTATATTTTTAAAGGCAGAATACATAAGTGATTGGTTACTAAGTGGTCCAGTTGTGAGACCTTATCTGTATGGGGTAACCGTTTAAATCTTAAACATAGTTTGTGTCTAGTGTAATAAAGTTTCTGGACACTGGATGTCAGGCCAGCAATTCCCCTTTTAAATGGTATTTTTGAAACAAAAAAAGTGCAAAACAAACTGTAAGCGAGTGCATGCCATCCTGGCAATGTGCTTCTAATAAAGGTTATAAATGTAGACATTGAGAGCTCAATCTCCTCTCTCCCTGGTTTTCCAGGGGCAAAAGATAACCTTCCTGGTTTCATTCCTCTATATTTATAGGCTCTGGCCCAAGGAGAGTGGGACCGATGCAGCCCATTAGGGGTGTAGTTATGCCTTCCCTCCTGTTGACCACTCAGAGCCATGGAGAAAGCAGGAGATACCGTCAATGATCGCACCTGCTTTCACCTTGAGATGGTGTTTGAGGACTTGCCAGAGCCGTCCAGATACACAAATGTGTGGTACTAGGTACTGGAGTGCAGTATTTTAAATTAACTGTTCATTAAGTCAAGTCAAGTGTATTGTCATGTATACATAGTTTAAAGAAATTCTTACTTGCATATCTCCCCAGAACACCTGACTTAAATACAATACAAAAAAAAAGTTCTAAACCAAAATTTATACCTGCTCTGAATATGATAGCGGTGGTGGGCAAATCAACATATTGCCTTTTTCTTGTGCCTGCAGCATTTAGTATTGTAATATTGTCTATAGTAGACATTTAAAATGCATTTGCATAGCTAATAAAGGGTTGATTCACACCTAAGCATCTTTCTAGCATTTTAACACTCGATCAGAATGCTTCTAAACAGCTTGTAAAGTTATTTGCCCTTATTTTAAATGATACTGTTTACATCTTAGTGTTTTAGCAGGGAGCAGTTTAGAAAACTCCTGGCAGCAGTAGATTGAGAGGTTTCTGTGAAACACTTGATCCTGTTGTGAACTGGAGTCCCACACATGGAGAGTCAGGAGTGTTAGGCCTCCAAAAGGATTCACTGATTAGCTTTACTGGCCAAGCCCAGCCTTCTCTGCCTTCCTGGAGAAGCCTCACCCCAATGGGGCTAAATCCCAGCTCTAGTGGCCTGCTTCAGGCCTTGCAAGCCCAAATGGGATTTTACCTTCAAAGGAAACTTAAAGTTCTAAAAATATGTCAAAGGCCCCACAAGAAGGAGGATCACCGTAAAGCTATGCTTGTTTTAACTTCATATATAAGAAGAAAGAATGTATTAAGAAAAATTTGAAAAGTACAAGATCAAAAGATGCCCAAAAAGAGCTGCCTAAAAGGCAGTCCTAAATAAAAAATATGCAATCCAGTCACAAAATCCATAAAAGAGAGCAAAGACCAGAAAACTGACAAAAACAATATGCACAAAACTCCATCACAATAAAATGTTCTCCTGTTCAGGCTTCCTCAGCTCTACCTATAAATAGGCAGAGTGAACCTCAGCAGGAGTGAAGTCAGGATAGCCCCGCCTCTTAGGACTCCACCCACAAAACGCAAGGAACATAATAATGTTTGAGGAGACAGTACATACTTGACAATATAACAGAATTAAAGTAAAAATAAGACACGTAATAATTCCTAATTAACAAAAACAACCATAAAACACAAAAATATACATAAATACCTAACAGAGACCAACATAACCAACATTAATGTCAAAACCACTGAATGGTGACAGAAAAATTATTATTTTATGTTCAGAAAGAGTCCCATTTCACAAAAGTATTCAGTAAAATTCAATTTAATGATTTAAATTTTATGTAGGACAGAGAGTGGTTGGTGCTGCTGCTGCACAGGTCCATAGCCCAGTCTGCTTACTGCTGATTTAGCAATTTATTAATCTAATTGTATTTACATGGCTTTCCTCAATAAGTTTCCTCTGCATCCTGTGACAGATAGGGGGCAGTATAACTCCCATGAACCCCTGTCCAAGACTCCAGACATCAGATAAAAGTCCACAATTTGACTTTATTAATCTTCCACAGTGCACAAAGCACCCTCTCCACCACTATACTCATATAAATTCACAAAACAATCACAATAAACAATTCTCCTCTCCCAGACACGTTGCCACCCTTCCACCCAGCTCAGCTCGCCCTCTGGGAGCTCCCTCAGTCCTTTTATACTCCCTGACCCGGAAGTGTTCCCAATCCCCAGTCCATGTGATTCTTTATCACTTCCGGGTCAGGTACAAGTCCTTTTCTTCACCCCGGAAGCATGTCACTTCTGTTGTTGCTCTTCCTATGACGCACTTCCGGGTTATAGGGCACAAATGATTCTTCGGTCCTCCCTGCAGCTCCCTTTTGCGGCCCCTGTGGTATCCAGCAGGGTCGAGTATAAAAACTACATAGTCCATGATTCCCTGCTGGTCTTCGGGGCACCTCCATGCTGCAGGGAGGGCTCCATCTGACGGCCTGGGGGTATTGGCCGGGATGACAAGCCAGCCATATACCACAGTTCCTAAAGATGTTCATCTTAGGTTTATCAGTAGTTATAAACATTACTGAAAAACTTATTGACATTTTTTAATTATTTACATTTGTTTTCTGTAAATAATCTGCTAGTATGTCATTATAGTATATACTGAGTTGAACTGCAGCTTTCATTTTTTTATTATGTAATGAAATTTTAATTTTTTTTGTGGCAAACAAATTGTTGGGATAGTTTCATGCCCTTGACCACATGACAGCAACAAACATTTATTTTATTAATTGCTGTTTTCCTATTTCAGAAATACAAATATTTTCAAATTTCTTATCAATATCACACTAATGTGCTTTTCTGAACAATGAATAAGAGAAGAAAAACAAAATCACCAAATAAAACAATGAGATAATTGCAGAGTAAATTGAGCCACTGATTGTTACACTGATTTTGACTTTATTAGTCTTTATGTTTCTTTATGGTTCAGCCCAAGATTGTGAGCAGCCAGATCAGACCAAGAGAGTGAGCTGCTAGATTCAAGCTATGGTTTATTTAGTCCTAGACACTGCTGTTTCTTACTTTTGAGATTTCAAGTCTCTGGGAGGAAGAACGTCAAACTCCCACCGGTCTTATGGTGTCTGCCAGTACAGTCTAGACAGCAGGTGTCACATTCCTATTGAGGATCAGTTAGTAGCCACTGTGGGTGACATAACCAGATCGTTCCTTCAGGTGGTGGTCCACAGTGGAAAGTGTTCTGTAGCCTGATTTTAAGGGTGACTCTTGTGACTGGGCACCCTTCCAGCTGCACCTGACAATCAAGCCTAAATTGTAAAAGACAGCTTGATGTCACGTGGAAGGTTTAATGATTAAATTGTACACCAACGCAGTATGTACAGAACTGACTCCTCATTTCTTGATCTTCATCTGTGTCATGATACATTGAAAGTTAGCTCCAGCTGGGATATGTATTGAAACCACTGAGATAGAGAGAGAGAGAGAGAAAGAGAGATAAATGATTCTGATAGAAATACAAGAAACAGTTCCTGTTGCAGATTACACTAAATTGGCCGGATTAGTTGGGACCCCTGAGGCAGCAAAATCAATACAGATGGGCCTGAACAGGATTCTTAATTAAGCAGATGTCTGTAAAATGAAATTTTGCTGCATATTGTACATTTTTACATGTGCCTTAGACAGAAAAACTGAAAGCAATCATTTTGTAAAGCAGTGCAGTTAGCTTCATTTTGGAGGTTCTTTCCTTCCCACCTTGAGACCACCAGAAAGAAGCAAAATAAGAGATGGGATTTGGTGTTATTTTAGAATAATTGTTTTAATAATTATATTTATTTTTTATTACTATATTTAAATTTTCAAATATGTTCTTCAGTGTTGACAACCCTAAAAGCTCATGAAAGTTCATGTTAGAAAATATTCATATTAAATGCATGATATAATTGATTTGAAAAATGGAGAACAGAAGCACCTTGCAATTAACCACTTGGCTTTATCATGGCAAAGGAGATTGGGGGCGTGTTGCATATTCGTCAGAGATGAAAGTAAGAATCTCATTGTAGTCTGCCCAGGTAACAGTGAGCTTGAACTTGACCTGGACTTGACTTAGGAACTTGCAAAGCTAGCATAAGGTTACCATGGTAGAATGGATACCAAACTTGCTTGAAATCAAGACTACACCGCATTTGAAGTGAGAAGCCACTAAAGAATCTCTCTGAGTGCAACTGTAGCTGTAAAAGAAGCCATCAGTAAATGTTATGCCCAGTAATTAAAAATGGATCCCTTGAAGTAGTTACTCTGAGAGCACCAGTTGTCATGAAGGACAGACAAGAGATCAGACAACCTGTTGTGGCCAACAGAGGCAAAGGCAGAGAAGCCACATTTGGAGCAGAAGAGGCCCTGATTTGATGGAGAACGGTCAGTCTGTAACAGAATAAAACACCAACAGAGCTTCCTCTGCTTAGATGACCCCAGGAGACCTCATAAGTAATTCTAGACTTGAGTTTAATGGCTAGTATTACTCCTTGGCAGCGTGTGTTCTTTCGGTAACAGCTGACACCCATTTGGAGTAAATAGGTGATGATGGGTCAAGTCTCCATCATCTGTAAAAAATGAAGACTAGCAAATTTATAAAATGAGAGAAGGATGATAAAAAGTATAAACTTTTGTGATATTGAGATGTTCAGAAGGCGCTACCTCAGATTGAGAAGGTTAGAGAAGGTCTCCCTGGCATACACTAATTTACTTTCTAGTGTTTATTTTATGCTTTGTGTTATGTCTAGATCATCTCTGATACTTGGGTATACATTTGCTTAAAATTCTATATTGTTACTTTGGATCTTTACTTATTGTAGGTTAGAAAAAGCCCTATTGGATCCAGCTATGATATAGCGGGTTGGATAATGGATGGATGGATGGAGAAAAAGCCCTAATAGTGCTGCAAAGTATACAGTATATTACATTCAAAAACATTCAATATTTAAAACAACCTTAGGGTATTTGGGAAGCCAGGTCCAGTTCCAGCAGCAGTAGGTGCAGGGCAGGAATCATCACCGGCAGGATTACCCGGCCATTGCAAGGCACATTAACCCATACCCACACACTGCACTGGTTAAAAAGTAACCAGTCCACTAGGTCAATCTACATTTCTGAAGTGCATCTGACTCAACATCTTTTTTTCAGCCAAAATCTATATATATAATTCACTAAGGCAAGACACCCATGGAAAGCAAGCCGGAAGGGGCGTGGATTCACTAAGCCGCCGAAAAGTAAGACACCTATGGCACACGCAGGAAGGAGCCACTCACACCAACTCCAAGACCATTGGATACGACGACAACTCACAGAGCCACGCCCACCAACTCGGGTGCGACGACACAGAAAGAATCTCGTCATTTATATTCGTCTGTCGTAGAGACCTCATGTACCTCGGAGCCACCTTGACTGTTCATAGAGGCATGTTTCTCGCGGAGGTGAGTCGCCATATGCAGCGTGTAAAACAGTTTGTGAGGGGTATTTCATGAGATACTTAAAACATTCCTTTACAACTGAGGTTAAAACACAATGAAGTAAGCAGTCTTTAAAAACCGAGTTTTCGGTTACGACGCATGACCGCGTGCACCATAGCAAACTGTTTTACACACTACATACAGCAATTTGCATCCATGACAAACATGCGTCTTCTTCACTTTTTAGACAACTGTGTCTTTCCAGAAGTTTTCAACCATCAATAAATAATTATGCGGTATTTGTTATGCCGCGGGTTCACTATTGTGTTGTATTTTGCTCTCTCCAGAGTTCCATCTTTTCATTCGCTTACTGTTGTATTCTCACACCAACCCGTTTTAGACAACCGTGTCTTTCCAGAAGTGTTTAGCACTCAATAAATAATTATGCATGAGATTGAGTGTGTGTCTAGCCAGCGCAGAGAGGCGTGGGTAAGCCGCTGAACCCCATTCGGGCTGCAAACCGTGGAATTCCCACTAAGTGCGACTCATACGCTCCCACTGGTTACATCCCAACCCTTTGTACACACCCCCTCCCACCTCGCTACTACCGTGGTCGGGTGTATTGGTGGATTATATATAGAATAGCAGCCAAAACCACACAGAGCAATGAAACGTCTACGTCAGTCACAGGTACATCTGAGGCGGTCCGCCAGTTTTCAGTCACGGACGATTGTGTGTTGGTTCGTTCCGTGCATTGTTACAATGTTGCTTTTCTTGCTGATTTATTACATTACCGATTTTTCAAATGTTAATTTTCTCCCTGTGCTTAAAAATCATTTAAAAAAAACGGCCTGATTATCTGGCGTATCGTATACCGCGGGTTGGCTAGTATGTATTAATGTTGGTGACACAGTGGTTTGCTTTGCTACCTTATGGATCTAACGTCCTAGGTTAGAATCCTTCACACAGTTAGAACAATAAAACATTAGAACAGTTGTGACAAGAATACATCATCCAGCCTAACAAGCTAATCTATCTATTTACCTAGATTCTCCAAAATAACTTTAAGCCAAGATTTGATGGTCCTTAAAGTCCCGCTGTCCACCACATTACCTGGTAATTTATTCCATGTGTCTGTGTTTCTTTTCATGAAGAACAACTTTCTAATGCTTGTGGGAAATATGCCCTAAAAAGTTTCCAACTGTGTGCCAGTGTTCTTGTTGAACAAAATTTAAAGGAGCAGACTAGATCCACTGTACTAATTCCTTTTATAATTTTAAAGACTTCAGCCAAGTCATCTCATAATCTCTATTTCCTTAAACTGAAAAGGTTCAACTCTTTCAGTTTCTCCTTATATGTATTACCTCTCAGTCCTGCAGTCAACCTAGTCTCTGCCCTCTGGACTCTCTCTAGTGTTGCTGTGTCATTTTTGTAATAAGTTGTTGCATGTTCTTCCCTATTTGTGCATAGGTTTTTCACCTGGCACTCCTGTTTTCCTTTCATCAGAGGCATGCAGATTAGGTTAACTGGCAATTCTAAACTGAATTGCCGCCCTAATGTGAGTGAAGTGGTGTGGGTGTGAGGGCCTTGCATAAGACTGGCACCCAATTCAATGTTCAGTTTTGCCTTATACCAAAATGTTATGAAGACAAACTCTTGCTCTGTGTTGTTTTGAATTATTGGTACAGTGTACGGCTTAGATTTTGTTAAGTTCAAAATTATTTTGATGTGTATGTAGCACAGTGAAATTTTGACCTGCATGTTTCTTCAGAATAATAACAATAGTAGAATACCAACAAGAGATGCTCAAAAACTATATATATATATATATTTACACTTTCAGTTTTTCGGTATAATGATTAATTTTGTTCCATTTCCATAAATACAGTTGTCATAGACCTGCTTTAAAAATATATGGGGCAATGCAAGCATTGATGGTGTTAGGAATTTTACCAACCAACAGTGTTTTTAGTTTAATTTTGGCATTACATCTGGTATAATGTCACATTGTACATTGTTTGTAAATGTTCATGGTTTAAAAGACAAAAGAAAAAGTAGTTTTTTTTATAGATAATTCTGCATGTCACCTTTTCAGATATGTGCTGGCCTTAGCTCTTATGCGTATTCATGTAGGTCATGTATTCCTGTCAGCTTTCAGTATTATGAAGCGCTGCATTCAGCATTATCATTCCTTTAATCTAGAAACAATATTTCATGTTTCCCTTATCTTGTGGTTATTGTGAGATGGAACATATTTGGCATTTTCTCGAGCCAGCATTCACAATACGATTGTGTGCATTATAAATGAGTTATGGGACATCAGACCTCTAATGTACATATTCTTCTGTTTTATTTGCATTTATTTACTGAGCTTGAATTTTTAACCAAAGCAACTTACAAATCAAAATGCACAATCAAATCAATTCAGTTTTTTTTAATTTAAACACTAACAGGATATGCTACTCATTTTGAAGCACATAACGAGTCTGTGCTGCAATTAGCCACTAGATTACGGTGTATTATTTTATATAGTGTCTTTTGTAATGTTACAGTAGGTTTCCTGAAAATAGCGTTCACTGTTTATAGCTTTGTAATAAATAAGACTGAAGCAGATTTGAAAAATGGATGGATGTGTGAATGAGTAAGTGATGCTTTGAAAAGTACAATAAAAGCAAAATGCCAACTGCTTGCCTGTGTTTGTAATTTTCACTAATCAAACGTGATTATTTATGAGCGGGGTATTTTTTTCTTCTTGCAGTGTTTAGTGGTCACCCATAGTTTTAATTATTTATTTGTTTTTTTAATGTGCCTGTTTTAGAGCACTGACATGTCTCAGAATATTCTTCCATATTCAAATGCATACACTCTTCATCTGTACTGAGTAGGTTAAAGGAACTCATTTGTGCTATGATTTTGATATAAATCCTTGCAGTATGCTATATTCTGTGTTGTATTTGAGTACATTTAATGTGTCAATTTGGGATCACCTGTGATACAGGATATCTTTACGTTGGTTTAACGGATGGATGTCCAGTACCGTGGCTCCAGTATGCTTTTTTTGTGTTATAAGTTTTGTTTTCCTGTTCTTCTTTGTTTTCAAGTCTTAACTGCGTATATTTTTAATTGTCTATTCTGTATTTCTACTTTGTGTTGCTAGTGTGGTTGAGTAAGGTAATGCAAGTCCCACAGATCGATGTTGGGGCACCAACCTGGTCATCCTTGCTTAATTCAGTCTAAGAAAATACAGGTGGGCCAAGGAAAAGTAGCCCACCTCCGGCGATAGTATGACAAAATGAATGAGCAAGTGGATTATTTTTATTCACTTACTCACATGTTACAACAGAGTATGTTGGCTGATACTGCTTGCAGCTCTTCAACAGTGATGCTGCAGATAGTGTTTGTGATGTTTTCCTTGAGTTCATCCAGGGTATGTGGATTGTTGGCGTACACTTTCTGCTTTAAATTTCCCCACAGATAAAAACTGCATGTGGACAAGTCCGGGGAATGTGGTGGCCATAACCTCTTGCTCACAGTTCACTTCTTTGTAAACAGTACATGAATCCGTGCCAGTTAGTTGTGTGAGGTGTGGCATGTTGCCCCATCTTTTTGGAAAAAGGAGTGCATTTCTTCTTCTGGTGTTAGTTGGTCGTAAACTTGTTCAAAAATGTCCATGTAAACCGTGGTATTCACAGCTGATTCGAACAAAACTGTGCCCACTATTTGTGTTCCTGACACACGCACCAAACGCCAATTTTCTGGTGTTCCGTGAGTCAAGTGGGGAGCGTGGCACCAGTATTGGAGGCAGGCTTCTTTTCCATGGCCCACCCTGTATAACGAAATATAACTATGTGCTGCAGTACAAGTAACAAAAAAGCAAAATTGGAAAGCTGTCAGGCTAGATAAATTAAAAAATTATTTCTCTCTCAGGTTGTAAGGATCTCCGTCAGCTCCAGCAGCAGTGGCCTGTATAAGTGGAGAATCAGGAGGGGCAAGTCAAATGCCCTCACTGAATGTCTTCTCAGTACTGCAGAGGGAATTAAAGGGGAGAAGTTTAGCGCAAGTGTCCCCTCTCGACCCAAGGTGCTTGAGATGAGCCCGGAGGGTGTTCCGCAGACATGCATGCATGATGAAAGGCTTCTAGTCCTCATGAAATTGTAATAGATAAAGCTGATTCAGTCATCATAATTCATTTAGTAAACATTGTGATATATTGTGATGTTCATCCTGGCCAATACCCCCATGCCGCCAGGTGGAGCCCTCCCTGCAGTATGGAGGTGCCCCGAAGACCAGCAGGGCATCATGGACATTGGAGTCTTTATTCACAGCCCTGCTGGATACCATGGGGGCCGCTAGAAGACGCTGCAGGAACAGAGGAACAGCGATTATTTGCCCTAAGCCCCGGAAGTACGTCCGAGTCACATGGACAAGAGGAATTACGTGCTTCTGGGGTGAAGAAAAAGGACTTTGTATGTCCCACATGGACAGAGAGAGGGAAACACTTCCGGGTCGAGGACTATAAAAGAGACTACAAAACACTAGAGCGTCGAGCTGAGCTGGATGGAAGGGTGGTAACACATATGGGTGTGGAGGATTGTTTATTGAGAATTATTGTATTGTTTAATGAGTATTGTGGATAGGAGGGTGCTTTGTGCACTGTGCAGTTTAAATAAAGTCAATATTTGGACTTTTACCTGGTGTCTGACGTCTTAGACAAGGGTTCCAGGGAGCGATAGCGGACTCAATCTGTCACAACATATTTTGTTTTCCAATTCTGGATCATGGGAGTATTGAGCAAACATTAGGAGTCGAGCATCGAAGAGGAGCCAAAAACATACACTCAACTTTACATGTATACAGAGGCAAATTAGCGTTAATTTACTAAATGACTAGTGAATTGGAGAGTAAACTTGAATACAGTATTCAGCGAATGCTTCCCCACAAGCTAGGGAAAATGTATAAACTCCACAGAGGTAGTGTCTGTGAGGGGATTAAAAACTAACATCTTAGAGGTTTGACACTCCTAACCGCTGCACCACCCTTCTGGAGTTGGAATGGTTAAATTTCTATATGGGGCACATTTGGTATGCCAGAAAGCATTTTGTGCCAATCCTCTGTTAAGTGTACTTTATTAAAAAAAAAATGTAGATGAATCTACAGTATGTAATATACGATTATGTAGCATAGCATGAAGTCATACCATAAAAGCATTGACAAATCTGGCAGTTGGTAATCTATGTAGTACCTTTCCTTTCACTCTGTGAGTATGGTCACTACGCACTTACTTTACTTTTAGGAGGGAGGGCCCCAGCAGTTTTAAAAATGTTTTTTTTTTTCCAGGCAATCCAAAATTTGTAAAAAAAAACACTCCACATAAAAGTCCAGTTCAGTGACACATTCATTTACAAGGTTATCTGCTGCAGCTGTTTCTAGTCACTTATTTCTAGTGGATATTTGCATGTTTACCAAATGAGTCATGACTCCAGATTTGCTAAGTGGTCCGATCCTCTGCACAGTAAATAAGGCCATTCTGACAGTCTCCCAGCGTGCTTTATGCACTTGACATTTAGATTCTCGGGCCATGTTCCTATAGATTTTTTTTGGCCATAAATGTGACTGAAAACTGCTTTTGCATATTAGCTACAAATTTTCTTGATTACCTAACTCATAACCCCCCATTTCCATAGTTACTGTCTTACAAAAAAATCAGGTCTGAGGGTCACAGAACACAAAGCAAAAACAAAGCATTTCCATGGCTATTGAATTTCTGTACAGTAAAAGCATTTACTTGGAGGTCACATGCCTGCAGTGCTTACTGTATTAACAAATAATTGCTTTAAACAAGCAAAATGCTATTCTGATGAGGTCTAACAGCCATTAGCCAAACAAATGTGTTAGCCACTGTTGTGTCAGTTACATTCTGATCATTACTTTGAATTACAAAGAGCCTTTTTGCCATCTGCGGATTTATGTCTACACATTTTCTGCTTTAATAGACACCTCCTTTTTGATATACCCTTCACTTATTTTTATCACTCTCAATCGACATAATTTAAAGAGATTTTGTAATCAAAGAGCATAATATCATGAATAATTTAAATAATGTGTTGTGTTATGACCTCCATTCATTTTATATATCCTATAGACATTCTGCTTCTTTGCTTCTAATGATAACATTGTAGTACTAAATTCACCATGCTCATCCATTATAATGGAAACAAGGATATTCTTGAAACTACATGGCATGTTCATAGTACTTGATAAAGTCATTTATAATAATTTATCTTAATTGGGGCAGAATGGTGGTGCAGTAGATATTGTTGCTGCCAAGGTTTAATTCCCACACTAAGATGTTGTACAAGTTGATTGTTGATTGAGTTTTCCTTTAGTTTTCTGTGGGTTTCTTTCCTGGTACATCAGTTTTCTTTCTACAATTGAAACACATACAGTTAAATCACTTTGCCTCGAGATGAATTGAGTGGGTTCCTGCCGTGCTCCTGAAACTGTCAGGGCAGAATCTAAGAGTTATTAGATCAGAAAACGAATGGATGGTGTCAGAGGAAATCAGAAACAAAAAAAAACTAAGGGTCGTAGAGGAGGATGCCCATTTAATTTTGTTGTCTGACGGATGAGGAAGATATAGCACCCACATACTGAACAAAAGGTTTTGGTGTATCACCTGAAAAATACAATAAACTTCATAGCATAGTTCTCAGAAGCTGATCTGAGAGTGAACAGGGACTTCTGCTGAGAGCTTCGACTAAATTAGGCTTAGATCAGAAGGGGCGTGGCTTCACAGACAAGGGAAGTGACCTTATTGGTCTTACGTTGTTTTCTTTTCCTCCTTTGTAAGGAAACAGATTTAACAAAAGTTAGCACTCTTTTACTCCTCCTTGTTCATCCAGTACAAACCTTTAAAGTGCTTCCCATGCCCACATGTCTGACAATGGATAATAAAAATCTTTCATGAAGTATGAATAAAGTAAACAAGGCTGTTGGTTCCTTAAAAATGAGCTCTTCAGAAAGGAATATTCCAATTTTTAAATGGAGTTGCTATTTTTCTTTTACTAGACTTCTCCTATAGAAGTTTCAGAATGGTTTTTACAGCCTTTTCTGACACCAACAGGTCAGGTCAGGTCGGGGAGCATGCACTGCTACAATGCATTGCCGCACCCACCACATGACAAAACAACTCGGGATCGAGTGCCACACACCCCTTTCCTCATGAATGCTCTCCCAATCCATCTACTGACTTCATTGGAAGAGTCACCAGAGACATGAATGTCGATGTTGAGGTAAGTAAACCTCTCGAGAAGGTCGACACTCTCTCCACAGACAGACACAATGCCAATGGCTGCGCCTAAGAGGTCATTAAAGGCCTGGTTTTTATCCAGGACATTTGCAAGCCCAGACACTCAGACTCCTCACTCAGTCTATCGGTTGCCCTGATCAGAGCCTCCATTGACTCCACGAAGATCACAGCATCGTCAGCAAAGTCAAGATCAGTGAATCTTTCTTCACCAACAGATGCCCCACAGCCGCTGGACCTCACGACTCTCTCAAACACCCACTCCACGCAAGCATTGAACAGAGTAAGAGCAAGAATACAACCCTTATGAACCCCAAAATGGAACTCAGAAAAATGCATAGGTTGTGCCTCCACTCTGCACAGCACTCACAGTACCAGTGTACAGGCCAGCCATGATATCCAGCCACCTTGAGGGGATCCCGCAAAGTCTCAGGATGTCCCACTGGGTAGCTCAGTCATTTGAGTCAAACACTTTTCAAAAATCAACAAATGCTGCAAAGAAACTCTGCCGATATTTATGTTTGTGCTGCATGAGGACCCTCAGTTCCAGGATGCGGTTGATGGTAGATTTCTTAGGCGTAAAACCAGACTGCTCTGGTCACTGGTAGGTGAGCAAGTGATCACGGATCCTATTTAGGAAGACCCTAGCACCGGCTTAAACAGAGCAGTGTGCCTCTCCTTGCCTCTTGGTGTTTTCACGTGATGGTTTTGGCTTTCTCTTATCTGCTCCAGAATTGGACTTCTAGTTCTTGATTTTGAACACTGATCCTCTGTTTTTGTTTATTCCTGAAGTAAAGAAAATGTAAGTTGTTGTTATTGCAAGTAATTGAAAAATTTCCTGCTTATAATCAGATTTCAATATTTTATTATTTCTGAAGTTGTTAATTTAATACAACATCTTCTTCACCAGGCTGTGAGGACTAAAGTGAAGATATCAATAAGTGGTCATTAAAATAAGCAAGTTCTTCTAGGGGCTTGATTGTCTAATTATATTATCTTTCTTTAAGTAATTTAATTAGTCTGGTTTTATACCACATGTGAATTGCCTTTTATATTTTAGTTTAGTCAGTTTTTGAATTCTTGTTATCTAATTCTTTTGCTTGAGGTTTTCTTTTTATTTGGAGATATTTATACTTGATGAATATTATTTTGTTTCATTTATGACCCTCTTCCATTATTGTTCTGTTATTGATTTTTGACAGCTGGATGTGGTCTGAGTTTAATTCTATATCTTTAGGTGGATCTAGACCTTAGCTCATGTGGCATATTTATTTATTTGTTTAGCCAAGGTTTATTAAGATTAAATGCCACAGTACAATATTTAAAATAGAAGTCAATCAAAATTCAATAAGTTTTGAAGAGAACTGAGACAGGACAAGGTGAAGTGTTGGGGTCTCACAGAGATTCCCATTTAGTAGTTGGTGGGCGGCCGGAATTCTTATCCAGCCATGACACCCAGATTTTGGAAGGACCTGGGAAGAGAGTATTTTCAGGACAGTTTCTCCCCGGGCTGACAGAGGGCAGCCCCCTTGGTTTCCAGCAGGACCACAGGTCATGAGCATGGGAGCTGTTGAAAGCCGTGGCCACCGCCAGGGGGTGCATGGACATTTCAAGCGCCTTATTTCCGGGTGTGGTGGAAGTGTGGCCGGAAGAAGCTTGTTGGGCACCTGGAGACCTTCTGGGTGCCCTATAAAAAATGGCCGGTCACCACCATTCAATGGCCAGAGTCAGGAGGAAGAGGACAAAGCCTGAGGAGGAGTGAAGAGAGAAGGACTGGTGGCAAGAAGGAGCTGTCTATTGTTTGTTGGGTGATTGGTGCACTGTGCTGTGGGGAGCAGGGTGAAACGCTCCCCAATTGTAAATAAACAGGTGTTGTGTGGCCAAACCTGTCTCCTGCATGTCTGTGTCTGGGTTAGGGTGGCTGTACGCGCCCTGGTGGCTCACAATAACAACAACGCTAATGTAAGTAAAACAAAAAACAAGGAAGGAACCAAAATAGTTTCTTCTGTGCAGTCTCCAAAATGGCTACTCCAGTGGGTTAGTGTGGCTCCAACAGATGCAGGCCCTATACTGAATTTCATATTTCTAGTCGTCTTGTTTCTCATGTGGGAAAAATACCAGAAGGACTGGGACATCTGGGGAGGTGGGAAAAATACAAGAAGGACTGGGACATCTGGGGAGGTTCACAAGTGAGGTCAGTGCTGTTCTGTGGGTTCCTCGGGTTCCTCCTCCACACTAGGAGGTAAGCAAATATGTTTTGCTCAAGCCCGTCTCCCATTTCACCTTTTGAGCAATGCCTCCAACACACTCACATAATGCGCATGTATGACAAAGTACAATATTCCAAAAAAATGAAGTAAAATGTGTTACATCAAACTTAAAGCTCACTCCTTCCCACTTTGAAGAGCTACTGTATGTGAAAAAAGCAAACATTTAAAGAACAATTTAAAGGAGGCCAGCTGTGTTTATTTTAGAATGACATTCTTGCCAAATTTTGGAAAAGCTTTGCATAGTTCTTTGTAAAGAAATTTGCCGTTTTTCTAGTTTTAGGTAATACAGAACATTTCTTTTCCTTTGAGTTATAGAGGGAGGTTAGATTAGAATAGATTACATTAGTTTAGATTAGGTAAAATTTATTAATCCCAAACTGGTCAAGATAATTCATCATGTGCATAATGTGGTAGAAGTAATCACAGTATATTTATCTGTACCTCATCTGGTGTCATTATAAACGGTCTCATTAAACAGGAATAATTGTGAATCTCATAGTGTTGGAAAGGTAAGCAAATGTTCTCCCCCACAATGGATTTAGTTTAAGACCATCCGGTGTCTGCGCCAGGGAAATCTCTATGAGTTTTCTGAAATTCTGAGGGACACAATGAAATTCAATTAAAACTGAGATGATGTATCTAGCCAGGTGCAACTTCACTTTCAATTTCAGTCCCAATAAACATTAAAGTAAAAAGAACACTCTCTATGAACATCTGGCATTATACAATAGTTTTAATTCAATAATCAATATTTTGTTATCCTATTATAATCTCTGCTTAAAAATGATTTTGCTTGTATCTTTGAGTTCATGTAACGTACACCTACCTGCATTAACAGTTTTTTAGATCCTCAGGGTAACATATGTATGATAATTTAATGTAGAATGAATGCGTTTTACTGTACAGTGCACATGAAACATCATGACTACTGGAATTAGAAAGCTCAATTCAGTTGCTAAACAGGCAATACAGACTCATAATAAAAGTAATGCCCCCCTGCACTTTACACCAACAGTAAAAAATAAATCAAATGATTATTCGAAAAGTATAAAGGCTGCTTTTTTTATTCCTTCTTGTGGTGCTTCAATACAGATTAGAGTTGGTGTGAACTGGACAAATGAGGCACTTAAGCTGCCCTGATGTTTGCTTTTGGTGTGAATTAATGGTCAGGGTGGCTTATCTGACTATCAACAGAGCACTGTCTTTTAGGCTACAACTTAAGTAAGTAAAAGTATTCAAAAATCCCTTCATGCAAAACTGAGTTACCTGGACAGTTCAGCAGAAAGGATGACACCTCATTTTGTCCTCTCTTTAGCACCAGGGATTGTGTGTTGATGACATTGTTTATCATTTGGTTCCAGTCCCTAAAATATTGTGGATAATTTTATCCTGAAAGATGTGTGCATTGAACATTTTTAAGGTGAATCACATTAATATTAATTTGGGCCAGTATAGCCCAGTTCAGCCAAAGCCAGTGTCTGAAGTGGAACCAAATAAGTGCCTGAATTCTATGTTTTTCTTGACTTCTTGGTTCTCCTCCCATTGCGTTGCTATTTTTAGCCTGATTTCATAATCAAGCTTCCCCCTTGGAGTTCCAATCAGGATGAAATTTGTACATTAGATTGGAGAGCAGAAGGTGGGGTCCGTCCCCCTTCAAGGAAAGAGTGGTAGGTGCAGATACACATTTATTAAAGACACAGTACCGGACCACTTCAAGCCTTGCCTGAAGCCCATATTTTTTTGGGCTGTTGGAAACTTTGCACACACACACACACACACACACTTACACACCATGTTGCCCCTAGGATGATTCAAAATTTAAATTTCTCATAATATTCTCTTTAATATTTTATCAAAGTATATTTTGACAGTAGTGTGGTGCAGAGTCCTGGGTTCAATTTTTGAGTCCATTCACTGTTTGTGTGGTGCCAGCACATGTTGGATTCTCCTTCATTCCAAACTTGTACAGGATAGATGGACTGGAGGCTACAAGTTAGCCCTGTGTGAATGAGTGAATATGATGGTGTGCCTTATGAATTACATGTGTCTAGTTGGCTCCTGCCTTGTGCCTAACACTACTGAGACTGTCTCTGGCTTCCCACAACTCTGTAATTCAGAACATAAGAAGTATTTTTTTTAAAGATGACCTCACTGTACTTGGTCCTCGACCTTACATTACAGGCTGTGTCTTCTGTGTGTAGATTTTTTTGAGTGTTACTCTGGTGTTCCATTTTGCACACAACTTAAAGATGTTTTTAGGTCCATTGACAATGCTAGGTTGTGTTTTCATATCACTTGTAATGAAAAAAAAAAAGCCTAGTATATCTTACACATTTTGCTGCTGGGCATTTGCAAGTCTAAGTGTGATAAATGAATTAAGGAAATTAATAGTTGCAACTTTGGTGTTATGTGATGATTAATTCACCTTTGGCAAAGTATTACAGTGACCATCTCTGTAATAAATACTGTAGGTGTTTCAGGTACTTTGTTCTGCTTGCTTCAGGTTACATTCTTTCAGATAAAAAAAAAAAGATCAAGGCTACTCTTACACCAATTACTCATTTAATTTATTTTTTCGACTTGCATAATGCTAAACCTTTCTTTCTTTTGAAGGTGACTCGTTCTTTGGTCAAACCATCTAGAAACTTTAGGTATCAGGCTGAGAACAGCACATTTACTTTTGTTCTGAATAAATGATAATGTAATTTTTTTTTTTTTAAAGTAATGATGGCACTGACACTAAAGGCTGATACAATTATTTTACCAGAATTTTAATGCTGGCTATTTGTAGAGATGAACGGTTTATTTAAAGATAGCTATGAATATTTTTGCAGTTATTTAACAATTAGTATTGTAATGTTAAAGTAAAGAAGAAAGATTGAATGCTTACACCTTCCTTTGTTTTTCTTTATAAACCCATAATACAAATTCCAGTTTCCAGAGTTTATTGTATCTTAAATGCCATTGTTTTGACAGTGCTGTGTATTTCGAGGGTGGGTGGGCATATTGACCGGTTACTATATTTAATCAAATATAAACATTGTCACGAATGCGCGCCAGAGTATCTCCTTGTCGGTTCCTTCAAGGTATGGCTTAACCCGCCGGGGTGAGAGGGGGCGCTTGTCACTAACTGTGTCTTCTCCTCCCTGCTGCTCCAAGAATGCTCCCATGCAGGGCAATTAGCTCCGCCCCTTCCTGTCCTCCTGAAATAAGAACCCTGAGGGCCTCAAAGGAGTCGTTTTTCGAGATTGAGTCTTGACCACTACAGAGCTCCTTGATAGACTTCTTTTGTCTTTGGTGTTACTGGCTAACCTGAGCCTTGCTTTCTGATATTTTGCTGGCAAAGCGCTATACTTACTTGCCGGACAGCATTTCCTTCAAGAAGAAAAGAAAAAAGCAATTAAACAGGACAACCTGGTTGGTGATCCAATATTTATTAAGGTTCTCCGGTGCTCGGCCACTTTACAACATATTGTTTCTACTCACTCAATAATATAGGGTTTAATAAATTCCTGTATTGACTGATACTTTTGTGTTTGGTGTTCTATGAGTTGGCAGTCCACTCTGAAGGCTGCTGTTTAAAAATAAATTGTTGCTGTTTCTGTCTGTTCTTACAGTTATAGCACTGGCTGATTTATTGCTTCAGGTTCACACATTGAGCCCCCAATATGATATATAATTCTACAGTACTGCATATTTGATCAGTCATAATACATATCATTATGTATTCTCTCTCTGTGCCTGCTATTTAGGCCATTGCTTACTTTAAAGACACATCTACTACAACATCTCATTTATTCCATTTATAATTGGCAAATTTTTTATCAGTATTTCCTTAGTATTTTACATTTAGACTCTGCCTTCACTTCTGATAATTCACTTACATTTAATATAGTAATGCTTCCTTGGTCTCTTAGCACTGTTATAGTGAAATTAAAATATCGCACTATACTCAGAATGACCTCCACTGAGTTAAACCCAATATAGACTGCAAAGTACAGTATATGCACTGGTTTAAAGCAATTTAATAATAATCACTGGTTTAAGGCAATGCAAAAGTGGCACCGGCCATTGGCAGTGAAAACTACAAGTCTGGCCAACTGACATGTATGTTGACATGTCATTTGCTCAGTCCTCCTTCCACTGAATGGAGCGAGATGTGCTTAGACTCCAAAATATTAAGGGTACACTGGGACATCAAACAATGAATTATTAAAACCAACAACCGTCCTAACTCTAAAATGCTAGAATTGGACTACACACTTTCTTATTAAGTTGGGTTTATTTTATAGAAGGAAATTGCAATCAGAGGGTTGGATATTGTATGTCTTACCTGGCCAGGCCTAGTATCCAATTTGCAGCCGATTATTTCCTTTTGTTATTCTGTTCACATGCTATTTGAATTTATGGTGCTACCCACTTTGCTCTGTTCACGTGATATTTCAGAAAACATTTTGGAAGAATGATAAAGTGGTTGTTGATGTACTAGTTGGTCTACAGTAAAATAATTAATGATAAGCTCTAAATATTTTGAGGAAATAAAATCAAACTAAACACATTAGGCCTGTATTCCACTGTTCCCAGTTCAATGGTACTAGAAAGGTGACATTTCTGGGTGACCTTGTCATTATTTTTGCATTGTACATTATTAAATACGGTAAAACGTCATTATGTCACAATTTGGTGAATTTGAGCAGCATTATTTTTAACAAATTGCTCCATTTGGAGCTGCCATTTTGATGGGCATTCACATGGAATTTTTCCCAATGGGATACTCATAATTTCCATCTGTTGCACAGACCACAACACAGCATTAGAAGGGGAGAGTATGCTTGGGCCACTGTCTTTGGTCTTCAAAGACCCCAAAAAACAAAGGCAAATGTCAAATGCAAATCTATTTTGCCCTGCTTTTTGAAGCATTAATGCCATACCAGATGACAGAACAGTAACTCAGCTCATATGCCTTTAAGCAGCCTTAGGTGGCGCTCCACATCTCTCTTTAGCTGTAAGTAAACTAATGCCTTGTGACCTCTTTAGATTTTTACTACTGTTCACAGTCATCTGACTGGAAGAGGTCTGTCCACTGGTCATATCAAATTCCTTTCAGGTACTTCCCGTGTCCTTCTTGGGTATGGCTCCATTGTCCACCCATCAATTATCCAACCTGCTATATCCTAACTACAGGGTCACGGGGGTCCACTGGAGCCAATCCCAGCCAACACAGGGCACAAGGCAGGAAACAAACCCTGGGCAGGGTGCCAGCCCACCACAAGGTGCGCACACACACACCAAGCACAACCTAGGCACAATTTAGGATTGTCAATGCACCTAACCTGCATGTCTTTGGACTGTGAGAGGAAACCAGAGCACCAGGAGGAAACCCACGCAGACACAAGGAGAACATGCAAACTCCACACAGGGAGGACCCGAGAAGCGAACTCGGGTCTCTTTACTGCGAGGCAGCATTGCTACCACTGCACCACCGTGCTGCCCTGGCTCCATTGTGATTGTGATGCTTCTAATTGTCCACTGAAAACAAAGAACAACTCACTCTGAGACTTCCACTCTTTCTTAATAAATCACTGCTCCATTGTCTTGGATTGACATGCTACCTGTTGTTATTATTATGGCTTACCCTACTTGAGCATTTTCAGCTGCTGTCCACAGTGTTTACCTGGGGCCATGCTTGACACATCTAGTGGTATCCTGTCTTTTCCCCAATCGTTTTCTCCTCCATGTGCTTCTAACATTAGATTTTCATTGCACATGAGTTTAATTAGCAGTCTTAAAGTTTAGGATAGTGAACAAAACAAACAAGTTGATTAATGATGTTGCGCTATGTGGCAAATATTTGAATGTATTCCAAGTGTATTTTTCCTAACCCATTTATGGCAATAGTCTTAGACTTTCTTTAACTGTTTCCCATTTCATCAGCTTAAAAAAGGCAATGCCTAATCGTACTGTGCATCAGCCTCAATCTCAAAAGATAACAACTTGCCAGTACATTAAGTTTTATTTAGTATGGCGCTAACCCGAACATGTGGCTTCAGTGATATGCTTCAAAACCAAATATCCATTTTGTATTTAAATTTATGATCTCCTTTCCATGCTTAGCTTCTCTGCCAGCAAAACAAGTCATGCATTGAAAAAGGAAAATTCTTCTTTTGCCTTTTGAAAAGTGAGTGAGGTTTGAGGGATGCTGGAGAAGTCAGAAAGCATCCCTCGTGCTGCTGCTATTTCCACTGAAGAGCCACAAGTTTTAATGCTCATCGTGTTCCCCCACATTTTAAAAAGGCAGAGATTTGCATGATATAAAAGTCCTTTTTGGTGATTAAACAGAAGAAATTCCACAGGGCTAAATTACATAAATATTTTTGAAATGCTTTGCATTTAAGTAGTTATGTTACAGTTTGCTTCCCGGGTCCTCCCTGCGTGGAGTTTGCATGTTCTCCCCGTGTCTGCATGGGTTTCCTCCCACAGTCCAAAGACATGCAGGTTAGGTGGATTGGCAATCCTAAATTGTCCCTAGTGTATGTTTGGTGTGTGGGTGTGTGTGTGTGCCCTGTGGTGTGCTGGTGCCCTGCCCGGGGTTTGTTTCCTGCCTTGTGCCCTGTGTTGGCTGGGATTGGCTCCAGCAGACCCCCATGACCCTGTGGTTAGGATATAGCGGGTTGGATAATGAATGGATGGATGGATAGTTATGTTACTTTGCGGTATTCATGATCCAATAGAAAGTTGGTTTACGTGCTTTTGATTATTTCATTTACACTTTTAAAATGCAAATTGAACCATTAATGGTCAGTGATCCCCCGTTTTAAAACTGGTTTCCTCAGTATTCACCGGGGTATTTAAAAGCTTTCTCTTTTGAAGTGCAAAGGGTCAATTTTGCTATTTTGACCAGCTGTGGAGATAAATAATAAAGTGGGTAACTTAAAGTCAGAGAAGTTACTTTATTAACCTCAAAATATTTTCTCTGAATGTATTTATTTGGTAGAATACATTTTGTGGTGTGTTTTGCTTGGTTGTTTTCACGGAAGAGTGCACACCATGATGGACCAGATAGATATATCCTATGCAGACTTATGGTAAGATGCTGCCAGCTTCAGGTGCAGGGGTCTGCGACCTTGTGTATTAGATAATTCAGTCTCAAAAAACACTTTATCCTAGAAAATGCAATCTATCATTTTCAAAAAAAAAAGAGAAAAAGAGTTAGACATGGAGCTGTGCCATTTCAAAAATTTCTGTAAATACTACTGAATGTAAATATTGTCAAAATTATCAATTTAAAAATTGCTATGTGAACTCTTCTTTAAACCATCCAAGTCCTTTGAAATTCTGCCCCCAAGGGTGTAAATTAAACTAATTTCATTTTTTAATTAAATGAAGTGCTGCCATATTTCACAAAAAACTAAAATTGGCATGCAGATGCTAGTCTGTACAATTAGATTCCTAAAATTTTGTCAAAACACAGATGCTGAATCATTTTGATGTTAAACATTGCAGTTTGTGCTCATGCTTCACACTAATTGAGGCTATATGACTTTTATTTAAATATAAAATTGATTATCGGGAATTTATCTTGATTTTATGGATTTTATTTATCTGTTTTAATTTAGAACATATAGTTGTTAGAGTTTGGAACTGTTAATTTTATCCTGCTGAATTCAGACACATTTGTCAGGGTTACGGCCTTCACGCCTTCATCCCGTGCTTGTTTTATATGTTAAACTGGGCTTTCTCTGAGTACAGCAGCTCCTCCCACATGCCAAATACAGGAAGTTTAGGTTGGTTAGCCACCATAAATTTGCCCATGTTGAGTAAGTGTAATCTTTATTTGTGTTGGACTGGTGACCAGTCTAAGGTTAATTCTTGCATTGTACATTGTAGTATAAAGGTAGGCTTTGACCATGAATTGAAATAAACAGGTTTGAAAAGTTAATCAATAAATGCAGTGCCAACTTTTTCAAGGGAATGTGTTTGTGTTCCTCCATTTGCTATCAGGACTTTCTTTAGGAGAAGATGTGTTTGATGAAATATGTTTTCAAAACGGATGCAGGGATGAGTACATTCTTTGCACCAAATATTTACCTGATGTGAGAGCTAAAGACAACCTGTGCTCATTATGTACAAACTCCACACACACACAGGCAGTAACCAAACTAGGACCTGAAGCCAAGACCTGCTTGTAAGGGTGGCACAGTAGTGAAGTAGTAGTGCTGCTGCCTTGCAAGAAGGAGACCAAGATTCACATCCCGGCTGTTCCCTGAGTAGAGTTTGCATGTTCCTCCCATGTGATTTTCCTCTGGGTGGTTTGATTTCCTCCCACAATTCCCACAAAGACATACAGGTAAATTGAATTACCATTGCAAGATTGTCCTAGTGAGTGTGTGTGTGTGTATATGTGTGTTTTGTCCATGGTGAGCTGGCCCCCTGTCTATGTGGTGTTCCTGCCTTGTAACTCAATGACTGCTGGGATAGACTCCAGCTGCCCTGCACCCCTGTCCTGGATAAGCAGGGTTTGAAAAATGGATGAATTTTTGGACTTGCTTGTGAAGTGCCAAAATGATGCCCTCTTTTCTTTGTAAGTCTGATTAATAAATAATATATGCAAGAGATAAATGCTGTCTGCTTTTCTTCAATGGAAATAAAAACATTTATTTTTTTAACTAGGCAGAAAGTAATTTGAACAGGACTTTCTTAACACTCTACCAGAAAGCATTCAAATTTTATTGCAGTATTTTCACTGATTAAGTATCCCATTAGTACAGTGGTTAGTGTCATTGCTTCACAGATCTAGTGGCCCACATCAGTTTGCTCAATCTTATTGTGTCTAAGTATGTTTTCCCACTGAGTATTTCAGTTTCCCCCGCACATCCCTAAAGTGGCATAGGGTGGGATGATTGATGATTCCACTTTGTGTGCGTGTGTGTGTGTGTAAGTAGGTTCTGTAACAGACCAGTGCCCTGTCCAGGGTTTTTCCTCTCCATGGCCCTTCTATGAATTAACTGACTTTTCCCTACATTTCCATTTTGAGATTCACAAAGGTGAAAATGCAGTTGGAATGTTTGAAAAAATAATATCTTCTAGGAAGTTAGCGTTTTCAGGCGGCATGGTGGCGCAGTGGGTATTGCTGCCACCTCGCCGTTAGGAGACCTGGGTTTGCTTCCCGGGTCCTCCCTGCGTGGAGTTTGCATGTTCTCCCCGTGTCTGTGTGGGTTTCCTCCGGGTACTCCGGTTTCCTCCTACAGTCCAAAGACATGCAGGTTAGGTGCACTGGCGATTCTAAATTGTCCCTAGTGTGTGTGTGGGTGTGTGTGTGTGCCCTGTGGTGAGTTGGCACCCTGCCCGGGGTTTGTTTCCTGCCTTGCGCCCTGTGTTGGCTGGGATTGGCTCCAGCAGACCCCCGTGACCCTGCAGTTAGGATATAGCGGGTTGGATAATGGATGGATGGAAGTTAGTATTTTCAATTTCTGTAGACAACAAATAGGGTGAATGTAAAAAATATTTATTATGTTTACTTATATAAGATACATTACTTAATATAATGTTTTAAATTGAAAAAATAGTTTAGCATTGAAGTTTATTTAAAATTATATTAATATATAGAATGAACATGTAGCCTAGAAGTCGAACTGAGTAATCAGTGGATATTGTTCCTTGTTTAATATTCAATTATCATTTTTAAGTTCTTTGTGATATTGTCCTCTTTTACCTTTTTCGCTTTTTTTTGCTCCATTCAGAAGGGATAAATAACATCAGAATCCTGCCCTGAAAGCTGGAAGATGATGATGACATCTAAAAAGGTCTTTGATATCCATTCTAACACCATAATTTAGAAATTCCATTGCTTGAAGGGCACTGTGTATTTGACGTCTTCTCTCACTGAATAATACCAGATACTGCTTGACTGTAGTTATGAGCTTTATTACATGGCACTGAAATACAGAAGCTAAGAAGTAAGATTTGCAGTTTGCAGTAAGTTTGCAGTTCATATACAACAAAAGTTTTTGTTGGGGAGGACTAATTTACGGAAAACAGAAATAAATTAATCCTTAACACAACAAATCATTCTGTTTCCAAGATGGACAAAGGCAACCTCGGTTCTGACTCCCATACCCACACACATAACTGAAACACCGCAGTTAATCTAAAGTGCATGTCTTTGGGATGTGGGATGCCAACCGGAATACCTGGCTAGAAACCAACACAGACCTGAAGAGAGCGTGCAAACAACACACCAGCAGTGGACAGGCTGAGACTCATGTAATTACGACTTAGGAACTGTGAGGAAGGTATGTCATTGCATTGTCTATAAAATCTCAAAGATGTCTAGAGTTTCTGCTGCCATGTGCTTCAATGGCCTTGTGTTGCACAAATTAATATTTTCTTTATGAGGGTGCCTTCTTATTTATTTTAATCTGCCTTTTCCCTGCCTTTCCTCCAGTATCAGATTTGATTATTTTATTTTAGATCAGATCACATTAGATTAGATTAGATTGGATTAAATCAAACTTTCTTAATTCCATGGAGAGATTCAAGAATACAGACTCACAGGACAGATAATACAGCCAATCAATCGACTGATACATAAATAAATAAATAACCCCCGCTGGCGCTTCTTAGTACACCATGGTGGAATGAACCTGTTGCTAAAAGTGCTCCAAGATGGTGCCTCCTGGAAGGAATGAGGGGGATTTTTCATGATGACATCCAGGTTTGCAACCATCCTCTTTTCCACAACAGATTCCAGTGTTCACCCTGTGATGGAGCAGGCTTTCCTGATAAGTTTGTTTAGGCATTTTATGCATCTTTTCAGCTCAGGTTGCTTCCCCAGGAGACTATAGCATTGAACACCACACTGGCTACTATGGACTGGTAGATCGTTTTGACATATCAAAAGACCTGAGTCTTCTTAGCAAGTACAGTCTCCTCTGGCCCATCTTTTACAGTGCCACTGTGTTGTCAGAGCAGTCCAGCACTGCTTTTTCAACAGGAAACTGAAAAAAATCACACGATCAATCGAATATTATAGCATCTTTTTAAGTAGCTGTTTTCTTAAATATAAATTGTAGATGGCAAATCACAGTAGTGGCAACACCCAGGTTCAGCTTCTAGGCAGAACATTGTCTGATGTTTGCACACTCTCTCCTACCTGTGTTGGTTTTCTTCAAAATATTCCAACCTTCTCTACACATTCCAAAGATGTGTATTACATTAATGATAAACTGTAAATTAGCCCCTTACGTGTGTGTGTGTGTGTGTTAGTGTGTCATGTGTTTTCCTTATGTCTGATACTCCCAAAAAAGTCTCTGCACTGTGCAGCTCTAAACTGGGTTAAGTGGGTTCGATAATGGTTAGTCAGTTGAATAAAAATCCAATAACTGCTCCTCTTAATGCCATACAGTCTTGCACAGCCCCACTCCTGCGTGTTGCTTTTGCAGGCTCTATCACCAAATTCTGTTCTTAACTGAGACTGATTAGTTGTTTTTCTAAATGACTGTTCATATTAAGATCATTATAATACATTCAAAAACCCCATTCAAGCAAATTATTCTTTTTTTTGAATTCCAGATAATATTTGGGATCTGCAGGATCAGGATTGAGAAATTCTGTTTGGTTACCATCTGATTTTGTTCATAAAATTTAGCTTTAAAGCCATGGTTGATGAAGAAGTTGTTAAATCTAATATGATACACAAAGCATGTAGCCTCCAAGTTTGTTCTCCCCCTTTTATGCCATGGTAAGGCAATTAAGTATTGGTTTTCGATGCTTTATTTGCTCAAAAAAGACAAATTAATAGTATGTTTGCGATTTTTTTTTCAGTAACATATTTAAATGTAAATATTCAAATATAAAAATACAAGTATGACTAATGAGGCCTTGACTAAAAGCACAGGCACATGCTTACAAAACAGGTGAAACAGATTAATCTTATAAACAGCCAAGCCAAGTTGTGCCTTCTATCAGTCAGGAGACTGCTGTATCCTAAGCAGGGTCAGGAGCTGCCTTAGGTGATAACAGGGAACATGTTTTGTAAGGAGTGCCAAACACTGGCATTACCCACACATAACAAGCGAGCAGACAATCACACCGAGCAGAACCTTCCAATCTGTCTGGCAAGAAATCAGTTCTCACAGAGGAAACAAATGTCATGCATACTCTACACTTTGTTCAGGTCTCAGTGGCAACAGGCTAAACACTCAACAGATCAATATGGTAACAGAGTACTATACAGACATGATAACACAGAACATAAAAAATTTGACAAATTAGAGAAGACCTTTGAGTCCATCAGTCTAATTTATTTAGCTAATAGCTAAACTGTGCAATCAGGGTTGGAATTTGGGTGGGTCAGTAAAGTCTCATTGTGTTGATTGTAATTGACTCTTTCAGTACAACACATTGGGTTGAGACAGATGTCGACATTAATGGACATTGGGGGCGTAGAGGACGGTAATCAGCTGTGAACATTGACAAAAGCCCCTGTTAAGATAGAGTTCACCTCTATTTGCTAGCATTTTTCTGCTTGCATTAAGTGTTACACTGGTGCTGCTGTTTCAGGTGTCAGTTGCTGTATACTATGACTGCTGTAACTGGTTGCTGTCAGCTGCATGAAGACAGCTGCTCAAAGTCGGCTGTTGCTGAATGCACAAAGACAGCTGCTTAAAGATGGCCACCACCACCGGTGGCCTTCGACCTGCTACCAGCTGCCATGGTGGTCATAGTATGGAGTAACAGATTTCTGAAACAGCGGCACCAGTGTAAAATATACTGCAAGCAGAGTAATATGGCATTTTATGTCATTGGCTGCTTCTAACTGTACCATACCTTGCAGGACTGTGCTGTCTAATAGGTATGTGAATTCACGTAGTGTAAAGGCTTATGGAACATAAAACACAGAGACATTTGTCATAAGTGAATATTTTATGTTGATTTATGTGTGAACCCATTGTTTTTCAGAGAACTGAGTTTTTTGGAAAAAATATTCAGCCTTGGGCCAAAATGGAAAGAAATAATTAGCACCAGAACTGGTAAACACTAACCTTGTACAGTAATGGGTTTGATGAGCGTTACTTTGATGCCAAGTTCACTTCCATCTAAGTAGAAATTTACATCTGTAATTCTAAACGATTCTTTCAGAGGCTGGTATCCTGCTCAAGACAGTTTGTCAGGTTGACTTATGGCATTCGATGCTATTCAGTTTAATGGTTATTCTTCCATATTATAGCCACCACATTCCCAGAACCAGTAAAGAGGTTTTAACATATGTACATTTACTACAAAAATCAGTCTCCTTTTGCTTTTGTTATAGTGCATGGAGGGACATGTACAGTATATATGTTATATCATTTTTCTTTTTCTCAGTAATTTAAGGTGGTAAACTGGCTTCAGCTATAACATTAAATATGTTCTTCAGAAGTTTAGTCATCAAGCAGAATAACTGCTGCACTCTGCCCTAATTCAAGCAATGTTTTTTCCATTTGTTGGTGCCACACACTTCATTTTCTTTAGACTTAGACATTCCTTCTGGTTTCTCTTTGTAGCCCTTCTGTTTACTCCCCTTTAGATTATCATTTCACTTTACAGTTCTTTTAATTTCTGAAAACAGCATTGTTGTTCACAACCAGAGTTAAGCTGTGGCTCACATAGGTCCTTGCATTAAGCAGGGTCAGTAATAGAGGGACTGGGCAGATGGGAGACTTTCCAAATAGTCTGACGTAAGACTTTTTTCTTTATTATACTGGGATTAATCCAATCTGCCTTATAGACAGTGAGATCAATTACTTTTCAGGACCATAAAATTGAAACACAGGTGGCATATTCTACTATGAAGTCAAATTAGTTCACTTTTTGATGCTTTTTACTATTTTGTTTGTTTATGTAGAATGGAGTCAGCATGATGGTGCAGTAGTGCGGGATGCTGCCTCACATTACCAGGGATCGGAGTTCCATTTCCAGCTTGTTTGTATCGTCTCTTTGTGCCTGCACTGGTTTTCCTTGTTTATTCCCCTCACACATTTCAAAGATTGTCATATTATATTGAGTGGTAAATCTATAATAATTTACTACATCGACTGGTGTCTCATCTAGGATTAGTTCTTGCCTTGTGCCTACTTTTACCTGGATAAGCCCAGACACCCTGTTACCCTGTAATAACTCAAGTTTGCTCACATGCTAAAGAGTTGGAAATAAATCCAAACTGTTTTGTGCTAAAAACAATGCTTCATTTAATCATCTGAAACCACTTCTCCCGGTGAGTGTCATAACATTCTTTATTTTATATAGTGTCTTTAACATTATAGTGAACTCTACCTAGATGAAAAGTAATTGAACTGAAAGTCATTCTGATCACCAGCTGGTATTGTTTTGTTGAGTGAGATTTTAAAATTTTCCTAAATTATATACAATAATGCCAAAAGTTAACAATATTTTTTATTGCAGCCTCACATCAGTGTAGTTCTCGGGTTCACATCCTGGCTATAACTATTTGTGTGTAGTTTGTACTGTCTTTGTAGGGTTTTCTCTTGGTATTCCAGTTTCTTCCAAAAACATAAAGACATGAATGATAAATGGTAACTATTGTTGAGCAAAACAGGTAAGTTATGTAAAACCAATGCAAAATTTGATTTGCAGGTGATTTTGCAATTGTGAAACACAAAACTCACTGAAGTTTATTTTTAGGTTGGTTAACAAACAATACTGCTCCCTAAAGGCCTCAGGTTTTTACGTGTATGCTTTTCTATACCTGTATAAAGGTTGTAATCCATACCACACTGGTAAAGTCTGTTCTATTTATGTCTCTCCTTCACATCACTGTGGAGGAGTGCAGTACATTTTTTAAAAATGGGATATGTTGCGTATTTTCCACACAATGACACACTAAAACGCATCATTGTGCAGAAAGTCGGTATATGGAAAGGCACTACTGTCAAAACAACTCCTTCCATCACCTATCAACCTCCTTAGCCTGGTTGAGGATAATCACAGTTCTGGGGATTTTATTTTTCCACTAGATCTACAATGCAATACAATTATTTTTTGTACAGAACTCTTCATTGATTGCAGGTGCAGAGCGCTGTGAACAATTATTAGTTAAAATATAAGTATAGATATTGTAACCACAATGGGGTGCCAGAGAGCCCCAAACCACAGACACAGCATTTGAGTAAAATAAAGGATTTTTATTCTTCCCCAGGTACTTCTTCACAACCCTCTCTCCAGTCATAAGCAACAAGTATACAATAAATCAAACAATAACTCAGCAATTCTTCCTCCTTCTGTCCTCCAGTTGAGTGCTGCCTACTTCCTCCCGACTCTGACTCAGTAATATGAGGCACCTGGCTCTCTTTTATGCCGTACCTGGGAGTACTTCTGGTGCCACCATATCCTCCACGAAACACTTTCGAACCATAAGAAACGTAGGGCAGTCCACACCCCAACATCGCCCTCTCATGATCGCCAGGGACCCCGACGGGGCTGCACTTCTGGACTCCATCTCTCAAGTACCCCATGTGGGGGTTTCGACTGGGTTTGTATACGAGGACCGCTGCCACCTGGCGTATGGAGGATGAAACTACTGCAAATCCTCAGCTTTTCTCAGTCCATCAGCTATAATATACCGGGCGGGTACCAATTTATTTCCTTTGTATCTCTCCGGACAGTTTTCTTGTGTCATTACATTAACATCCCTTCTGGGTAATGGGATATCCTCCGATGTAGCAGGGATGCCCGTTTTCCTCCTATAATATCTTTATTTAAATACTAAATGACAGACAAGTGCAAAATTAATGTATGAAAATGCTATCAGACAGGAACTAAAAGCCTTTCTTCTTGTGTAAATGGTGTAAATGAAATGCAGTTTACAGTATTGCATAAACTTTATTACAAACTGAAACATTGGGTTTCACTGCAAATTCAATTTTGTGTGAATTTTTTCATTCATCGCCACCAGTGACTGTGACTTGGATTATTGTTGGTGTGTGCCTAAAAATGCCATCATGTTTCGTCCACAATTGGTTCGGACCTTACATCTTGTGCTGCCAGTCTTTGGACTAAGCAAGTTCAAATAACAGATAAATGGACTTTTAACAGTAATGGAGTTTTTAAAATTCCTTTATGATTCAATACAGTTGTAATAAATGGACATGAATGATGTTTTTGGTATTGTATTGCATCTACCTTAATAAAAGAACAAGTTTCTGTGTATCAGAGTGTGCATCCACATTCTGTGTCGGGTAGCACAGCTAGTGTCTACATAGTCCAAGATGAGATATTTTAAATTATAGGACTGATTTCTTTGCTCCATAACTGACACACTAGAAATTAAATTGACTTGCTTTGTATTAATTGTTAGGATTCAAGTGGCATTCAGGCTTTTTTTTAACTAACATCTTAGTCTCCGCAGACCCCCGGGACCCTGTAGTTAGGATATAACGGGTTGGATAATGGATGATGGATCTTAGTCTCCACACCATACCATCTTTTGTAGTTGTTCACCAGTGAACCAGCTTACTTCTCACTATGAAGGCACCTCTGTAAAAGTTGGATTGATTTATCTAAGTCCCTTCCAAAATGAACTTTTCAATGCAAATATAAATCTCAATAACAGTGAACCAAATTGAGCAGATTTGATAATGGACCACACGTTAATACTTTTACCCTTTTAGCCCATCAATTCTGCAGATGTCTTCATTTCTCGAAACTCATGCTCT
The DNA here is from genome assembly GCF_016835505.1 of Polypterus senegalus. Lineage (NCBI taxonomy): Eukaryota > Metazoa > Chordata > Cladistia > Polypteriformes > Polypteridae > Polypterus > Polypterus senegalus. The sequence continues at coordinate 126,362,109 of NC_053161.1, read as the reverse complement.
TATGTACTGTAGCTTATGCCATTGCTCTGCACAACAATACAAGAAAACTTCAAGCCCCAGACAAATAATATACTATAGTGGCTCATTAGCTGGATTCCTCATGTAAGCTTCATGCTCCTCTGCTCTTCAGTATCTATTATAGTGTCTTACATGAATCAAAATAAGTCTTTTTTTCACCTTCACAGCTCATTACACTGCCGTTTGACTGCACTTGTCATGAGAAAGTCACGCTCATGTTCTGCTAAATAATAGATATGCATAAGAGTGTGACATGCTAAAGAACCTTGTAAATAATTTTAAGAGCTGCTCACTTTCTCTTGGGTAAATAAAGCTTTCGGGACAGAAAAGATGAATGTGAATTCATGTTTTATTTGGCTTATAGTCAATATGAGTAAATAGTTTGTAGTGCATGTAATATATGCAGTGCAAAATGGTGGGTGGGTTGCCAGCTTTCCTGCTTCCTCTGAATTCCAATAAAATGCATTTAGACAGTTTGAGTTTAGAAAAATGATTATACAAAGGAAAAAACTATTGTTTGTAAAATATTTTCATTTTATTTCCCCATCCATCTATTTTCTGCATTTTGTTTGCCCATTACAGGGTGTTGTAAGTCTGAAGTTAATTGTGGCTATATCAGGAACTTACCCTGGGGGTCAGATTGATAAAACTTGCATATGCACAAAAAAGGCTTGAAATGTGCCTATCTAGCTATGCACGCAAATGCTGGTATTTATGAAAGAAACTTTTACGGGAAGAACATGCATATATTTACAGCATCTGTGGAGCATCTGTACACATTTAGAAGAAACTGGGAAATGATCATGCCCCAGATAAAGAAGGAAAATGCAGCCAAACTAGCTAAATAACTAAACACGCACATGACAAATCATATCACTGAGCCGTAATTATAATGTGCATTTACGTGACAGACATATTATACCTCAGAAGTGATGAGTATGATGTATAAATTCTATTTAAAAGGGCCAATTCTGAGTATTTTCACTGATGACCCCACTGAATAACTCAGCCAAGCTTCACTCCATAATGCCCACTGTGTGGAAGCCATTAACTGACCAACGTTTAAAAGATCACTGTTTTTGGTGTTGGTACACTGTTGTGTTCAGTTGTAGTTTCTGCCAGAATGCTAGGGGGAGTATTTAAAAAATGTGTTACCTGTTGAAAGAATAGAAAACTGAGTCTTGAATAAAAGAATGTTTTTATTCTTCATTGGAGATCAGTGCGTGCCTCTCATAAAATAAAGAAGTTAACATTCTGAGTTACCCATGGCTGGCTAATTATTTTACCCTGCTCTGGTCACAACAAAATTGGCGATGAGGATCTCTTCTTTATATTGTGCATGCTTGTAGTGGAAATGGCTGTTGCTAATGTGCCTTTTCCAAGCTTTTTTCTTCCGATTCCCGGAGTGCCTGCAGTGCCTTTCGCAACGTGGCTTTAGATGTTCAATAACTATCTGCTCGTCATTGACGCTACTGTGAGAATCCTAAATCCAAAGAGGACTGTTTCATTTATATTAGGTAGAATGCCCAGAGGGGACTGGGTGGTCTCATGGTCTGGAATCCCTACAGATTTTATTTTTTCTCCAGCCGTCTGGAGTTTTTTTTGTTTTTTCTGTCCCCCCTGGCCATTGAACCTTACTCTTATTCGATGTTAATGTTGATTTATTTTGTTTTATAATTGTGTCTTTCATTTTTCTATTCTTTAATATGTAAAGCACTTTGAGCTACTGTTTGTATGAAAATGTGCTATATAAATAAATGATGTTGTTGTTGTTGTTGTTGTACTGGGGATGCTTGGCCTGACGCTAGGAAGAGAGCTGTGTTACTTCATTGTCTCGGGACCAAAAGTCAGTGAATTTTTAACATTCTGCCTAACACAGGTACTACGTTCGATACTGCTGTAGAAGCTTTGAAAGTATACTTTATGTCTAAAGCAAATGTGGTTGCTGAGCGCCATAGATTTTGTAAGAAGACCCAGAGACCACAAGAGACTGTTTTACAATACATGGTGACACTATGTGAGCTTGTCACAACATGTGAATTTGCCGAACCAGCGGACAAAATGATTCGTGACCAATTGATTGAGCATGCATATAGCCCGTGCATACGTGAAAGATTGCTGTTGGAGCCAGGCCTAACATTGGATAAATGACAATATGAGGCAGTGTTCAGTTTTCCAAAGATAGTTGGAGCACTTTATTGTAACGTCATGTTGCAATAAGGGCAGCTAATGAGAACAAACCTGTTTTTGTCAACCATCAGCTGTTACATTCCATTAACGCAAAAGTCAGTTGCCAGATCAACCTGTGATTCACTTATTTTGAGGGAAAGTAGTGTAGACAGATGACTTACTGATGGTGCTGTTTGTGGTAGCAGGCTGGTTGGTAAGGTAAATGGCTGAACCTGCAGTTTTTCATATGGCCTGTACTATTCACTCTAACAGCAATCATCTCATTACATGTGCCAGGTGATAAATGGTACCCATGCAGATGCTGGTGCCCCTTATGCCTCTTCAACCCCCAGAGTGCAGAGGATAGGCACTAGAATTCCACAGATGCTCTTGATGCATACTGTGTCAGGTGGGATGCTGCCCTATCAGCCAATAAAGGTATGCAACACCGTGATTGCATATATATGAGGTTGATTAGCATAGTGCATGTATGGTGTCAAGATGGAGTTAGAGTTGTCTTCACTTAAACAGATTTACAAGGTGATTGTGATTTATAAAGGTAAATTGTATTGAAATGCATATACGCCACAGTTTATAAATTTGATTTTTTTTTTTTGGATTCACATTTTGCTGCTTTTCGGCATAAGCATATTTTCACACTCGAATCCACACAAAGTTTTATAAACGACACCCCTTTATGGAACACCAAGACATTGTAGCTCACACGCACACCTATCCTTTTAGTAATATTAGAAAATTTTCGAGTCACCAGCTGACTCATCCTACTTGTGTTTGGGATTTGTGAATCTACTGGATACTAGCACAAGACCAACACATACCCTGGGGTCAAACCTGTAAATATCATGCAAATGTATAAATGCCAAAAAATTGAACTCTGGCCTTGTCTTGGAATAGGATCAGCAAAGTGAATGTAGCAATATTTATTTCCTTCACATGTGGAGAAGCACAAGACGTCAATTTATTGAATATGTGATTCTGAAGAGGGGCAGTCTCTCCCAGAGTATATAGTTAAGGCAAGTATAAAGGAAGTTTGAGTGAAGGACCCTTGCCTTAATTTACTGCACATTTCAAAATCAAAGGTATCTAACTTGGTCTTAGTGTTTAACAATAAAGAAGCAAAGGCTGTCTACTGATAAGAGGGAATAAACCTTGAAGATAGACCTTAACAATAGTTTCGAAGTTAAACATAAAACCATAAAACATTTCTCCCTGTCTAAACCCACAGCCACCCATACCAGCACACCCATATATGTATATTTATTCTGCAGGCATCCCTTTACTAGAAAGTATAATTGTGTAGCTTTAAAGTAGGCTGCAGTAGAGACATGACTGAACATTATTAACATTTCCTTTTGGGAAAAATATGTACTGACAGGATTAATGCAATTTTAGGTTCCAAATGCTGGAACATATCTGTGCAACAACAGGCACAAGGCAGGAAGCAACCTAAATAGGTCAGCAGTACATTGCAGGGCACGCTCATCTGTATGCTCACTGTCACTGACTCTGGGCAAATTTAGAGCTGTCAACTTTGTAATGGGGGATGAAAAGTAAAGTTAGGCAGCACGGAGGTGCAGTAGTTGTGCTGCTGCCTTGCAATAAGGAGTCCAGGGTTTGCATTCTGGTACCTCCCTGCTTGGAGATTACATGTTCTCCCTGTGTATGCGTGAGTTTCCTCCCTCTATCCAAAGACATGCATGTTAGGTGAATACTAAAACTGGCCTAGCGTGTGTTTGGGGCATGAATATGTGTGTGTGTGTGTGTGTGTGGTCACCTTGCGATGGACCGGTGCCTTGTCCAGGGTTTGTTCCTGACTTGCACCTTATACTAGCTGGGATAGGATCCAGCAGTCCCCACGACCTTGGTCTGATTTAAGCAGGTTAGTAAATTACATGACATGACAAAGGAGAAGTTTCGGGAGAAAAGCCATATAGGTACAAGGATACTAGGATGTACTAGTCTCATCTAAAATCATAATTATTGGTTACCAGACAGCTAATTTCACAGAACGTCAAACAAGCTTTTGTATATTTTATTATAGGTATTGACTCACTTATCCCTGTTAATGCTGATAAAAGAGACTCCCCATTTAGCTCTGTACTGTACTGTTTAAATGATTATAATACCTTTCAAAACAATTTCTTCACAACTATTAAGTAAAGAATGAAGACAGTATTAATATCATCTCATTTCTTCCAGTAGATTATAGTTACTGTCTTTGTTGCTAAAGAACATTCTAATTTTTGGGATTCGCATTTAACGTAGTCTGGCAAATTCATCTTTTCCTTAGTAGGCAAAAAGGATATTTTTGGTAAAACAAATGAGGAAATAGAAAGTATGCACATGGCATTCACCTAGCCCTGAGATTTCCAGACTAGATGTTCAACTGTTTTTTAATCATCAGTAAATTCAGCACCTCCTAAAGGAGTTGTTATTGATTGTTCAAAAAGGTGACCAGTAGAAGCAAACTGCACATTTTTCAGGGCTAAAAAGGAATAATAATAAATGAAAGTAGCTACCTCTGGACTTTTTTAATCTCTGCCAAGCACTCTTTTAGTGACGCTTAACGTGTCGAAATTGCCAAGTGATTCAAGGCTGAATTGTCTTTACCTTTCACAGATTTTTCAATGCTGTTACGTATGAACATCATCTGTTATGTAACTGTGGGCTGTCATCTTAAATTTGTTCATAGTGCTGTTTAGGATGGGGACTTTGCCATTGTCTGTTTGTAAATCTCGATTTAGTCACTGCACACTATTTGCCTTTATTGCTTGGTTTATCCCTGGGAAAATGAATACGTCATCTTCATTTTTGTTACAGTATTTAAGCTGCTTATTTTATTTCTATATTAGAATGCTCTATCTTATTAGATAAGACATAATGACTTGGATAGGAATCAAAATGTGTAGAGATAAATTGCTAGTCTGTGAATACACATGTATACAAGTGTGGCGAAAGCCTTTCCAAATGCATTATGTAATCCTAATGGTTGTAGAGAAAATACTGATTCATCAACAGAATTGTTGTGCAGTAGAGAGCAAACACCATTTAATCTGCATTTATATTTTTTAGGCGTATGCAGCATCATAGATTGCTTTTAAACTATGTACTGTACTCTATTTTATGGTATACTGTAGCCTTAGTACCTGTGCTAAGCTGTTTCTGGGTAACACATTTTTCCAGACAGGTGGACGTAGTGGAAAGAAATAATATCAGACATGACTGACTGACATGCATACACTCATACTGACACTCTCACTCAACAAGAATGCAATAATTAATTGGAGGTGGATGTCTGCACTTTTTGGATTACTGGTTTACTGGCATCCTTGTTGCCCCTATTCTGTACACATTGCAGTGCAGAGTTTTTTTTGTTAACAAATATTTTAAATGAGAAAGTAAAAATAGCCCTTCATGGTTTGGTTTGTGGTCTGTCCGTGCTTGAACTTTGTACTTTGTTTACATGCTCCTTATTCACAAAGGTATTTGTACATTAATGACAAGGAGGCAGTACACTCTTCTCTCCCCGAAAATGGCATTGTTGCATAACAGTTAAACAAGCAATAAATTTGTCCCAATAATTTAACATTTTGTTGAAGAATGTTTCAAAACTCAACATAATCATCATAATCAAATTATTCCAGTATCCCATTATATGTTCAACAGATTTTCTTGTTTAGAAAAATGCTTCTTTTTGGAGTTTAGGCCTGATGCTGCTAGCCTGTTTGTAGGTGGCTTGGGCAGACCCTTGCACCCTACTATGGTCCTTAACGTGCCTGTCTCATGTTTTTGTATGTGCCACCGGAAGTTTGCTTTACAAGCTTGGGGTCTGCACACATCACCTTAGCCTATTGAACTAAATTATAATTGCATGAATAATCATTTGTGTGTATGCCTTTAGCATTGAGTATGTAATGTTGATGTTGAGATACCTTTTAATACTGTTCTTTGGTGGTTTTGTGGTATAACAAAGTCATAGAGCTTCATTTTGTGTGATTTAGTTATGCCAGTATTTGGCTAACATTTTATCATCACTGACGTGGGTAAGTCTAATACACTGTAAAATTCATTGTCTCCCCTCTCAAGGTAAACTGGAGTTCATCTCCTTTCTCTGATGTTCTCCAACAGCACTGCAAGCACTCTGATCTTCCACAGCTCCTTTCATGAGGCTCCCACGACACTTCTCTGTCATGTCCACTGCATGCATATTCATGCTACAGGTACTACCTCACACCACTCCCTAGGGGTCTGCACTCACTTTCACCAAGTCCATGAGCCGGCATCCATGTGCCAAGGCCAGAACACAGCAGAGGGTCTTGTAAATTCTGTTCTGTTTCTGTCAATCACACACACACATTCTACACTCAAGACTTTATGCTCTGCAAATTCTCTCTACTCACCCCACTGCATGGCAGCAATATTTAAATAGGAATAGAATTAGGAGATGAATTGAGGTTTTATTAACAGGCAAAGGTTGATAGCACAAAAAGGCAATCTATACTAATAAAAGGCAAAGCCCTCACTCACTCACTCACTCACTCACTCACCACTAATTCTCCAACTTCCCATGTAGGTAGAAGGCTGAAATTTAGCAGGCTTATTCCTTACAGCTTACTTACAAAAGTTAAGCAGGTTTCATTTCGAAATTCTACACGTAACGGTCATAACGGTCGATAACGGTCAACAACGTCCGCCATGTTGAACTTTCTTATTTATGGCCCCATCTTCACGAAATTTGGTAGGCGGCTTCCCTGCACTAACCGAAACCGATGTATGTACTTATTTAGATGGTATGACGCCACTGTCGGCCGCCATATTGAACTTTCCAATGTCACTAATTTTCCAACTTCTCGTGTAGGTAGAAGGCTGAAATTTGGTACTTATTTTGGTGGTATGATGCTACTGTCGGCCGCCATATTGAACTTTTCAATGGTCTTTGTTACTTATGGGCCCATCTTCAATAAATCTGGTACGCGGGTTCCCAACGCTAACTGAATCCTACTTACGTACATATATACGTCCATAGCCTGCAGCTCGGTCACCGTGTGAGGCGGAGTTGGGTCCCCCATCCCAACACCTCCCACGTTATTGGCTGCCTGCCTATATAAGGCCGTCCGTCGCTCCAGTCTCTACATATCCTTCCTTGCTTCGCCACGGGATTCACCGTCTCCCTACTGATAACTACAGCCTTTTTGTTTAATTCACGGCTTCTCCGCTGTTTTATTGTTTGTTTATTACAATTATAGTTATTGTATAGGTATTTTACACTTACTTTACATTGCTCAGGTACCCATTTCCTTTATCATTCCAACCGTTCCACCATTAACATGTCTGTCAAGGTGATCACCATCAATCAAATAACTGTCACTTACTGAGTGGTTTCCATGCCCGGAGATGGCACCAACCTTTTCCATTCTCTTTGTTACATATTGCACGGCCATATCAGGTTGACTCTTGATATCCAGAGGAACATTGTGTCTTATGTATTGAATGACTGGGACAGGTTCAAGGTGTGGACTGATGACGGTACAGGAGATAATTATACTACACAGGAGCACTATAAGAGTGAAATGCTTAAGCCCTTCACCTATGCATCTGCATGTGAGTTGATGGCTGCCGCTGAATTGTTCGGTTGTCGCTTTCAAGTGTACCGAAATGGCCAAATATTTTACAACTTTCGACAACCGCCAATGCCTCTTAAACATCTTAGATTGACAGGTGACGATTTCAGTAGCGGACACTTTGATGTTTATGAATGTTTAAACTCTCAAAAGCTGGATGTGAAGTTATTGATGGAACCGGTTGTATACTTACAACGCTTGACAGATGCTGAATGTCTCTTCAACACAAGTCCTACAAATACTGTCATAATTGAAACAAACAATGAGACTCAAACCGATTATGACAGCAGCAATTCAAGCTGTGAGATTTGAAGCAAGATTACTTTTCAACAACAACAACAACAACATTTATTTATATAGCACATTTTCATACAAACAGTAGCTCAAAGTGCTTTACATATTAAAGAATAGAAAAATGAAAGACATAATTATAAAAAATAAATCAACATTAACATCGAATAAGAGTAAGGTTCAATGGCCAGGGGGGACAGAAAAAACAAAAAAACTCCAGACGGCTGGAGAAAAAATAAAATCTGTAGGGATTCCAGACCATGATACCGCCCAGTCCCCTCTGGGCATTCTACCTAACATAAATGAAACAGTCCTCTTTGGATTTAGGGTTCTCACGGAAGGGCTTGATGATGATGATGGTCACGTAGACTTCTTCCTTTTAATCCGTCCATCATTGTTGGAGCATCATGAAGCTTTGAGTAGGTGGAGGTGGCGCAGGCCACCACCACAACGAAACCGGAAAAAGAAACAGAAAAGAGAGTAGGGGTCAGTACCGATTTTAGAGCCACCATGAATAGTTGTTATGATGAATTGAACATACAGAGTATCAGGATTAAGTTAACTGTATGTTGCATGCTCAAGAGTATGCTCAGCGCACAGCTTGGTCATATTACAACCGGAGGGCCGAACTCACAATGTGGTATACAAAGAGATCCTTAACAAATAATTATTGGTATATTTTCCCTCAGTTTAAAAAGGTTTAATTTTCTTAATAAAAATTTTAATGCAGTACTTCGCCGCTGCAAAGCGCGTGTATTTTACTAGTATTCTAATAAACAAAAGCAGGACATGAATCCAAAATCATATACAGTCGACCCTTGATATACGACCAGCCTGACATGCGAACAAATTGATTTACGACCAAAATTTTTGTTTTGATTTACGACCAACATCTTGCGTTACGACCCGAATGCGGTCACGTGTATCCGCTTGTGCGATTGTAAACAAACAGCCGAGAGCGTTCATAAGCGTCAGTCGGAGCCCAGATACATGTGTTTGTGGATGTAATTTCGGTCAGTGAAGTAATTTATCTATATATATATAATTCACTAAGACCATGGCAAGCAAGACGCATAATTGCTAAGGAAGGAAGAGAAGGTAACGAAGGTAAAGAAAGCGATTGTTAAGGGATGTTAGCTAGCGGGCTAGTGCGGCACATGATGATGTTATCAGGCTGAGTCAGCAATGGCTTGCTTTGGAGTGTATTATTACAGCAGTTCACATCACAACACTACCAGCTTTGAACTGAATGCTTGACTACTGTCATTATTAACTTGAGAAACAGCTATCACAATCGAAATGAAGAAGGAAATTCTGCGGAAATATGAGAGTGGTGTTCGTGTGACCGATCTCGCTAATATGTACAGCATATCGAAATCCACCATCTCGACAATTTTACAAAGAAAAGATTTGCATAAGGAGGCTCCTTCTAAACAATAACCACCTTCTGTTTCATTCTCCTCCTCCTCCTCCCTTCCTGCAGCCCAAAGATGTCAAATTAAATGGTGAGGACAGTGTGAAATTGTTGTTTCTGGTATCTATGCACTTTTTATAACTTTTTGGTTAGTACATTAGAAAAATTATTGGTGTTTTGGTAAATTATGCACATTATACAACCCTTTTTTATTATGAAAAGGTTAAGTAAGTGTTGCTGTGGGAGGTTCGGAGCGCATTATGGGTATTTCCATTATTTCTTATGGGAAAAATAGTCTTGACTTACAACCAACTTGAGTTACAACCAGCCCTCGCGAAAGAATTGAGTTCGTAAGTCAAGGGTCCACTGTATTAAAGAATTCAGTGAAGCAGTCAATTACCAAAATAATTTCACAAAACAGATCCAAAGTGTAAGGCGAAAGCCATAGTCAATAAACAAAAGAATTTGTTGCCAAAAATAAGATTGGAAGACTAATGATGAGGCAAGTCCTTTATTTGCTATGTCCACAAACTGTGTCTTGGTTATTTTTAAAGGACAAAAATCAACTGCAAAAAATGAAATTATAACTCAAACCATGGCTGTCTGTACTCTTCCGGATGGTCCTGCCTCTGCTGACAGTGTCTCTCTCCCCAAGTCTTTGTGGCTTTGCCAAAATTCCCATGCCAAAGATGCCACTGTTAATAATTTCCTTATTTCATGATTTTGTTATGAAAATTGAAGTAACTGGTGAAAATTCAACGAAGACAAAAACAGAAGATGCAAACTTCACTCAGGTAGTGCCTTAGACAGGGATCTGAAGACAGGACTATGGAGCTGTGAGGATATAGCTCTAATTACTGGGCTGCCATAATATCTGTAGTCTTGTGTCACAGAACCTTTGGAGCCATTTGTTCATGATTAAGATTCAAATGCATTAACTACATTGCAATAAAACAGTTGCAGTCATGTGGACCTGTATCCCTCAAATACAGTATTATTCATTTATCTAATTTGTGCATTGTACATTTTATGCATTTTGGTTTATGTCAGTATTTTAAAAGCAAATTATTATACAGCTTATAAATAATGCATTGCAGGTATAGGCAGAGGATTTTAAAATTCAGCAATGTTTTCACTTAAAGAACAAGCACTATTATTCATTCATTATCAGCAATGAGAACATGTCATCTTGTGCAAACTGCAGTATCATAGCCCCTAGATAATGCTGTGTGACAATTTAGTAATACATTAAAAGCATTTTTTTAATTCTGAATACATGAGCAAAAGCGACAGTACCATAAATAAACAGACTGTAAAATAAAGTGTAAGTACGCCCCCGTTTTACGAGATTTGCACACACTGCATACAAATGTAATGTCATATACAGCAGCTGTGTTTTTACCCAAAAGAAAGAAAAAAATTACATAAAAAATAGCAAAAAATAATTGACGATGTCAATTTAATGATTTATCTGAAACCAGCATTCATTTTGAGCCAAGTATAGCATTAAATTGGTTCAACTTAAGAACAAACTTAAAGACCGGAAGGCAAACATTTTATTTCAGTTTATCTGATGAAAATTATAGAATTGTTTGAACTTTATAGGGTCAGAATCAATTAATGAAAACATTTGATGGAATTTCTAAGGAAGATAGCTGCATAACAGAGAGGCAAAAAAAGAAAGACTTGAACATTCTGTTAAGTGAATTAAGATGTCATTATCTTCCCACTAAATGCAAATATTTAAAAACAGAGACTGAAAACTTAATGTCACTTGAAGTGACATGACACTGAAGATAAGTTGCTCTCCAGAGGTTTTGAGTTTTATGATTTGTTGGTAAATTTCCTGGTGCCTGAAAACATCCATTAATTACTTTGAAGCAAGTACAGTTGTCTGCTTGGATTCGTTGCAAGCATAACATATCTGTAGGTGAACTGTTCAAGTTCTAGAGAAGAACTGATAATGCTGAAATAACAGTCATTTTCACCAATAAAGAATGGCTTACTGCAGCGGCCAGTTTGTTCAGACAGATTTGTTAAATTTTACAGTTGAAAACCTTCTGAATGATGCACTAATGAGCAAATATTAAACCGTTAGGTGACATAAGTCCAATCTGCTGAGGTGATGCCTTGTGCTTTAATATTTTTATTTAACCATATAAATTAGTGCTCATGGCTGAATTTAACATTTGAATAAATTACTTAATTGAATAAATATTTAATTGAGTGTGTGATTGGATTAGAGCTGTTTACCAAGCGGTGGAGAGTAGTTTTGAATGGCAAATTCAGAAAGTGGTCAGAGAGGCACAGGCTGATACCCAAAAGTCAGATATTGGCAACTTGGCAGCAAGAAACTAGTGCTGGTAAAAGTCAACGATTCTTTTAATTTCCTTTTGTTTTTAGATTGCTTGAGAAAGTATCTCTTTTGTTAGGTTGTTAGGTTGGTCCTTTATTTGCACAAAGTTTAAACACCAGTTAGCACATAGTGTGAACATAATCAACAGTGATAACATCAGACATGATGAATAACTCCCCAGCCTAGCAGCACATAATGTTTTACTTAACAAAATAGTGGTGCCCATGATAAACCAAAAAAGCAAAGAAAATAAAATGTTATCAATTTATTTCATACAGCTTACCAATTTATAGGTTTTAGATCATTATGTTCTTGTGCACAGTGAAATTCCTATTTGTTGTCACTCTCCAGTGAGTAAGTATAACAGACGTACATCAAAACTGCTGTCTTCTTAATCTGTCCTGAAATATGGCCTTGTCTAAACTGATATTGAATTAAAGAATTATTTAATTGTGTAAATTGTTTCATGAAGATTTAGCTTTGCATTCTGATCAATGTTTAGAAAAACAAAATGCCTATATTCCATGACATTAGATGCCAATCTGCACGTGTGCACACCAGTGTCAAACTAAACAGCTGTCTAAAGTTATTTAGCCCTGTTTTTCCTCCGGCACTTACACACTTGTGCAGCTCTTCCATAGTTGTAGAGTATCAGCTGGTGATCATTTCTTTGGCACCCATTGCTGGGCACATCGTCATCTGCCTCTTTAAGTGCACAGGTGCCAGCATGTGTAGAGATGGATGACGTTCCATCCTAAAAAAATTTTTTCTCGTGACCAAATTCAAGACCCAGAATCTCCACCGACCATGATCTCTGAGAGTTCCCAAGGGAGACTCTCAACAATCATGATTCCATTTCCCCTGCAGAGTATCGTTGTGGCCATTGATCTGAAAGATACTCCACAACACCAGCACGACCATTTCCCATTATGTACTATTGTGAATCTCCACGAGCCAAATTCAGACAACATGGGTCGTGACCCATAGTGTATGAACCTATGGTTTTGATAAATCAAAGGTAATTAGAAAGCAAGACCTTTGTCAACAACTCTAGAGTTGTGGAGAGAAATCTCTCGTTGATGCTCTTGGTTCTTTACTGGAATATTCTGACTTAGCAGGCCATTGTCATTTGTGTTTGGCTTCCGTCTATATGTGATGCTTGTGTTCAGTTCCACGGAGGTTTTGTTATTTATCATTTTTGTTAGTTTACACACAACAGACAATTGTTGAGGACAGGTAGTTAGGTTTAGATGCTTAAGTGAAGCAAGCTCTTGCAGTCTCTTCCATGGGCTATGGATGAGGTCCCTGTTTTAGGGTAGTAGTGAAAAGGAATTGTAGAGTGTGAGACAATGCTTTCTTGCTTTGTTTTCCCAGCACCTCTAGATCTGGTTGTTTACTTTGTTCTTTTCCAATTCATCTCCATTCCATTCAAGTCTTGTTACAAACACATCTCTCCCTTCGGCCAACTCTTCTGAGGGGGAGGTGAGAAAAAATCTGTTGTCATTCAAAGAAAACATCTTTACACTCAACAAGCTTTTCCTCCATTTTTTGTGGTGGATATGGTGGTGAATAAAAGGATTAGGAATTTAACTTTATGGGTAAAGTGGAATTTTGTCACAATTTTTTCCTTCACAAAAAGCAGACTAGGAGACAGATCAAGCAGTTTGGGCAGCTCTGTTTACATAAGATTTTAGTATTTAGATCATATGGATGCTTCCTATACCGTGTAGATATTTCCTATATACAAAATGTCAAAATTTTATAGCTAGCCTCCGCTTTACTTCTTTAATAGAAATGCAATATGTTGGCTTAAAATTTTCATTTGTGCTTGACAGAAATACAGAAGATATACTGTTCTCTAGTGCTCCATTATTTCCTCTGTGCTTGAGTAAACTGTTTGAAATCCAGTAGCAGCCAAAGAATTGTACATTATACAAACATTATATTCTCCACAGTAATGCTCTGCACTGTCAGATTCTGAAGATGAGGCAGGTCTTAACAGTTCCCAGACTTGTAGCTATGATTGTCATTTCTGTATAACTCATGCCAAGAACGATGTCAAATCTTATTTGTGTATAAAGAGAATGATACTTTTAAAGATTCTATGCAGAACCCTTGTGCAATTCTACATGTTACACTGACTGTCATGGTAATAAAATAGTTAAAGTATTTTCTTATTTCTCATCTTAATCTATAATGAGAATTTTAAATGCTTAGTCATTTAATGGGCAGCTCCTCAAATAAGATAATTGAGGACCGTAAATTAAGGGGGGCCAAGCAGCTGGCAGCTGCAGTGAGATTATTTCCGTCATTATAATCAAGTCTAGCCCCAGTTTTCTGACAAATGATGAACTGCCTGAAAGATTCAGATAAGGAAGGTCACTGTTGGTAGAAGCATTTGAGTTCAGGGTAAGTTAGTAATGAACACACTGAAAGTATAAATAAAAGATTCTTGCCTCTTTTTAAGATTGATTGTATAAAGCAGAGATTGGCACCACGACTGTCTATCTGGAAGAAGTTGGCTGAGCTCACAGAGCAAGCACAGCAAGGGCATGGAGAGAAAAATTATCTGGTTCAAAATTGTACTAGACCAGTAACACCAAAGCACAGGAGGAATGAAACTTGAGGTGGCATGGTGAAAGCTGGATTACTCAGAGCAGTAATAATAAGTAGGTCGAGAACCTGTTGGACAGACAACTTAACCATTCAGCAGTAGAAGTTCTAGCTTTCGCTGTAGCACCCAAATATATACCAGTGGTGGAATTTATCAATCCATAACAACAACATACCACAGAATGTGGCAGAATAACTTTGCCTGAAGTTCTCCGCTTCACCAGCCAATGCTAAAGCACAACCCTCCAGCCACTCATGCCAAATTAACCACCAGCAGTTGCCAACTAAAGGTTATAAACTGGGTCGAACTGCTTGAGAAGGACAAAGTCATTGATTGTGTTATGTATGTATCACTGCCTCTACCCTGGGGAGCTACTCTCTAGGATACACAAGAAATGAGACCTGCTCAGGTCTGTTGTCAGCAGCATCAACTTGATGACATACAGCATAGCCAAATACGTAGCTGCCATCCTAGCTGCATTAGTTGGCAACATAGTCAGAACTTTCAGGATCACAGTGGGACATTTATACCCACTGCACAGGCAGTCAAGACAATAAAGAAACAGTTATGCAGGGATAACCATCCTAGGTGGCAGGTTGGCAATCAACACAGATCAAGTATATGCTTTATTGGACATGTGTCTGAACATCATCTATTTCAAGTACAAGGAGAATTTTGATACGCAAAAACAGTTCTGCCAGTTCTGCCAAACGTTCACCAGTTTTTCCCATTGTAGCCAGCCTTTACATGGGAGAGGTAGAAAGAAAAACTTTGAATATGTTTCAGGCAACGTCTCCGAGTTATTGGTTCAGGCATGTGGATAACATCTGGATTACAAATCAAAAGAAAGAAAGTACACACCTTCACTGAACTCATAATCTTGCAAAATGAGTTTCAAACTGAAAGATGTGCAAGACAACAAATTTTCCTTTTTAGTCTTTCCAATAGACATGGAGGGTGTGATTTTGAACATTAAAGTCTTTAGACAACTCCCTCAAAATGATCAATATCTGTCCTAGCACCCAATGGAATGTAAACTGGGGGCTATAATTCTACACCATCAGACTGAAAATGTGGCAAATAGCAATGAATCTAAGGATAATGAATACAGACACATCAGAAGAAGTTTATGGGTATTGAGATTTGGGTTTTCCGTAAGACAGAAAAAAAGTCCAGTAGGAACACCAAACCAGCAAATGAAGGTAGGGCAGTCAGTCAGTTGGTCATTTTCTAAACCACTTTGTACTGAACAGGGTCTCAGGGGATGCTAGAGCCTATCCCAGCTACCATAAGGTGCAAGGCAGGAATAAACCCTGTTCACTAAAGTAAACTGAAGTCAGTGCAATATTCTTGGAACCACCTTAAGACATATGCTGAAAGTGTAAAAAATGTAAATCACAGCAATAAAGGAGTGCACGTGGTAATCGTTTATATTTTGCTACACTGTTCCATTCAAAAGACATACACAAAGTATTCCCAACATCTTTATACTACCACCACTATCCCGTACTGCTGGTGCAAGGCAGAATGCATTCTTTGATTCACTCTGCTTCGTCAAATTCTGTTCTTACCATTTGAATGTCACAGCAGACACTGAGGTTTGTCAGAACAGATGTAATTTTCTCAATTTTCAGTTCTAGTTTTGCACATTCCCAATGTAGCCTCATTTTCCTGTCTGTCCTGTTCCGCTCCTATAACCTATCGGTTATGTTTCAGTCCAGAATTCCCCCAGAGGCTTGTATTCACATGACTTTTTTATGGTTTTTTTGTTCATGGTTCCTTTGATAATTTGATTCCTTTGTTTATTTTAATTTTGTCATTTGTGTTTATTTTTTGTTTTTGTTACTTTTATGTATAATTTACTTTCTGTGTATCCATGCTTGTTTTACTATGTTCTTTGTATTTTGTGGGTGGCTTCCCAAGAGATGGTGCCACCTGTTCATCTCCACCGAGGGGCTGCACTCAGCCCTATAAAGACACAGTTCCTTGTGGTACATTGTAGGCACTGGGGTGTTGGTGAGTTCTCTTTGATTACTGCTATGCTTTAATTAATTTACTGGATTTTGACCTCTTTGCTCTGTTTATTGTAACATCTTTTTCTGGATTTGTGTATTTGGGACTTATTTGCCACTGAATTGCATATTTTAAAGGCAATTCCTTCTGTCCCTTTTGCGGTCCTATTTTATAAATATTCTACATTTGTCCTTTCTGTGACACAAGCCAAAGGGTATGGGACCCTTTCTCATCTGTGGATTTTTGCAACAGTTTTTAGGACTTTAAAGTCCATCTCCCCCCAGCTACTTTGGAGGCATCCTTTTGAAATTTTGTTTGAAGGGACACCCCACATCACAACACCTTCCTCGTTAAGAAGTGATACTCTGTACCTTTAGAGACGACTTTTTTCATATTGCTTTCCTGAAAAGCTGTGTTTTGATTATTTGTGGCCTTTCTATCATCTTGAATGAGTCTGTCTCTCACTGACAAGGTGTTTTGTCCCACAGAACTGCCACTCACTGGATGCTATTTTCGTTAATTTCACCGAACTCTGTAAACTCTTGATACTGTAGTGTGTGAAAATCTCAGTAGGGCAGCTGGTTTTGAATTGCTTGAATCAACACTTGTTTATGAAAATGTTTGTATTAGTCAAACTAATATAAATCATTGCCTGAGTGTCTTATATTATTAATTCACTTGCACTGAAATCAGCACATCTTATTTTTTTATTTGAAGAAAATAACATGTGAAGGTCAGCCGGGTCCCATGACTGGCAGAGACGCCCCTGCTGCTTATGTTCCGGGGAAGCCGCCATGGGCAGTCCAGTACCTCCCCCGGGATGCTTGGTGGCAGCCTCCCAGGCCGACGGTGATTCCCCAACCACCTGCAGGGCTCCATGGGAGATGGAGTCCTCCACAGCTTGGTTGGGGGCCGGAGGGGCTGTCTGCTTTCAACAGCCCGGCTGGATGAGTCTTCAGCCCCACCCGGATGTGCAATTAGGACCAGGTGGTTAATCACCTGGAACGCTTCCGGGTGGGCTATAAAAGGGCCAGGCACCACCACTCGAGGAGCCAAAGTTGGGAGGAAGGAGACGAAGCTTGAGAAGGAGTGGTGGTAAAGGAAGAGAAGTGTTGTGTATTTGTGTTTGTGCTTTGGGACTGTGTTTGGGCTGTGTGGCACGGGGAAGACGTGTCCCACAGCTAAAGAAAAATAAAGTCTTTGTACTTTTTATACGTGCCTCCGTGTCTATCTGTGTCGGGTCAGGTGCCTATATAGTGCCTTTGTTACAAACATTAAATATGATCAAGTCTGACTTGAACAACCAAGAAGTTAATATTACATACAATCAAGTCAAACTTAACAAAATAGAATTCAACCCCCACCCTGAAAGAAAGAGAGGTGAGCCCACAGCATGGGAAATCTTTAAAAACAACAATTCTTTTCCCCAATATAAATGCTTACTCTAAAATTTTATTACGCAGATCTTGCCATATATTAAAATAAAGTTTTGAACAGATCCTCTAAGTGAGACATCAGTTACCCACTGAATACAGGTGGGCTGGGATTCTTCCATTTGAGCAAGGTACATCTACATGCTAGTAATGTGGTATAGATACTAACAATGTACTGTAGTTGAGCTTCTCAGCTTTAAGCCCATCTGGGAGTGCACCAAACTCAGCTTTAAAGGGTTAGGAGTGACCGTGACACTAAGGCTCTCTGATAGGCATTCACAGATTTTTGTCCAGAATGATGTTAATTTGGTACATACCCAAACATGTGGCCCAGTGAGGCCGGAGCTCGATTGCAACGTTCACAGGTTGCATCTTGACCTGTATACATTTTGGATGGTTTTTATCAGGATAAATGTGATCGATGAAAGATTTTAAGTTGAATGATTGAATGCTTTGCACATGTGGAGCTAGAGTGTATTTTATACATAGCTGCCTTCCATTCCTTTTTTGAGATATCAAGTGAAGGAGCCATCCTATGCAAGGCTGTCATAATATTTTGTTTTGTAAGAAAGATAAGAGGAAGTTGTATGATAATTGGAGTCCTGGCTAGGAATAACCATTGAATTGCCAAAGCAAAAAAGAAAGTGAAAAAAATTTGAGGACAGGAAGGTTGGAGACTGATCACCACGATCAATATTTTTTTTCTAGTGACAGACTCAACAGTGGGAAGTCTGCCTTCTGCAGGAACTGGCTCTCAATGAACAACAATTTCCGGTGAGACATGGAGAGGTGGGGGTTCAGCACCAGCGAAAAAGTTACATCATGGTTTTTGTGAATAGGTCTTTCTCCACTGTAAGGGCAGAAACAGAAGGCTGGTTAAAGATTGTGCATCACCCTCAGTCTTACCCTGTGTACTATTAAAAAAGACCCCATAAGGTACTCACCAGATTTGCGTGTTTGATAATCTCTTTGACTTGACATAAGCAAAGGTGGTAGATCTCTTGGCACTGTAGAGTGCTGACTTTTTATGTATAAGTTGGACAATACTGCAATTCTAATAAACACATTTGGAGCTAATTATCATGTGTCTTGCCCATTCAAGCTTGTTGCCAAACAAAATCTAAACCTATTCACCATGTTTTCATGCTTTGTGTTTTGAATTGCAGCATACTGTTTGGAACAGGCTAGTTCCAGTAATGAGAATTAAACTTAAATAGAATACAAAATGCCAAGACATCTTCTTCTTCTTTTTTTTTTGGATGCTCCCGTTAGGGGTTGCCACAGTGGGTCATCTTTTTCCATATCTTTCTGTCCTTTGCATCTTGTTCTGTTATACCCATCACCTGCATGTCCTCTCTCACCACATCCATAAACCTTCTCTTAGTCCTTCCTCTTTTCCTCTTCCCTGGCAGCTCTATCCTTAACATACTTTTCCCAATATACCCAGCATCTCTCCTCTGCACATGTCCAAACCAATGCAATTTCGCCTCTCTGACTTTGTCTCCCAACTGTCCAACCTGAGCTGACCCTCTCATGTACTCATTTCTAATTTTGTCCATCCTCGTCACACCCAATGCAAACCTTAGCATCTTCAATTCTGCCACCTCCAGCTCTGTCACCTGTTTTTTGGTCAGTACCACCGTCTCCAACCCATATGACATAGCTGGTCTCACTACCATCTTGTAGACCTTCCCTTTCACTCTTGCTGATATCAGTCTGTCACAAATTACTCTTGACACTCTTCTCCGCCCATTCCACCCTGCCTGCACTCTCTTTTTCAACCTCTCTTCTTCAATCCATGTTACTCTGTACTGTTGATCCCAAGTATTTAAACTCATCCACCTTTACCAACTCCCTGCATCCTCCCCATTCCACTGACTTCCCTCTCATTTACACATCTAATGAAATAAATTAGAACAGTGTTGTTCTTAAGCAGATCAATAATAGTATTGGTGTAGCTAGTGTAGATAGAAAATATGCACATTAAAAATGTGCTAAAAATGTAGATGAGGGTATTTATATTTCCCAAAACAACAATTCAGCAGTCAGACAATAATCAAAAGACTCTCATCCTTGATCTTTCTGCAATGTGAAGTTCTGACAATGTTTTTCATTTCATATCAACTTGCTCGTGGACAAGGTCTTCTTATTTTGATCACGGGACCTTTTACTTTTACTAGGTGATATATCTCAATCTACAAAATGTACAGTTCTTAAGACAATGCTCTTCATACAGATATTTGGCATCTTATATCATTCAGTTGATGTTTTTGTCTTGTTTGGGAGAAATAAATCATAATTTAATAGGAGTTTGAACCTTATACTGTGAATACTATTTAGGGTCTTTGTTATTCTACTGCCTTGAATTGGATTAGGTAAGTCAGAGACTCTACTGACTGTATAGATGCAGGTATGTAATGTTTCTAAACATGGGTTTCAGCCTCATCACCACCCCCTTTCCTCACAAGTTCAGCAGAGGTCAGTCTTATGAATCATAAATGCATAATTACCATCGCCAGCCTAAGGCTCTAGAAGTGCCATTGAGAATGCTGAAAACATTTTCCATCATAGCTCAAATAATTGAGCATATCCCATAAACAGTACTGGATATAAGAACATAATAGCTGCCTTGGTCTTTGGTGCAACAGTGGAACAGCAATATGTCATATTTCATTTTCTAACAAAGGAAAAATTTCCCTCTAGCAATCACTATGAGCTTGTGCTCACCATCTTATGGTAGGAATGGTGAACTCCAGGGTTCACAATGATAACCCTTCACTGTTCTGTATGCAGTTGTACAGAGAAGACATCTGTATGTTTAATATTGTTAAGCATTATCAGGACTGCATGTTTGGAGTTGTCAGTGGGATTGGCCTGTCTCCAATAGATGTGAAGTAAAAATGTCAGCCTATTTAAGGATACCTGAAATTGCTTGTATTTAATTATGGTAATGGCAGAATATACAGTATTAAAGCATAATAGTCAAATTAGATGTGCAGTGATATCTTTCTGTTTTACTTCAGTACCATTAATAAACAGAGCTATTGCACTTTAATGTCATTTGGAATGTGTGGATGGGTTGGATTTAAAATTAAGAGTAAAAGAAAATTCATTATGTGTTTTATTTTTCTTTTCATCTTATATTTTCCTTGTGCATGCTGGATGACAGTTTAAGAAATGTTATCTGAGTTCCTAATGTTTAATAATAACATTTTATCAGACGGTTTTAAATTACTAGGTCATCAGTAGCAGAAGTGAGAAAATTGTGACTAAAAATATTCCAGGGTGTCTCTGACATGAAATCTCCTTTTTTCCATTAAGCTCTAAGTTAATCTCTGTATCTGTAGTTTAAATTAGCTAGAAATTAATTAAAGCAAAAACTATTATTTCCTGTTTGCATCAGGAAACTTAAGGATCAATATGTTTTTTTTTAATATTTTTTTCTCAATGTGATCATAAGAAGGGTAAATAACTAAAATTATGGTGACATACTGTAGGTGAAAAATGAAACAGCAGCTTGGTGGTTTGCAGTTCAGAGCAGCTACACAACACTGTCTTTATAAATCAAGCCTCTCTCACCTTTTAGGAATGGTTGAAGTCATTAGTATATAAAAGGTAAATTATATGGCATATACTAGTTGTGTTCACATCATTCACTATTTGCTTCTAGAGAATTTAAAGAGAAGACAGAACAGAGCTGCACGTATTAGGTTAGCAATATGGCTTAAGGTCTTAGGCATTGGGCTGTCAATGAGAAAGTTCCTCGCCGTGCTCACAGTCACTAACCTGACTGTAAATAAATTGTAAATAATATCTGTCATATTCATAAGATAGTGATTTGCTTGTATGGAAAACTGTGTAAAATAAATGCTGCTTATAGGATGCTGTGTGGTATTTTACACATATCTGAGACCATATAAATAATATTGTATGTGGTGGGCAACAGACGGAGAGAACTCTCACTGGGTGATGGTGTATGTTTTTAGTATGGAATCTGCATGTATCGCAGCGTCGGTGTGATGGACTTTCAGAGGAACACCTGGGACAAGTGCCTTGTCCGTATCCTGCTAGCAAGCTTAGGCAGCCTTTTCCAAGGATAGGGAAGGGACAATTAAAGGCATCCTAAAAAAAGTTTGTGTCCCACCTATACTTGGCCAGTTGAGTCATCCATCTACATGTGGTTGAAAGACCTCAAAATCTTTCATCCACGCTTCTTGGAATGTGCGGACCCTCATGGATTATTGTGAGCAATATTAGTCTACGCATTACAAAACAATAGATCATGATAAGCTATGAAAGATTTTAGACGAAACTGTGTGGTGACATGGTACATATTTTCAAGGTGGAAAGGTGGACATTACTTGTTCATTTATACTGAAAGATGGTTAAAAATTAACTAATCCATCTGTCCATTTTTATGTTACCTATCCAATTCAGAGTTGCAGGATGGCAAAGCCTATTCCAGCTGTACTGGGTGTACATTTCCCAAACTGGAATATTGAGGTACAAGCCCATTACAGGCCAAACTCGCACACAATTCTACACTCACTTAGTCATTTAGGGTCAGTTTAGAACCTACCTCTACACCTTTAGGATGTTTAAGGGATACATGGAGACATAACTTTGAAATGGATAAGCGGATTAGTAAATGGATGGAATGATGTGATACAAGATTGCATCCTTAAGAGTTTTATATATGGTATGCTCCATGTCCTATTGTTTATGCTATCATCCATACACTTAACAAATCTCTTTGTGTTGCTGCATACTGCAGATCTTTTATAAAATCTGTAAAAAAAAGGATGGGGAAGATGTGATGTGAGATGATCAATGCTGAAACTTCTTTGCATCTGAGTAAAATTGCCTTTCATAGTGAGCTTTTTAACTCCAAAATGTTTGTTCATCCATATGAGATTGTGCATTTACTAACTGGCCATTTAATACGGTATGTCACTAAACATTTCTGTATTTAGGAGCAATTCATGGCATTAAGATAAATATTTATGTTGAGGAGGAATGCTCAATGCTTGTATTACTCATGTTTTGTGTGCTTTTCCTCTTGATGGATGTGATGTCATCATGGTAGTGAGACTTCCCTTTCTGCAAGAGGATAAAGCGGAATTTATCATTATATGTCTTTAATTTGATTATGGTGAAACTGGTACTGAATATATGCATTATTTAGTAAATAAACATTATGTGGAAATACAGGTTAGAAACTTGGCATCTTGTAAATGATTTGGCTATCTATCTATCTATCTATCTATCTATCTATCTATCTATCTATCTATCTATCTATCTATCTATCTATCTATAATTTGGGAAACTTTAGAAAAAATATTTAAATTTGAGCCTTACAGTATGTTAAATACTATATACTCAGTAAATGTTGCTATTTGAGATTAAGACCCATTTTCAGATTCTTTTTGATGTAGTCAGGGTCACTAGAATCAATGAAGACAGGAACGAAAATTGTAAGCTACACCTTTCAAAAGGAATGCACATGTCAAAATGCAACCACTTAGATTCAAAATTTAAACTAGCCACATTTTTGCATGAAAAGAAGACAATTTCAAATAAGTGAAAGGTAAACTTCACATTATTGGCCACCCAAGCTGACACTGATCTGAGGAGCAGGACATCAGAGGCAGCAGTGCTCTCCATGGCATCAAATGCTGCAAATGAATGCAAATGTTTATCTTGGTACCTGTTAATAAGAAGTGTGTAAAAGATGAGTATTAAAATATATTATGTTATGAAGCAGTTTACACCCACTTTAAGTAACTGAACAGTCCTTGTGTTATTCTAAAGTTTCTATTGTTCTTAATATCCTAACCAAGAACAATACCCTTAATGTATTTGCTGCAGTGTGGTGAAAAGTATTTTATTTGTGTGAATTACTGAAAGTGACTTTCAATCCAAAATTATAGTGAGAAGATAAGAAAAATTACACCTTTTATTGGCTAACTAGAAAGATTGCAATACACAAGCTTTTGAGACAACTCAGGCCCCTTCTTCAGGAAAGCCAAAAAAATGTGTAATTTTGCTTAACTTCTCACTACATCCATAATAACTAAAACAGTACAACACCCTAGTACTAATTTCACAATTCTAGTATTATTGCTTCTACACTTCTCCAGCTTAAACAAAGGCAAGTAAATTCGCCTGCTTAGAGATAACTCCATAAATCTTTGAGGAGGACTGAGTCTAAAACTTTCTGGCTTTCTTTTCAATGCCCAGGGTGCCATTAACATTTGTGAAGAAAAATATATTCTTTTTT
The DNA here is from genome assembly GCF_016835505.1 of Polypterus senegalus. Lineage (NCBI taxonomy): Eukaryota > Metazoa > Chordata > Cladistia > Polypteriformes > Polypteridae > Polypterus > Polypterus senegalus. The sequence goes on along the minus strand of NC_053161.1, from coordinate 126,337,879 downwards.
TTATTTTATATTTTATAATAACACAGCCAGAAATAGAGGGTGCAAAGAAGGTTGTTCTTCTTTATTGGCTTACCTTACAAAACAACCTACCAAGTTTATCTTTACAGAGCAGCCCAACAGAACACTTTATGTCACCCACTCAGAATATTTCAAAACAATAGTTTCTTCATATAATACATTTTAAGTGTCTTAACCAATCGGCTAATGCCTTTATTTGTGCATCAGGATTCGTTATTTAAGAGAAGAGAAACAGTAACAATCTTCTATTTGCATCACTACATTTTAAAGCAAGTGTTTTTAAGAAATGAAGATATAACTAAAATATTTGGAGGTATCTTAGTCTATTTGGTGGCTGTCTGTTGTCTGGAAGTGGTGGTTAAAGTCAGTGTTTCTAGCCACTGTTACAGTTTTTGAACTCCATTCATCCATCCATCCATTATCCAACCCGATATATCCTAACTACAGGGTCACGGGGGTCTGCTTGAGCCAATCCCAGCCAACACAGGGCGAAAGGCAGTAAACAAACCCTGAACAGGGTGCCAGCCCACCGCAGCAGTTTTTGAACTGAGAAACTGCATAACTATAAATCTAATTATGCAGATCCAGATTGTCTGGATGACTTTGATTTATGCTGGGACTATTCCAGATCGGTGCAAAGACGATTCTTCATGTTGTCAGTTCGCACACTTCCCGATGGTCGATTTTTCGGATGATTTTCTGTGTAATAAACTTAATACTATAGCGTAATGAAAATTGCATAATTAGATCTGGATCACCCTATAAAAACAAAGGGACAAGGATGGAAATCACCAGATCAGAAAATGGTTTAAACCAAAGGAACTTGCAAAGATGTTCTAAGCCAGAGGTGCCCAACTCCAGTCCTGGAGGGCCGCAATGGCTGCAAGTTTTCATTCTAACCCTTTTCTTAATTAGTGACCTGTTTTTGCTGCTAATTAACTGCTTTTGAATTCATTTTATTTGACTTGCTCTTGAAGACTCAGACCCCTCAAGTGTTTTTTTTTTCTTTAATTAGCCAAACAATAATGAGATACAAAATGAGCCAAAACAGGACCAGCAAACTGTGACCATCATACAATATCTGAAAATAAAGAAAGGTGAAGGTCTCCATAATGCTGATCTGCTCTTAGAAAAGAGAAAATCCACAATTTCTGAAATGTCTGCTATTGCTCAATGAGAACAGCAACAAGTCATGGAATTAAAGAACGGGTTTAATTAACAAGACTCAGTGCCTCATTAAGCAACTGATTGGAGTGAAATTGTTTGGAATTTGAGGCCCTAACTTAGTTGGTCTTCTGTTGGCTCACTCACTTCACATTTCACTTCTGTTTGGGTGTCATTTAAGGAAAGAAATTAAGCTAAAGAAATTCAGGGAAACATTTCTTAAAAACCAAGTCCAATAAAATCAGTTCAAAAGAAGTTAATTAATAGCAAAAACAGATCACTAATTAAGAAAAGGGTTAGAATGAAAACCTGCAGCCACTGCAGGCCCTCCAGGACTGGAGTTGGGCACTCCTGTTCTAAGCAGTCAAGGCAAGATGTCAGTATAGAAGAGGGAGTTAGAAAAGCAACTATCAAAACCCAGGGAAAATGCCAAAACAGAGCAGTAAGTTCAGACACCAACAGTGCAACAAAATAAAGTACTATCCACAAAGTCATAGTTTTAGATAATATCTCCAAATTAAGACATCCGTAAACCTGCACTGCCATCTTAAATAATCATTAAGCTGAGATGTGACAAGTCTGGATTTTGATGATCATGTGGTAGCAACCAGCTCTGTAGCTATACATAACATGATTGTTCTTGTGCAAACTGAACATAACACAGCAGTGTTTATGAGGAAAATCCATACTAAAAGAGTGGTAGGATGAAGTCACGAATATAGCATCATTAGTATAACAATAACAAAATGATTTTCAACCAAACATATCTAGAACAATTTAATGATGATTTATGACACTGTCAGATATATATCTAACTTACTATCGTGTATAAAGCTTGTCATGTGCAAAGCTGTTTGCCTGCTTGGTTGAAATGCTTTAATCTTGGGATATGATATTCTTAAGTGTGTTTTCATAATCTGTCTTTGTAAAGATAATTATAGCAAAAATAATAACATTTTGAAACCCATTTAATCAGAGTACACGAGTGTGAAGCCTATCCTGGAAGCCCTAGGCAGTGTGCCAGACCCACTCCCATGCACAGCCACACTCATGCTTACACAAGAGCAGTTTGGATCTGCCAGTTTACCTAAGCTACTTGTCTTAGAATGTGGAAGAACAAGCACCTGTACCTGGAGGAAAATCCACACAGCCATGAGGTGAAAGTGCAAAGTCCACACGGTCAGTGACTGGATGGAGGGATTCAAACGTTGTAGCTGTGTGGGAATAGCAGAAACCACTGCACCAGGATGCCAGCCAGATGTGACAAACATCTTTGTTTGAATGGGCAATATTTGTAGCTGTGGATTAATTTTTTTATAAGCCTTATTTTAAGACTTACTTTAGATTGATTTAAATCAGAAGTGCTTCCAATGGGCTATGCCCCAGCATTGGAAGTACTCCTGAGTCTAAAATAAAAGAAGCCACTTGTCCTCATCCAGCCAAGTTGGACTCACGTGGAAGAAGGACAAAGCTTGGCTGGGAGGAGCGGAGGTGGAAAAAAGAAAGTTAGAAAGAGAGAAAGATTTATTTGTATTTTTTGGTGAAAGCCTATATTAGAAAGGTATTCTTATAATATATCATTTGTTTGCACCCAGAACTTGTGTTGTTGTGGCTGTATTGATGGTTTGGGGTGCTGAAATGCCCCCTACTGTTCACAAGGGTTAGTAAATTCTAGTTGCTGACTAATTGAGTACATAATAGTTAATTTATAAGCTGTGTTAATATCTGCTTTAATGACAGAGGCAGGCTTTTAGTATCTCAAATAACTATTAATCATAATTAAGAGTATTTCAGAATATCATTCCAGACCAATAAAAGTTCTGAAATTTGACATGGTCAATGCCCCTTATAATTTTGCTTGCTTTACGCAAACTTGACACACAGGCTATATCTTTTGAAGCTGATTTTCTTTTTTTTCCCAAACCTCTGTAAATACTTTGCTCTACAAAAGTAAATTCAGCATTATGACTTTTACTCTGTACAACTGTTTCATGGAGTTCAAGCAGGATATAATGGGAGCATTTTAGAACTGCCTGGAAACATTTAGGGAGATAAGTTAGCTGTTGGATAATCAAGTAAGCTTGATGGGCTTAATGGCCTCATTCACTACAGAAATGTATTATGTTTTCTTACTGTGAAACCCCAAATCCACCTAAAGACCATTCTGAAGGTGATATTTTGTAAATAGATAAACCTTTTTCCTTTCTTTATAATTATCCTTCCTTTTCTATTGGATGTGTTGTTGATTTTCCTGTCTACACATGCATCTGTGCTGTAATGCTCCAAATTTTGTGTTACTTCTTTCAGTAGCTTGTGAAACTGTTTGAGAAGGTGATATGTAATTGTAGGAGAAGTAGTAGTAGCATCGTTACGATTAAAACATGGCAATGAAAGGTATAATTAATGTGATTTACAATACAATAATAGAATTTACGCATGAAAAACATTTAATTATAGATAGATAGATAGATAGATAGATAGATAGATAGATAGATAGATAGATAGATAGATAGATAGATAGATAGCCTGCACATGCAGTTTTTGACACCCCAGTCCCTTGTAGTTAGTTTGCTTCCGCTCTTCAGAGTCTTCTTTCACGGTGTGCCTCTTTTAATTTCCTGACCATTTCTGTTGTTTCGTTTGTAGGTCAAAATTTAGAAATACTGTAGCACTATCTTAATTAAAAAGAAAGCCTACTTAAAATTATGCTGACGCATGCATTAATAGAAAAATGGCTTTATTGTGCATACCCCATGCCTTGCAATGCTTCACTGCTAGACTCTGTGTTGATCTGCTTGAATTAGGGTGAGGTAAAGGACACTGAAGTTTCAAATTAAGATGATATTCAGTATGAGAGTGTGCGGGCTTCCATAAATTATATGTTGTACACTATTTGGTGCATTAAGGTCCCTTTAGTCTTTCATTTCTCCTGCCGTATGTATAAGAAAAACATATCTTCATACTGTAGCAGAATTATTCATGAGATAAACAAGGAAGCCTCCTAATGGAAAGATTTCTTCCTAAGTCTATTTCTTTTCTCATGTAAATTATTCCTTATGAAAAGAATTATAATAATAAATTGATTTACTCCTTTTATTCTTTGTAACTAGACGGACATGGTAACCACAATTTATTAATTTGAATTAAACACCAGTGCATATGTTGTTACATTTTATCATCTCTTGCTTTGGAAATGTTATTTGCTGAGTTTTAGGCCTACGCTATTTTAGTGTTCGGTGAAATGGGGGTTGTCTAACATACCCTGGGCTCTAACTACTGCTGGATCACCATTGGTGTGGCATTTCCTTGTGCACTCTTTCCCCCTCTTTCTTCTTTAACAAACTTAATTCGAGCATGTCAGGCTGATTGGGGAAATGGCCCCATGTGAGGTTTGTTTCGTAAAATAGACTGGTGCTCTGTCCATGGTGGGGTTCTGCCTCGACCAATTACTCTGGCTATATGTAACTCTGAACTGAATAAAAGATAGAAAATATAGGCCTAGAACTTCTGAAACTCTCTGTATGTACTGCATTTGAAAGGGTAGCACCATGATTTGTGAAACAATTAAAGTTACAAAACAAAATAAGCTTATGACGAAAATGTGCTTCACAAAGGACAGCTGATTCTGGAACACTGTTACTACTGTGTTTCCCCAAAAATAAGACCGGGTCTTATATTAATTTTTGCTCCAAAAGATGCAGTAGAGCTTATTTTCAGAGGATATCTTCTATTTATTCATGTACAACAATATACATTTGTCCAAATACAGTCATGTCATCTTCTTCTGAAATATCGTCATAACTCTCCACATTCAAACCCTGAATTCCAGCCTGTTCTTGCTACTCCAGCCGCTTTGCGGATCCCTTACGTGATTGATCTGCGTGCTTCGATGTTTGATGAATGGTTCGATGTGGTGAAGCAAAATGCTGACATACAAATGTATTCATGTTGCCTTTATATTCAAGAATCGCATATTTGCCAAAGTAATGACACAATACATTGCAAAAGTCTCACATACCATCTTCTGTGCTGTCTTTTTTTTATACCTTTACAATACCATCAGAATGTACAACGGGGTATTTCAGCCACAGAGAAAAAAAAATAAGGACATAATGAAAATACTCGAAATGTCCACTTTAATCGTAGTTTACTTTGTCATTGAAGTAGACTGTTGTAAACGTCATCTTAAAACCGACCCAGTTGTTAATCACAACGCGCTTCTGGGTCTTCCTCCTGACCTGACAGCAGCGGCAAGCAGCAATCAATCGCCACACAGAATGCATTAAATTTATAATATTCTAGCTCTCTGCACATTTAGAATTCTTAAATTATACTATACTTGATATCACTTTCATGATGAAATGCATTAAAATATGTATGTTACATTTACAGATAAATTGTTAACTTTGTTTAAATAATGAATGCTGTTAATAGTTACACATATGGGGTGGCACGGTGGCAGAGCAGTAGAACTGCTGCTGCCTCGTAGGGAATCGTGTCGCTTGTGATCCCTACTTGGAGTTTGCATGTTTTTCTGGTGGGTTTCCCCAGTGTGCTCAGTTTTCCATCCAAAGACATGAAGGTTTGGGGATTTGATGAAACTACAATGACGCCAGTGTATGTGTGTGCTTGTGTTCACCTTGCGATGAGCTGATGCCCCGTCCAGGGATTTTGTTTCTGTCTTGCGCTGATGCTGCTGGAATTGGCGCATCCCTGAATTGATGGATGTAATCATTAAACATCCTTTTCAGAGATATTGTGGCAAGGTGTCTTCGGAATTTAATGGATGTTTCAGGCACACTCGTCACATCGCATGAAGTATAAACCTGGCCTTAGGCGCCTTACTTTTCAGCTGACGATCTTGACTAGGGCTTATTTTTGAGGTAGGGCTTATATTACAGAGCAGCCTGAAAATCATGCTAGGGCTTATTTTCGGAGTAGGTCTTATTTTCGGGGAAACTCGGTAATAAAATATCAATCTTACCTACCTTCCTTACCTTCCCAGACATTTAAGTTTTATATCCAATGTAATCAGTAAATGGTTGCTTATGCTGTAGTGTCTGTCTTTTTAGATTAACAAAGTTTTATTGTAGGTTTCCAGGTTGCCTGTCTTGGAGTTTGTAGCTCATTTTTGCCTTAATTATGAGTTTGGGGTGTGCTTCAGGGAAATTATTATTATATTAAGCCTTAAGCATTGTTTGAGCTTTTGGTCTTCCAATGCGTATGTCATCTCCATTGTGGTTTCATTGCTAGATCAACATTCAGACACCTGAAGGAAGTTCTGAAATTAACTCAAGGGATGATAAACACACCAAAGTAATCGATAACCACAAGGGCTATAATAAACTAAGGCTTAAAAATTATTGATTGAGACAATTGAGTAAAAAACAAATAAATGTGTAATGTGTACTTGAGGGTAACGCTGTTGAATTTATGTCTTGACTTCTTTCCAAAGTGTTCACATGCTTCTTACTCTTGACCATGTAAGGCCATACTCTACTCTTGCCCCTGCCTTTATTTATTTTTATTTTTTTTTGTTACTTAACAGCTTTAATAATTACATGTTCTCATAATAATCTGTGCTAGTAAATTTAAACACACCAATCACATGTGCCTTATTTTTATTGTTGAGTCTTTTATATGCTCATTCTGTTGTCCTCATACATTTTTGATTTTTGAACCCCTTTTTTGGCTCTGCTCTAGTATTTATTCTGAGGAATTGGCTACAACCTAACCTTTGTGCAATATTTCCATTATTTCATCACCCATCCAGATTAAATTAGTTCCTATCCTGGCAGCATCACATATAGAGCAAGAAGCAACCCTGGATGAGACAATAGTCCACCACAGGGCACACTCATAAAGACACAGAATCAGTACCAATGGGCCTACATAGAATGTACAAACTGTCCTCAAACAGTGGCGTAAGTGTTATTTGCAATTTTTAGTCATTCCTGGAGGAGGGAAAATGTTTCGTTTTGGTTGCTCAGTCAAACAAGATTGAGGTAGGAAGTACTGGGCAAGAGAGGTTGGGACAAATGAGGATACTGGGGAGGAATGCTGATAGTCACCTTCAAAGATGGGAAGTATTGATAAGAATGCAAGATATAATTTTCTAAGCGGTTAATGGGGGCGCCTGTCTACCATTTGTGGTAGTTAAAATCAAGGTGCTTCAAAATGGTGGGGGTCTGAGAAGCAGATTTTAAGGGAATGCAAGTGAGAGATGAAGTGCCAGGCAAGAGAGGCTGAGACTCATGAGGGAACAGTGAGAGTATGTGTAAGACAAGAGGTATTCTTAAATTTATTTCATTACCTGCCTTTAAAAAGTAATGTAACTAATATTAAAGACAACATCTGAGATATATATAAGAAATGTATATCATGCCATATAATGCTATATAATCCATTAGTTCTCATATAATGATTTAACCAATACTGACAAAGTATAACACTTAATACAAGTTACAAGACTATTAAGGAGAAACTCCTATGACCTTCTTATAATTAGCCAAATAATTCTTAAACTTTCACAGCTAGTGTCCAGCTCGGTGATGCCAAAATTCAAAGCAAGCACCACATGAAGAGCTGATTATTTATCAACTGGTTCATTAAGTTGAAGTCTTGATCATTGTGAGGCTGTTAGTCGTTTGACTTTGTTTTGTTGGGCTGTCGCCTTTTAATCCACTTTTAAAATAAGCACTGTAGCTTTGTTTACCTCAGTAATTAAAATAATAGTAATCAATTAGGGCATTCCAATCTCTTTTTATTTTGCTCATGTTCTGAAATAGCGGCTGTAATCTTGACTTTCTCTCCTCACCATCTGCACAGCACAGCAGGACCTATTGCCATAGCAAGGCTGAGCATGAAGAGGGTCCTTGTAGAAGAGCATGGGGGTTCAATAACATGTGCTGAAGTCGGCTTAAAATGAAAAGGACTATCATTTAATGTTGTGTTATGTCAGAAAAGCTTATCAAAATTAGCTCAGAAAAAATGAAGTTTGAAAAGATTTTCTTCATGACAGTTTAATGCTGGATTGTATAGCTGAGAAAAAGGAGTATTTTGTAAAGGAGTTACTAAAATACTGAATGTCATGGCACCATCACTAAGATAGATAGATAGATAGATAGATAGATAGATAGATAGATAGATAGATAGATAGATAGATAGATAGATAGATAGATAGATAGATAGATAGATAGATAGATAGGGGAAACAATCTTCCCACCCAATCTGAACATGCTTTTTCCATTACACAGTCTGGAGCTTATCTCCACAGCATCTGGCACAAGAGCTAAACTAAACTGTTGGGGAGCCAGTCCATCTCAGGGCATCATCACTAACATGCACACCTTCAGTCAGGTCATATTTACTGCTGCCAGTTAAATTAGCTTGCATTTTATGGGAATGTAATAGGAAAATCCAAAAGGATAATGTATAAACCCCACACAAATAGTAACATGGCCAAACTTTGAACCCAGCACTCTGTAGGCAACAGTGTTAAGTTTCAAAGACATGTATAAGAAAGATTTCATTAAAATGTGCTGCTCAGTACCACATTTTATTTGTAATTTTCCTTTGTAGGAAATCACTCTAAGATGTCTAGGAAAGTTGAGAAAAAGCTGAGGAAGTGAAGGCACATGACAGATTAAGAAAAATAAGTGAACACATTCACTACTAACTGGCAGGCCAGTCAAAGCATCTTTCTGGGTCTAAAACCTGCATTGTTTTGCATATGTGGCCAACTGGACCTAGCATATCAGTGTTATTTTTGATGAAGTGTAGCCAGCTTAGTGATGCATGCAGGTGCATCTTTTGAAAGGCTGATCTGATTTTCAGGACATCTCAGAGAAAGTATACTTTCTATATAGTGCTAGTGCTTTATGAAACCACTTTATCCATATTTCCTATTACTGCACCTACCTGAAGTGAATTTTAAAGTGAAACATAAGAACCTCTTATGGCTGTTACTTTGACTTAGGAATTCTAGGAGCAGCTATGCTTTCCCTCACAAACCAATTTCAGCTGCCTAATGTGTGTCAAGCTTGTTTATCCATCTAAAAACATATTTTATGTATGACGGCAGGTGCAAAAAAATTCTGAGCTCTTAAAATAATAGAGGATGTATTGTGAAGAAGAAAAGGATGCCACTTAATATAGCAGTTTAACATGCTTGTTTCCTTCTGTGAGTGATAACACAGTTCTCTCACCACATTTAAAGATGTTGGTTAGGGTTAGTTGGGAAGCTGTGTGTATACTGAATGTGACAACTGTAGCTTGCATGCCCACAGACACTTAGCACTCTCCTGGCTTATTTGCACAGGGTATTTTATTTAGAGTTAGTTAAACCTCAAGTCCATTGTTATGTAGGCCCTACCTTCCTTCCCATTATACTTTGGCTAGATATGTTCAGCCATGGAAGGAGTCCCACCTTACCGACATCAAGGCAGTATATTGGTAGTATGGTTGAGTAGTACAATAAACAGAAAATACTCCAAGGTTCCTGTTCAAGGACAGACATACCGGTCTGCTGAGGCATGTCGTTCAGGATGCCCTGTTGTGAGCAGTTCTAAAGAGTGAGTGAGTGAGTGGCACCACACATTGAGGCTTGATAATTATGTGGCATGTGTAGTATTCCTTTTAAGAAGTGATTACATTTTCCAACGTTGAAGCCAACATAAAGACTTTTTCCATGCTTTAAAACTCTTCCTCACTGCTGAAGAAAATGCTTTAGACGTTGGTTATTCCAATACCCTTTTTCCTTTGTGGAGTTTCTAATTTTAAAGTATGTATACTTTTGTAACTGCTAATACAGTATCTTTTTTGACACAAATGGCAGGATGCTATTCAATCCATCAAGTTCCTTTAATTAATTATATCTAAGTTGCCCTGATATTTCATTCATCTGGATTTTAAAAGCCATCAAAGTGTGGGATTTAACTACACAATTCACTACATTGTTTCAAAAGTGCTCCCTGAATGCACATCCCTTTAGTGTTCACTTGAGAATATGTTGTAGTATTTATCTGGATGTAAGCCCAGTGGTGCAGCTTCTTCACATGTCTAGCGTCGTAAGTTCAAATCCTGCACTCCGATGTTGTGCTTGAAGAGTTTGTACCTTCTCCTTGTGTCTATGGAATTTTTCCTTGAGATATGTTGGTATTTCACTCTGACATCACAAAGAAGTGCAAGTGAGGTTACTTGAAGATTTCAAATTCGGAGGTTTGCATGTGAGTGAGCCCAGCAATGGACTAACACCTTGTCCAGGGCACTTCCCTGTCTACTGTAGTGTTGAATGTTACCAGGTAGGCTTAAGTAGGCTTGGGAATAGATGTGATGGATTTAGCTGGATGTAAATGTTATTTATTTTATTTAATTTTATTTTTGTATAGTGAACACTGCTGCAAGGGAATAACAGTTTCTGAAATATTTTTAAAATATGATACTTCCTGTATGGGAGATTTCACATTAGACTTTTGGTTTATAAGTTAACACCTAACCTAGTAGGGCTGCTTTCATGCTGTGAAGAAACAAAAAGGACATTGTCAAAAGAATGAGTCAAAGACATCATAAAGGTTTGGGGCATCCACCCGTATATTGTTTCAAGGTTGCAAAATAGATTTAAATTAGAACAGAGATGTTCACAGATCTGAATCCAAAACAGAACTGAGGACATGGTAACAAAGATAGCGTCTTTATTAGGCATCCAGGAAGTGACGTTGCCGGAAGTGACACTATTGGAGGCGTCCGAAACTGGAAGTGATGTCATCAGAGGCATCAGGAAAACAGAAGTGACATCATCAGAGGTGCCGGAAGTGGGCAGGATTTCCCGAAAAAGGAACTGAGAGAGACAGTCAGTGCACCCTGCTGTCCCCTGGTCTGGCGTAGAATTATCATTAATCATGCCCTTTAGATTCCTCCTACTCGCACGTGTGTGACAACATATAATATTATAAATATTCAATACAACTTTGTACATTTATTTTCTAGGTCCAATGTGAACGTGATAGATTCACAGAAGATTAGATGTTGGAGAGAAAGGTCAAGGTTATGTCAATGTCCAGTCACAATATTTATAAGCCACCTCAAGACATGGGTAAAGGAAGAGTACCATTCTGTACTTTGAAATGTAGAAAGGCAGCATAGAAATTAAAAAGAGCAGAGTTTCACGTTAATAATACTAAATGCAGTGTTGATCCAACAGCACATGGAATTCTTTAGTACTAGTGACCTATGTAAGAGCTATGAAATGCACAGATATTATTAAAGCATAGTGTGAAACCCAAGCAATAAGATTGTGAGGTGCTGTTTAGATTTCAGTATTTGCATAGGTGATTACAGGATTTACAGTAGAAATTGTATTACCTGAGTAACTAGTCGTAGTAATCAATCATTTCTAGTTTTACAGAGCTATTTTTTGTTTTTGCACAGGGTTTTGGTGTCAGAAAAGGAAATATCCATCTGGCCCACTATATTATTGACGGATGAGTTAGGCACACCATGCTTGTTAATAGATTGGCCTACTCCTGCACTATAAGATTAACAAACACACCCACAGAACCTGTTCACATCATGTGTTGTATGAGTTATTCCTGCACTTCCAATCACTCCCTAGTACTCCTCAAAGGGACTTACTATTTTTGGCACTAACAACATATGGGTATCCTTGAGACACATGGAGGCTCCTACACCTTTTGGTTATATGCCACTTACCAACCAGTGATATCTTACCACACTTATTCTTCTATTGAGATACCCCGCTCAGCCTTGATAACACTGCAGGGAGGAGCAAATGGCAATCTCCACTACTGTATACCAGATGTGCAAATATTTACTGTACTTTATCATTTTAGATATCAAAACAAATTCTAGAAGTTTAAAAGCATTGTGGTATTTATTAAACTATAATAATACCAGTAGAGGAAAATATAATAGAAAATGTTAATAGATAGCAAAGTCTGAATTTATATAGTCTTAGAAAGCGTACTGAAAATAAGCATTGACAAAAGTGGATGTTTTCCTGGGTAGCATTTTAAATTAAGCAAATCAGTATGACACATGAGTTGAATTCTTCAATGTCTAGATGAAATGGTCTTGCTTGCTTTCTGACACGTCTCAGTCTTTCCTGTCACTTCCTCTATCGTCGCTCTCTTGGTCCCTCGGAAGACACATTATTTATGTAAAATCATAAAATCAGAACATGTCACATTAAACAGGTATGATTAGCTAGCTATCCTGCTGATGGATGGCTCTACCTAAAAGCTTTGATCCTCATATATATATATATATATATTGTGCAATCTTTTGTTGTCTCCATTTTCTTTTACCATTGAGATGTAAAATACCATTAATTGCTTGGATAACGGGACATATGCAATAAAGTTATAAATTATTGGTCACAAGAGGCTAGAATGTACAACTGTTGATCAAAAGAAAGACTGAAGATGTATTAGAAAAGATTCTTTTGTTAGATGAGTTGCTTAAGGGTCCTGTAAAATAGTCAGGTCCTTATAGTTCACCATAGTTTGTTTGAGCAAAATTAAAAATTTAATATAAGCAGTCTGCAGTTTCAAAAACTGATGATATTGCCCTACAGGACACCCACTTAACCTCTTAAACCCTAAGCATGTTCTTTGTTGCAAGGATTATTTTTTCTTTGGTATTTGGTATACTTTATTTATTCCCAAGGGGAAATTGTCCTTTTGCGTGAATTTTGGAGGTCAGAGCATAGGGTCAGCCATTGCACAATGCCCCGTCACAATTTTAAGGTTAAGTTCCTTGCTCAATGGCCCAACGGAGTATGATCTTCTTGACAGCAATGGGATTTGAACTGGCAGCCTTCCACATACCAGCGTAGAGCCTTAGCCTCAGAGCCACCATTCTGCCTCAGAATCCCATCAGATTAAAATTTAGACAGGGAGCCAGGACACACGCACACATATGCCCACTGCCACTCATATGGGATATGCAGATATGATTTTAAAGTTATCAATCAACCAAATATTGCAGTGAAGAGTTTATTTACTTATTTAAGAAATTTGAAAAATGAAACATTAGGCTCACACTTAATCTAAATCCCATTGGATGAGTATGCAATTAATAATGGTCTGTGACCCGTTCAGTTCCAGATGATTAATATTTAATAAGTACATCTTTAAACAATGAAAGTTTGGTGCTTGATTACGTAGCCTGCAAAGCTGAATAATGTGTGAGGCTTGCAATGGGTTTGTAAATTGGATAACTTCATTCCCCAACTCTGTGATTGATATGTACAGATTCCTGATTATAAATCTGACAGTTCAGATAGTTTTCTGGGGCAGGATCTTAGGTTTTGAAGCTTTGGAGTAAATTTTAAGACTCAGGAAGAAATATGTGTTTGGGTGCACGACACAGAGTTTAGCTGTATTTCAAATGCTCTTATAATTGCCTGTGAGATGGCAGTTAATCATGGATTTCATTTCAGGCAGCGTGGTATCTGGCTGGTATTGCTTGTTCTAAAATAGTCCATATTTTATTGTAATAATTTCAGTAGCATGCAGTCACTTTAGCACTGGGATGGCACATTGACTGATGGCATGTTGAGATAATCTGAACTGTCTACTGCTAGAAGATTGCAGCATAGCATGTTTAATTGTATTTGGAATTTCTTGCATGAGTGTGTGAACTGTGATTATTATTTAGGTACCATGCACATCATTGCACATCATGGACATAATTATGAGTGATGCTTCTCATTTCTGGAATTGAAAACGATGAATTTTTAGTGCAAAATGTAGCAAACAGTTACCAGTTACTACAATATGTATTAACTTGTTACTTCTGACTATGCGTTTGGCTGGGACAGGAATGGGAAAACAAACATAGCAGAAATGTATCCAGGGTTCAGATTCCTGCCCTCACATGTCAAAACTGGGGCCATGTGGTCCAATGCCTAATTATGAGACACTGCGCACAAGTAGCTTTTGAAGGAGTGGCAGTTCATCACAGCACATTAGACATGCTTCAGTCTAACAAACATCCTTTTGCCATGATCAACGATTTTTTAGAAAGTAAGTTGATACTTACCTTTAATTTCACCCTTAAATATTACTGCCCACATGAAGGCTCCATTTTCTATACAGTCCTGGGGTCTCATTTATAAAACTTGGTATGGATATGAGTGTGAAAAACAAGAATATGCAAACACCAAAAAATCCTAAAACTTTTATAAATCACGTTCATAATGTAAATGTGCATACATGAATGCGCCTCGAACCCCACTAGGTTGGCACTCTGAAACAATCATATATCGATTATACTAATCAATCTCATATATGCATGATCATGATTCCGTAGACCTTCATTGGCTGGTGGAGCAGCCTTCTGCATGATACATTGAGATGCCACCATGTGCATCTATGGTGCACACACCACAGTATTGAAGTGCAGGGTGCGGTCATGTGATTGGGTAACCAATGGAATGACATGATTGCTGGGTTGACCCAAGCTCCCAGAGTCTTGACACTTGCCAGTCTCATCTTGGCATTGTAGCTGATTTGTGAGTTAATGGAAAGTCACTGCTTATTGTAGTGTGAGTGCTGTCAAATACCTCGATTATATTAGGAAAACCAAAAGGTTCATAGTAGCCTAAATCAGATCATATGCCAGCCATGATCATAACCCCAAAAAATAACTCTGACTGGTCACTAAAAGCTTGTTCTTTTATTTTATGGCCACTTGCATAATTTTCAAGCAGTGCCAAATAAGCCATGTTGTGTAAAACCAATAGACTGTAGTACATGAGATGTATTGCTTTCTGTACACAGAGAGTGAATCACAGTTGTGTTTTTACTACACTGGTTTTTAATCCTGAGAAGTGACAACAGATAGGCTATATTAACTAGCAGAAAAAATTAAAATGTTCTTCAGCGCAAATACACAGCATTGACCCTCTTAAAACAAAACTAAAATAGACAATACCTCATATTCATCAGTTTTGAATGTTAATATGTTCTTCACGTCAACACACATTATACAAGTAAAAATGGCTCAGTGATATTAATTATTAAATGTGTGAATCATCATTTTGCTTGTTTGCCTGTATTTCCCTATTTGATCACGTGTTGTCACCTTTCATTTCCTCCAAAATGTTGCGTCCAGATGGGTCAGAGCTGGCGTAAATATACACAAGTCCTCCCGTCAAGTTTTCTTTTATAAATGTATGGAAAGCTATGTACACACATTTCAAGCCTCTTTGTATGCATATAAAACTTTTAGAAATCTGACTTCTGGTCCTCATGAGGGTCAACTCAAATGGCCCCGTTTTTATAATGACCACTCTTTTAGAGGCAGTATGAGAACACAATCCATGAGAGTGATTATGCCTTTCAGCAAGTATGTCAAATAAAACAGCTTTCTTCCTGTTTTGTTATGATGAACCATCTTGCTTTTTTGTTGTTCTTGCTGTTTCACTCTTGGCTGTGAATAACACACTTATCTCTCTATTATACCAAAAAAAACCCTGGGACGAGACAAGACTTTTTAGCCTGGGATGAGATGAGTCTTTGTGCAAGAGATTTAACCACACCTAGGGCCGGAAATAAAAGACAAAGAGTAGATGACAAAGTAGAATGTCATAAAGAATTCAAAAACGTTGGCGTGATACACATGCAGAGCAGGTTAGAGATAATGGAAGTACGAAAATTCAAAAGTCTGAAAAAAGTGATAGTAAAGATCACATTAGCGCAAACAAACGGAAATTATTACTCGGTGAAATAACGGAACAGCGAAAAGAGATCAAATATATTGTTCGGATTTAAACTTTTAGGCTTGTAGATCGTCCAATTCATGTTTCCATCAGGAAAAAGTAGTTTTTCTTCTCAATGAAGAGGCCTATCTGCAAGAATTAAAAGTTTTGCTGTTTGGTGAAAGTGAAATCCTCATAAGCGAATGGCAGAGACGCGAAGGCCAGGGGGTTGGCGAGCAAAGCGAACAGAGGCAAAGCCCCCTAGTATAAAATAATAATTGATTTTGGTTTTACTTTTTTGGGGTTAGCTAAACTAATGAATTTCATTATTTATACATCATGGATGAGAATCACATAGTAGATTTTTTTGTGAGGTACTATACATGTAGAAATACAGTAGAAAATGGAGCAAGATTACAGTAATCCCTCGCTATATCGCGCTTCGACTTTCACGGCTTCACTCTATCACGGATTTTAAATGTAAGCATATCTAAATATATATCACGGATTTTTCGCTGGTTCGCCGCTTTCTGCAGACAATGGGTCTTTTAATTTAGGTTACATGCTTCCTCAGTTTGTTTGCCCTGTTGATTTCATACAAGGGAAGCTATTGGCGGTTGGCTTAAAAGCTACCCAATCAGAGCATGTATTAAATATTAACTAAAACTCCTCAATGATATAAGATATGCTTCCGTGCTTGCTTGTTTGCTTCTCTCTATCTTTCTCACTCTCTGCCTGACAGAGGGGGTGTGAGCAGAGGGGCTGTTTGCACAGAGGACACAGACGCTCCTCTACAAAATGCCGCTTTATCGCGGTGCTTCTGTATACTTAAAAGCACGTATTGATTTTTTGATTGTTTGCTTTTCTTAGCGAGCGCTCTCTCTGACATTATCTGCTCTTCATGGTGCTCCTTTGAAGATAAGATATGTTTGCATTCTTTTAATTGTGAGAAAGAACTGTCATCTCTGTCTTGTAATGGAGCACAGTTTAAACGTTTGACTAAAGGGTGTTATTTCATGTCTAGAGGGCTCTAATAATGTTAACAGGGTGGGAGAGTTTATAAGGGCTTAAAATATATAAAAATAACTACAGAAACATATGGTTTCTACTTCGCGGATTTTCACCTATCGCGGGGGGGTCTGGAACGCAACCCCCGCGATCGAGGAGAGATTACTGTAAATCAGTTGCAGGTTAAAAGTGTAGTTGTGTACTTGAGCTGTGTTCTCAAAGGAGGACCTCCTTCTTAGTTTTAATTCTTACGCTCAGTATTGAGAGTGACTGATTTCCAGTAGTGTGATATCTGGCTTTCTTCCCAGGAATCCTTAATGATATAATAGGTTGACAAATGTAATTCAAGTTGCTGAGTTTTTCTTTGTATAAGCTATTGTGTCAATATAATAATGTGATTGCTGTCTTTGATGTAAGAGCTCAAACTATGTACAGTTCATATGTTCAACACATTATTATCTCCATTATCCTTAATGCTAGTTATTCTAGCTTTGAGATATTGATGTTTGTAGAAGAGTCACATAGACTAGTCAGGTCAAATTCTTAAATATGATTGACCCAAAATTTCCTAGAAAATCTATATCCATGCTTTTTTAAATTATTTTGAATAAGGGAATTCAGGATACAAAGCATATGAATTAGAAACTAGCATTATACCATCTAGGTTTTTAAAGACGTAGTTTAATAAAACACTGGGGACTGAGGTTTCCCACTCCGATTATAATAGTTACTCTCCTGTTTCTATTTCATAAAGAGAAGGTTTGAATTAAGTTAATGAAATATTAATGGTTTTGACCTCTTGCTTCTCTCCAAGTCATCTCTAGTGCAGGCTTTCCACGTCAATACACTGTATATGTAACCTAAAGTGATTTACTATGCATTACACATTATCAGCAAGTCATAATATCAGTGTAACCAGAATAAAAACAGCATTAAAAATAAATCTTATTATAGCCAGGCAAGCTCTTCTTTTTTCATTTACTGAGGCAAAGCGGCAATTAATAAAGCACATATTTAGCTGACTGCACTGTTTATCTGTAGAGTATGATCATTTTCAGAGCAATGCAGTGAGAATTTTGCTGTGATAACGTGTTGGTTTCCATGGCAGCAGTAATTCCTTGGATAAAGTTATATAATTAGTTATGGGTGTTAATTAAGGATTGTTTGCTGGTTGAAAAGATCAGTTTGTTTTATTGTGTAGTCTTTAAATGCATTTAGAGTCACCTTTTCTTTCTAGAGTAAGTGGATTTAAGTAGTGAACGTAGCAACGTCCGAAAGATGAAGAAGAAGAACAGCAAAAGCAATCAATGTAGCATAGTATACTAAAATGGGTTCAAACAGAGTTTCTACCTTGTGCCCATTGCTACAGGAAAAGGTGTGCTCCCTTGAAAAGAAAAATGATGACCGGCATTTCTTTTATCAATTAATGAGAGAATTATCTAAATTTTCTTTTGTGTGTGTTTATTTTATCCATCCATCCATCCATCTTCAAATCCTAATTCTTCAAGATAGGGTCAGTTGGAGCCTATCCCAGAAATCATCAGGTGCAAGGTGGGATCAACACCT
Organism: Polypterus senegalus; assembly: GCF_016835505.1. Lineage (NCBI taxonomy): Eukaryota > Metazoa > Chordata > Cladistia > Polypteriformes > Polypteridae > Polypterus > Polypterus senegalus. Next base: position 126,319,401 of record NC_053161.1, on the reverse strand, counting down.
GGACAGAGTGCCAGACTTTCACAGGGTGAACACACACATACACACACACACTTGGGCCAATTTATGTTGCCTAACCTACAGTATATGTTTTTGGATTGCGGGAGGAACCTGGAGAAAACCCAGGTTGACCCAGGGAGAACATGCAAACTCCACACCTTATCTGCTAATTACAAGTCAGCAGTGGTACCACTGCGCCAGTGTGCTGCCCTTTTTATTTCAAAAATCTATAAAATCATGACTAAAGTGTTGTTACAATCATAATACTGTACTGTAATAAATTCTGGAAACTTTTTTCATAATGGCCATCATCCAGTTAGTTTGGATATTTGTGATTTTATTTTTTCTTTAAGGACAACATGTTGGCAAAGAAGCTAGTGAGGCTGCCTCACAGCTCCAGAATCTTAAATTTGAATCTAAGCCCAGTAACTGCATGGGTGGACTTCACACAATTACGTGGTGTCATTGTATATTTTTCTCCCACATCTTAAAAAGTATTCAAGTTTAAAGCCTTTTAACAACTCTAAATGTGTCTAGTTTGCAGGAGGATGCCCTGCTGTGGACTGATCACCTGTCCAAGGTTGGCTGGTGCCATGTGCTCCATGCTGCAGGGATGGGATTAAATATATTCTGTGGTGGATGGATATTTACAGTATTTCTTATATTGTGGACTACCTGATGAATATAAGAATGAGATTTTGACATGTTTAGGTCAGAAATACCATAACATACCAAGCTTTACCCAATTCAGGGCCATGGTGGGGCCAGAGCTTTTCTTGGCAGCATCTGTTGCAAGGTAAGAATCACCCCAACACAGGGTTCACCTCCATGCAACTGTAACAGTTCATTGCAGCAGATGTGAAATGTTCTACCTTAATATAATTGTGCTAGTATTTTAAGAGATCACTCAACTTGAATTACTTGATATTAAACGTTTGTGTTACTAAAGATTTTGGTTTTGTGTAAAACCTCCTTAATTTCATTAACATAATACCATATCTCCAAATGCAAAATAATTGCAGGCAGATACTCCCGGAGTTAGATGAGGAATAACTTCAGGGGTTCAGCAGTCTAGGGAGAGTGACAGACAGAGAAAGATCTAAGGTCAAGTAATATGATTGGGCGCAGTTTTTGTTTTTCAGTGGCATATGAGAGGTTTATAACATCTCAGTCATTCCAACAGATGCTGCATCATAAATATTACCACTGCTTTTACGAATCCCATACCAAATGGCATATAACTGAGGCATATGTGTTGCATTTGTCATTCCAACAGATTACAAATGTTTGTGATGCTCTATCTGTTGGAACGACAAATGCAATGTATTTTAATACTACATGCATTACAAAATACTGTACATTTCAAGAGATGGTGCACTGCAAACATTAGCTCTGAGGTCTACTTTGATTACCCACTTACATCTAAAAGGGGTCAATTTAGATGGGTAGCAGAGCTAGTTTAAGTAAATTTTGATATTTTTAATTATTTTCAATTTTCAGTAATCATGAGTGAAATGATTTGTGTGAAATTCAATTTACAAGCTTTGCTTTGATTAACAAAAATTGCCAAGTAAATAGTGTTTTGGACTCAGCTGAAGGGGGATGTGGATGGAGAGCACTATAAGCTGATGTCACATTACATGACTTTTTGTCATGTGGCATGTCACATTTGCCAATCACAGTCGCTGATCTTGTCACTACCCCATGTCAAATTACACCATTGGATATTGCAGCCCATGTCACATTTACTGGCTGAGCACTGACCTTCCAGTGCAGTGGTACTTGCTCCTTTTTCTGACAGCCAATAGTATGTTGCCTGAGGGATCAACACTTTATGAAGGATTAACAGCTGCAGTGAAATCAGCAGGGATCTCTGCCCTTTCATTTTCCTTTCTGTTATGGTATATAAAATATTAGACATCAGATAGGTCATCCTCACTCTTTACTAGAACATACTGTAGTTTCTTGCATTCTTTTTTTATTATTTTTCAAATTCTTTATTTAGTGTTAGTATTTTTGTTATAATGTTTGACATCACTTTACCTAATGATTCGTATTTAAGGTGATTGGATTTGTACTTCATGCTTGTATTGTCGTGCTCCATGTATTTATATTCTTTTACGTATCTGGCACTAAGCTCATAAAGAGTCTGGCCATGTCTTGTCAACCTCTCCACCAAAAATAGGTTGATTTTCAATCTCTCCTTTAAAAAACTAATAATATGTGTAATATACTTTGATCAGTTAGATAACTGTCACTAAAGTAGTTGCATAAATATTTAGTTACATGTTGAAACATCATTCAACCGAGTAAAGGAATACACACATAGTTTTTTCATTTGTCCATCTGTTTTCTGTCCCACGTTTCCAATTCATGACTGTAGAGAACTTTTGCCAATCCAAGGAATAACTTTGTGTAAGTCTAGGAACCAACCCAAAGTAGGAGAGCAGGCCTACTCGGTCATATCTCAGTCTATTGAGAAGTACCACTTAACCTTAGCCTGTGTCTCTGGAATTTTGTGCGGATGACCAGATTACACTCATTTAAAAAGGTGTACAAATGAAACAGTGGCACACAAAATTTTAGAAGTTTAAATGCTAAACTTGACAGTGTTTAACCTTCTACTATAAATACGTTTTAGCAGAGCATGACGGCACAGTGGGGACTGTTTCTGCATTACAGCTCCAGGAGACCACGTTCAGCTTCTGGCCTAGTCACTGGTCGCTGTTGATGCAGAATTTGCATGTTCTTCTTGAATGTTTATGGGTTTTTCTGCAGGTACGTTTCTCTTTCTTACATTTCTTAAAGACATGTTTTTAGGTTAATAAATGATTTGAGTGAGTTTCTTTCTTCTGAGATGAACTGGCACCCTGGTTGTTTCCTGTCCTGCAGCGGGTGCTGCTTTTACTGGGTTCACCTCCACGCAACTGTAAAACTATGTTAGGAAAATTCAGCCAGTGGATAAAGGAATAAACTGATGGATATCTCCTGTTTTGTCTTTAACTGTGGCCACTTTGTGAGCTTACCTCTCTGGCCTTTTTACATTCGTCTGCATGCCCTTCATAAATATGCATGTAATTTTAAAGAATTAAACTGGAGAGAAAAAAAAAATTTAAATAATCTTTTAAGTAAAATTCAAAAACATAGCTCTGCAGTAGCTCGTCATTTATAGATTTTGACAAAACGTACTATTCTTTGCCAAGCTATTATTGTCTGTGGCATCTTTGAAAATTCTTACCAGCTTTTAAAATTGAATATATAACTTAATTCACTGAATAAATTAATCTTAAGTATAAAAGCAGGAGAGAAAAAACTGATAGTAAAATAAAGTGTTAATTTAATTTTTAATATTAAGTAAAGTAAGAAATTAAATTAAATGTGTCCAGTATAATTAATATTAAATTAAAAATACATGTAATACAGTACAGAATTATTGAACCTAGTTTAGCAATTACTAGAGAAGCGTACTTTTGATTTATTTCAAAAGTCTGCTATAATTTTTTATTTAATTGTCATTTTGATTATATATAATAATATTTTCCATCCATCCATTTACCAACCCGCTGAATCCGAACACAGGAGCCAATCCCAGGGCACAAGGCAGGAACCAATCCCGGTCAGGGTGCCAACCCACCGCAGGACACACACAAACACACCCACACACCAAGCACACACAAGGGCCAATTTAGAATCGCCAATCCACCTTACCTGCATGTCTTTGGATTGTAGGAGGAAACCCACGCAGACACGGGGAGAACATGCAAACTCCACACAGGGAGAACCCGGGAAGTGAACCTGGTTCTCCTAACTGCGAGGCAGCAGCGCTACCACTGCGCCACCGTGCCGCCCAATAATATTTTCTTTGTAATAAATATATGATTGTATAAGAACTTCTTACTCTCTGTGTAGGTTTTAATAACTCATCAGTACCTGGTATCGTTTTATAATGTTCAGGTAGATTTATGTATCAAATAGTGAGCCGTTTCTAAGATCTAAGTGTCATTTGCATTTTTTTTTCTCAGACACTGTGACACAGAGCATTAGCCCGGCCAAGGTGTTATCATTTAAATTTAATAAGCATAATACAAAAATACAATTTACCTGTATTAATTATGTATAAGATAGGTAGATAAATAAGGAGTGGCTAATGATAGATAGATAGATTATTTGTTCCAGTGGGTTATTTATCTTTTTGCAGAATCTCAAGACATATAACAATAAACAAGAACAAACCAACTTTAGATACACATAACAATAACTAAAAAGAACAAAACCTCTGACTTGGTTAAAGATAAAAGAGCAGTCACAGTGAGTCCTTATAAATGTGTAGTGCCTTTAGTATGAAGGAGCGTAGTGCCATTTTTCACATGTTTCTGCAGAATAATTTGTTTGCTTAAAGTGCTAGAGGATACTGCACTGAAACTGTTTGGGGACTTAATCTATATTTAAAATGAATAACAGTAGAAAGCTGCTGAATTTTCTAACACATTTGGCAGTATTTTTTTAACTTATCAGGTCATAGTAATTTCATTTTAGTATGGAAGTCACCTGTTGATCTTCAGTGTGAATTAAAATAACTTTGAACAGAAGGTGATTTTGTCCAAGTTTGCCACTAATATTAGGATAATGACTCTGTTTTCTTAGTGCCTTCATTTATAGAATTTCTTCCAAAGCACCCCATTTCTCCACTATTTACTGGATTAATCTGCTTGAGATATTTTTCTCAGAAGAAACAATTAAATTGAAGGCATTGTGTGTTAATTCTTTGAATTTTAGCCAAGGCACTTCTTTTAAAGTGTTTTCAAACTTCATAATGGACCTCTGTTCAGGGTGGCATGGTGGCGCAGTGGGTAGTGCTGCTGCCTCGCAGTTAGGAGACCCGGGTTTGCTTCCCGGTTCCTTCCTGGAGTTTGCATGTTCTCCCCATGTCTGCGTGAGTTTCCTCTGGGTGCTCCGGTTTCCTCCCACAGTCCAAAAACATGCAGGTTAGTTGGATTGGCGATCCTAAATTGTTCCTAGTGTGTGCTTGGTGTGTGTGTGTGGCTGGCGCCCTGCCTGGTGTTTGTTTCCTGCCTTGCTCCCTGTGTTGGCTGGGATTGGCTCCAGCAGACCCCCATGACCCTGTAGTTAGGATATAGTGGGTTGGATAATGGATGGATGAACCTCTGTTCATTGCAATTCAAATACAGTCTGATAGCAGATCACAGATGATACATGCATAAATATCTAGAAATTACTGAAACATGAACCAGGAAGATGTAATTGACTTTGACGCTGCCTTTTAGATATGCAATGTCATTTAACAAATTTTTTTTGATTACAGTTTACTCATGTAGTGATTCAAAAAATCTTTGACAGACTGGCATTACGTTCCAGGTTTGTATGAATCATGCAATTTGTCTTGCTGTGGCTGACTAACAGGGATACTTGCTGTTGCTCAGAAAATTTTCTATTGCATTCTTGACATAGTAGAGATGTTCAGATGAGAGGTTAGGAGCACATACTGATACAGCACATTGCCGCACTCACCACATGACAAACCAACTCAGGATCCAGATTAGGACCCGAGTGCAGCCATGCAACTGGTGACACCTCAGCACCACACGAGTTCAGATAGAGTGGAACAGTGTGAGGTTTTATATGGTTGCTGGAGTGCCAATTCTGCCACCAACCCCCAGGTTTTTCCCTCCAGGTAGAGTGTTTATAAAAATACTCTGCATTGTAAGGCAGATTAATAGTTTAGGTTTTTAGTCTTTAGATTGGAACAAATTGTTTCCACTAACAACTGTTGAACATGCTTCATAAAGTTCACTGTGAGAACAGCAAGGAGTCTCCAGGTTAAAGCCAGCAAACCTAAGAGGCTGTCCTTCACATTTGTTAGTGGACATTGCAAAGTCAAAATGCATTTGAAATTGTAGTCAAATTTATAAAATGTATTACCTGTAAGAATACATCTTTGGTACAGCCATGTTAAGATTGTTGTTTCTATAGCATTTGACTTTAATGACACAATGTTGGACCACTGAATGTTTTGGTGCATAAAGATTCTTCAGTGATATTACTGGAGAATCATTTCTCAGCACCAGGATATGTAATGAACTCACCACTTCTAAATGCTTCTATATTATTTTTTTTTCCAAAAGTCTAGATGTGGTTGTGATATTAACCATGAAAATATATCAATATGCCACATTAGTTAAGAATCATCTAAGAAGTTCTGCAAGTGACATGACCTGCAGTTATGTTGGTATTCTGAGTTGTAAAGAGTTAAGAGAAAAGTAGATAGGACTGTTCCTTGTGCTCCAGTGTTGCTCACTTTCATATCAGAGACACAGTCCTTGAGCCTCACAAACTGCAATCTCCTCTACAGATAGTCCATTCTAAATGCATAAACAACTCATCTTTATAGAAATGGAGATTAATGGAGTCTGCTGTTGAGACAAAAATGGCAGAGAAGAAAAAAAAATTACATTTTGATGTCTGATGGGGCGGCACGGTGGCGCAGTGGTAGCGCTGCTGCCTCGCAGTTAGGAGACCCGGGTTCGCTTCCCGGGTCCTCCCTGCGTGGAGTTTGCATGTTCTCCCGTGTCTGCGTGGGTTTCCTCCGGGCACTCCGGTTTCCTCCCACAATCCAAAGACATGCAGGTTAGGTGGATTGGCGATTCTAAATTGGCCTTGGTGTGTGGGTGTGTTTGTGTGTGTCCTGTGGTGGGTTGGCACCCTGCCCAGGATTGGTTCCTGCCTTGTGCCCTGTGTTGGCTGGGATTGGCTCCGGCAGACCCCCGTGACCCTGTATTTGGATTCAGCGGGTTAGAAAATGGATGGATAGATGGATGTCTGATGGTTAACATTAATGTTGCTGTTATTTTAAAGACAATGTATCATGGCATACTTTATGATTAGCATATCCACGTTTCCAAAATTAACAATGTATTAGTTAGGTTAAAGATAGGCAGATTTAAGCAAGAATTTGCAGAGAACTCCAGTTTTATTGCCAGTACCAGTACCTGGAGCACAAATACCGTTCTTTAAAAACTTCTGCAGAATAATTTGTTGGCTTAAACTTTTTAAAAATAGTGTGTCAAAAATGTTTGGGGACTAAATCTATAGGTGATGCTGATGGTGGAACACCAGACATCTGTAACATTCTCGAAGGTCAATTTTTATTTTTCATTTGGTTTATATGGAACCTAACATAACTTAATCCTGCTTAATCCAATTCAAGGTTACTAGATCTTACACTGACAACAGTGGACAGAAACCAACCCTGGACAAGACTGCAGTCTGTTAGAGGCTTTCTCATGCACACTGTGCACTCACAACCATACAAGACCAAAATGTTGTGGCCAAATAAATCAAATGTGTATGATTTTGAGGATTTCGGAAGAAAATTGGAGCTTCCGGAGGAAAGCCTACACAGGCACAGTGAGTGAGAATGTACCAATTTCCTATGAATCTGCATCTGGGTGGCTGCAGCGCTAACTAATGCACATTTCTATAGCAAACAGCATTCCAAGAAGCTTTACAATTACTGACTGATTGTTCAATTGTTTAGTTTTTTTTATTTTCAGGTTGGTGCACAAGCAAATTGAGTGATAGGTTCAAGATTAACAGTCAGTTACTGAACCTGTAGACTTGGGATTTAAAATCTAATCCTTTAAACACTAAATCAAACTAGCAAACAGACAACATTGTCCCAATCTCAAACAATTTGACTGTACAGGGATGTGCCATTGAAAACCATCCTAATTCTAGGAGAAATATGGTTATTAAACAAGAATGGGACCCTAGTATCCAAAAAAACGTTTTAAGTGGATTTAAAATGCATGATTATCAAAAGACATGTAATCCATGACTCCTTTTAGGATATATTTTATTGGTCAGCTGACTTTGTACTGATCTCTGAACAATGCAATTGTAAGCCAGTGTCAAACCAGACCAACAGCCGAAAAGTGAAATATGAATGAACAACAACCACTGCCTCCCCAACAGCCCCAATCTAATACAGAACAAGTCACACACTGAAATAAGTGAATCAATAAGAATTTTAAGGAATTGGAAAAAATCCAGAATTTACAAAATTATATTCACCCTATGTTGCAGTGCGTCCCTATGTAACACGAATGTAAGTTTAATGTCACTGTGCTCTGTGCAAGAAATTGTTTTATGGATTCATTCACATGGGCAGGCCAAGTTTGGCACACAGGGGCAAGTCAGCATGTGGAAACGGCTATCATTTGGAGAATGATGGGGACAACTGCGAGGGTAGGCATTGTGCTATTCCTGTATTTTGGAGATGGGGTTGAGTCCTTTCCTTTCCTTGTTTGGAGACCAGAGAGGGGCCTGCACGTGGAGAAGACAGTATAAATACGTGGACAAGCAGTCAAACACTTCAAAGCCGACGGACGGATGATATCATCATCCGTCTGGAAAATCCTTTCAGCGCAGTGACGAAAAATGGCAGACTCTATAAATCAAGATTCCACCTGGATATTGTCTTGCTATGCCTTCCGGTCTGTAATTCCGCGTAAATCGTCATTAAAGAAAGCTAAGTTATTTTTCTCTTATGTGATTTTTACCGTCGTATCACTATGGGAGGGATATCGCCTTTTAAATTATATCTATATAGTTTCTGGTTACTTAAAATGCTGCAATTTCAAAGAACTTATTCCAATTAAGGAGCTATTTCCCCTAAAGGAAACACCCTATTTACACTAATAAAAGTATACAACATCAAATGCTGTACAATGCAGTAACACTAAACAAACGCATAAGCTGAAATTAAAGATTTCTTTCCTGAAAAGACTCCTTCTTTTTGCAGACATTTAATTCTGATTGGTCTGAAGCCGTCATCATACATATTTTTCTTTAAGCAGACACATACTAATACACTTTTGCACATTTATGCAAATAAAGCAGCCACTTAATTCAGACATATAAGGAAATAAATGCTTCACATGCTAGTTACAACTTTATGCTACAGCAATGCTCTTATTTCTGGTACATATATAGCGATGGAAATCATTGCAGAAATGCACTTCTATAAAGTGAGTCTCTAAGACAGGAGAAGCACTATTTTCCTCTCAAAGATATACAGGTTGGCTACTCTAAATTTTCCGGGTGTATGTGACTTTTAATGTATGAACTGTTACTTTTTCTGAGATAGGTTCCTGCTTTGCTTTGAGTGTTGCTTGGATAGCACCCAACTGTTGTCTCTAAAATAGGATTAAAACATTTCAGATAATAAATGATGGAATTAATAAAGTCAGACAGCATAAATCACACTTGGAATTCAACATTTCAGAGTACCAGATGTAATTTCTTATTTCTACTGATTTTGTGCACTGGCCATCCCTTTTTCAGTTTTACCCTGTGATAGCTCTCAATGTTCCATGCATTTGGTTAATACATTTGTTTTCACACAATTGTGGTTATACTGTTAGCCACTTTAAATATGACACATTTCAACAACAGTTCATACATGTTTAAATTCGTAAGCTCAGTTAATCCATTTCAGGGTTATTGAAACCTGGAGGCTATTCAGTGGAATACAGTGCAGATCTGCAGAGAATCCTGTTCAGGGCGCCAGTCCATCACTGGACACTTACTTTCTTTCTTAGGCCAACTTGTCAATCTACCGGCGACACATGACTTTGGATCGGCAAATCCAATGCCAATGTAGACAGAATGTGCAGATTTCACATTCTCTCTGCATTGCTCACACACAACCACTGAGTGTGAGATTCAAGTCTAGGATGCAGCAGTGCTAACAACAAGTTAAACATACTCCATTGTTAAATTTCAATTGTTTAATATAACTTTTTTTTTTCAGCCTGAAAATTTGCAACAGCAATTATATGTAGAATCTTTGAAGAATTCTGTGCTCTTGGATTCAGCAGTTTCATTAGCATATAAGTATTTTCTAATTATAGGCATAACACCCCCCAAGCTGTTTAATAGATTAAGCATCTATAGACTAAATGCAGAAGCAGTGTTAAGAAAATTAAAAGGGACACAATTTTAATGTTGTACATTATCATGAAAGGAGGGAAAGCTTGACATTCGATAATGTGTGGCTGCACAAAACTTCTCTCCACTTCACAGTATGCTGCTTGCCCGGAGGAATCTATTCAAGCAGAGAAGCTGCAGTCAGAGGATGCTGACTTGGCAATCTTCCTCAGGCTTTCCATCCCCATACCTCACTTTGTCGAACCCCTGGGATGCTAACTGTTGTCTGCGTGACTGAATAAGGAGAAATTTGCCTTCATGCTGCTTATATTCTCCTTAGGTGAAGTGCTTTTACAGCAGATTAAGACCAAAGACCTGTTTGTACAGTTTTGCAAATGAAATGTTGAGTGGATGTTTCAGGCAATTAAAATGACAGATCTTGGATTTTTGTTTCAGGCCTCCAAGCAGGAGTGCTTGGGCATGCTTACCAGAATTGGTGTATGCTCTCTGCAACGTTTAGAAGTAAATAACTGAAATGTGGCACAATGAATCCCATAACTGAATGTTCTATGAATGGCTGGAAGGGTTTTCTGTCTTTCCAGGATGATTTACTGCTGCATTATGGTGCCTGGAAACTCTAAATCATGTCAATGTTGGTATGAGGGTGAGAATGTCATGTGTTGAACCAGTGCTTGATTTAAGCTTTGTGCCCAATAGCCCCTTGGAGAGTCTTTACCTTTTCACAATCTTTTTAAAGAGGTGATTTTATAATGTGATACACATATGAAGAAAATCAAGGTTCTGTGCCCTCACAAACCAAAAAAATAAAGAAAAAAGCAGGCACTCATTTTTTTGCAAGAAATTTCAATATTGGTATTTTTATTAAAAAAAAATGTTATATTCTTCTCTGTTGTGCTCTTGCTAAATCTACGGCCACACAATTTAAACTTGCTATTTAACCAATCATATGTGAGTGTGAGATGAGGTAGAGTTTCCAGAGAAAAGCTCACACAGGCACAACAGGAACTAAGCATTCTGAATTCTAGTAGATGCAGGGATCCTGCTGAATTCTGATGTATTACTATGTCTGTTTAGAGATCATTATTCTTATTGATAAAACTGTTATGGATGGGTGTACTGATTGTCACAGTTATGGTCATATGTTGGCTCTGTTTCTTGTATCTATCTAACAATTTCCTGCTGCAAACAAATTTCTCTCTTGGATAAAAAATGTCTACCTACCTTCCTAAAAAGCAAATTCATCAACTCAATAAAGTCTATGACCAGGCTAGAAAGTCACACTCATGACTTTCGAGCAATAGGTTAGCAATTTAAAACCTTGCATAACCTTGTCAACCTTTTAAAAATAAAATAAACAACACTGTCCAGTTACATTTTTAAGGGATGTTTCAGTTTGAAATTATAATGGAATTATGAAAATGTGTTCTGATAATGGGCTGTCTGTCTGACTGACCGCAGTTTGTGAGGCTCAAGGACAGTGTCTCTGACTGTGAGCAACAATGGAGCACTACACGGATCAGTACACTTTCCATTTCTCTTTACCCTGTACACCTCAGACTGTAAATTTAACAAGTTTATGTCACTTACAGAAATCCTTAGATGATTCTGTAACAACGGATTGCATTAACAAAGACGATGAGACAGAGTATTAAAGTCAAGCAGAGGACTTTGTTTCTTGGTGCAAAGAGAATTTTCTGCATGTCAACATCAGCAATAACAAGAACTGGTTACTGACTTAAACCACACCAAAGAACCACTATGTCTGGTCACTAATTCAAGGAGTGGATGTAGAGGTGGTGCACTGCTACAAGTACTGGGAAGGTGCACATCAATGACTGGTTGGACTGGTCTCATAACTGAGGAACTATATCAGAAAAGGCAGAGCAGATTTTTTTCTTAGGAGACTGCATTACTTTAATGTGTGTGACATCCTTCACACCTTCTATAACTCTGTGATGGCCAATGTGTTTTTCACTGTGGTGTGCTGGGCTGGTAACATCACTTCAAGGCCTACTGAATCAACAAGCCGATTGAAAATCAGGCTCCGTTATGGAATGTACTCTCAGATTGATGGAGATAGTAACAGAGGAGAGAATGGAGATAAAACTGAGTGCCATTATGATAAATGCTTTGCAACACTAGCGTTGAATGCTTACAGCCAATAAATTATTCAGCAGAAGTGTGTCAAGAAGCTCCTTAATACCTATGGCAGTACACCATTATAATGCCTCACTGTGGCAGCTATTTTATCTTTAGCTAAGTTAGAAAGTTTCTTATTTTTATAAATGAATGCATTTGAGGGGTGTTGTTATTGTCTGTTATAATAGTTCTTCAGCTTCTTGAAATCATTACATTTCTTTACTTAGGACAAGAAAAGCACTATCTGTCTATAAACAAAGAAAAATACACTAGTGTTTGATGGTAGGCTACACACTTAAAAGTGTAAAAAGAAATAAATTGTTTTTCTAAGACAACGCAATTTTGCTTAAGACTGAGATGATCAGGTCAGGTCAGGTTGGGGAACATGCACTGGTACAGCATGTTGCCGCAACCAACCCTATGATGAAACACCTTGGGATCCCAGTTGGCAACCCCCCAGGCAGACACGAGGTCCAGTCACACCCTCCGGAAATGACCCTCTATCTGCCGCAGCCAGGTGTTACATGGGCATCCCCTTGGCCTGGTCCTCAACAATGAGGGTCCTGCCAGCCAGATCACCCTCATTAAATCACGCCACATGGCCATAGTGCTGTAACTGATGCTTCCTCACAATGCAGGTAATATGCCTCATTCGGGACTCCATGAGCAACTACTCATCAACACAAAGTCAAACCAGCAGTACCTAAGAATTCTCTGAAGAGACACAGTACCAATGGAGCCTTGTCTTCCTCTCAGGTCACTGGATGGTGTCCATGTCTCGCAACCATATAGCAACTATTTTTGGTTGAATTGATGCAAATGCTAAAAATGATAACCTTATCATGCATGTTAAAAATCTGATTCTGTATAAGTCCCTCAATAAATTATCACAATGACAGTGCATCCGGAAAGTATCCACAGCGCATCACTCTTTCCACATTTTGTTATGTTACAGCCTTATTCCAAAATGGATTAAATTCATTTTTTTCCTCGGAATTCTACACACAACACCCCATAATGACAACATGAAAAAAGTTTACTTAAGATTTTTGTAAATTTATTAAAAATAAAAAATTGAGAAATCACATGTACATAAGTATTCACAGCCTTTGCCATGAAGCTCAAAACTGAGCTCAGGTGCATCCTGTTTCCCCTGATCATCCTTGAGATGTTTCTGCAGCTAAATTGGAGTCCACCTGTGGTAAATTCAGTTGATTGGACATGATTTGGAAAGGCACACATCTGTCTATATAAGGTCCCACAGTTGACAGTTCATGTCAGAGCACACACCAAGCATGAAGTCAAAGGAATTGTCTGTAGACCTCCAAGACAGGATTATCTCGAGGCTCAAATCTGGAGAAGGTTATTGAAAAATTTCTGCTGCTTTGAAGTCCCAATGAACACAGTGGCCTCTATCATCCGTAAGTGGAAGAAGTTCAAAACCACCAGGACTCTTCCTAGAGCTGGCCGGCCATCTAAACTGAGCGATCGGGGGTGAAGGGCCTTAGTCAGGGAGGTGACCAAGAACCCTATGGTCACTCTGTCAGAGGTCCTCTGTGGAGAGAGGAGTACCTTCCAGAAGGACAACCATCTCTGCAGCAATCTACTAATCAGGCCTGTATGGTAGAGTGGCCAGACGGAAGCCACTCCTTAGTAAAAGGCACATGGCAGCCCGCCTGGAGTTTGCCAAAAGTCAACTGAAGGACTCTCACACCATGAGAAACAAAATTCTCTGGTCTGATGAGACAAAGATTGAAGTCTTTGGTGTGAATGCCAGGCGTCACGTTTGGAGGAAACCAGGCACCACTCATCACCAGGCCAATACCATCTCTACAGTGAAGCATGGTGGTGGCAGCATCATGCTGTGGGGATGTTCTTCAGCGGCAGGAACTGGGAGACTAGTCAGGATAAAGGGAAAGATGACTGCAGCAATGTAGAGACATCCTGGATGAAAATCTACTCCAGAGCGTTCTTGACCTCAGACTGGGTGACGGTTCATCTTTCAGCAGGACAACGACCCTAAGCACACAGCCAAGATATCAAAGGTGTGGCTTCAGGACAACTCTGTGAATGTCCTTGAGTGGCCCAGCCAGAGCCCAGACTTGAATCCAATTGAACATCTCTGGAGAGATCTTAAAATGGCTGTGCACCGACGCTTCCCATTAAACCTGATGGAGCTTGAGAGGTGCTGCAAAGAGGAATGGGCAAAACTGGCCAAGGATAGGTGTGCCAAGCTTGTGGCATCATATTCAAAAAGACTTGAGGCTGTAATTACTGTCAAAAGGTGCATCGACAAAGTATTGAGCAAAGGCTGTGAACACTTATGTACATGTGATTTCTCAGTTTTTTAATTTTTAATAAATTTGCAAAAACCTCAAGTAAACTTTTTTCACGTTGTCATTATGGGGTGTTGTCTGTAGAATTCTGAGGAAAAAAATGAATTTAATCCATTTTGGAATAAGGCTGTAACATAAAAAAATGTGGAAAAAGTGATGCGCTGTGAATACTTTCCAGATGCACTGTAAATATGCCTCTGATGAGTACACATGCATTAAAAAGAACTTTGCCTAAAATAAAATTCTGGTCACAATAAATCGGATTAATGGAGGAGTAATTATAGTTTTAGCAAGCTAAAATCTATATGTAACAGAAGTGATAAAGGCACGTAGCTTTAGGTAAAAATTAAGGCAAGAACCAACATTGAGAAAACAACTAATGCATCCTCTTAAGAGTAAAGAAGACTCTTTGTTTTTTGCCAATTGAAACATCCCAAATAAGATTTGTTTTTAGTCCATACTCTGTGTTAGTGAATATTACAGCACCATTATGCTTCAGATTATATGTTCATTAATGAAATAGACAGCTATCTAGTCTCAAGCACATTATTAGTGTACTGTTTTATTTATGTTTCTCTATATATAAAAAATAAAAAATCATTCTTAGGTCACTTTCACCATCTCTGTAACCACTACCCTGAAGGTACCCTGTCTTTCCTAGGGTGCCTAAGCTACAGGACCACCACCAACAGTTTCTTGGTTCTGCATGCTCTCCGTTCTGGCCATACCTCTCTTACATTAGTTGTTCATGTTCTACTGCACCCCTCTATTTAAAGATGTCCTGTTGATCAGACCACTTGCTTCTAATTACCTATATGATCATTTGCAAACCAGCAAAAGCGTATTCAATCACTAAAGCAGAGAGCTGCCAAAAGGTAACCACAGTCTCACGTGACATTTGTAATTACTTGTATTTATCTCCTAATTGCTCTCTTCCTTATACAACTGCTACATTCTCCAGGTAATTATAATATTAGCAAATCATATATCTAATTCATGTAATTACAAGTTATAATTTATACAAAAATTAGACGTTATTTTTGAAATACACTGTTGTGAACTTTTAAACAATAATTAAATGAGAACAAAGGTTGCAAAGCTGATGGTAAGTCCATAATTTGCAGTGAGCCAAATTAAACCTATTCAATTAAATTGGTCCTGAGAAATGTATAATAATAATGGAGGAGCTGGATCAAGAGCATTTAATTAGGCTGAAAGCAGAATTAATTATAACAAGAGGATCTGAAGAAAATGAAGGCCTAAATGTGATTTTAGCACAGTGCCTGTGTTATATTGTGTAGGAAGTTAATAGAATGTGTCCATGGAGTTGCACAGAATAGCATTTGATTGTGCTCTGTGCTTCTGTGTTTTTAATTTTTTTTTCATTCATCCTAAGCTGGATAGTAGCAGGGTAGATTTCTTTTATGTATTTATTTTCATTTGCTGGTTAGAAAGTAGCTTTTGCAGTAGACGGCTTGTTTATGGAATTGAGACACATGTTCTGCTCCTTATAGGACAGAAAGAGATAAGGTGATACAGTAGATTAATTAATGTAGTGGTACTCTGTCATATTATGGTTAAAAGAGAGAGCAGGAACTTGCAATGGCATTTGCCAAGACTCTCCATAACGTAATACACCATTCTAAAAATCACCAGGTCAGGCCACCTCTTATCCCATCTACCTTGGGTTACAAGGCAGAGAGCATGCTTGGATGGGGCACCAGTCCATAACATGGCCTACCAAGGTGGACACTTATAGCTCATTTATTAACTTGAGCAGTACATGTTTGAATGTGGGGACCCCCACCCCTTCTTACATTCAGATTCAGGAAGGATGTGCAGTTTCCACATAAACATAGTCTATACAGATTTGATGTTGGATTTGATCCCAGGAAACTGGATCTGTGAAGCATCAGCAGCATCCATTGTGCCATTGTTTTGCCCTTAAGACTCTGAAAATAATTTTATTTGGTATGAGCTAAAGTACTCGGCATTGCCTGAATAAATAAACAAGGGAAAATGTTTCTTTTACAAATTCAGTATTTCTAAACACAACCCACTATGAGACACTTTTAGACAAAAGATGTAATGCAGTGAGACTAAACTAAATTATTATTCAGGTTAGTTGAGAAGGAAATGCCATACATAGCTGTGGTCTTTAAGATTGTGCTTTAGCTTAATGAAAACTTTGTGTGTGCTGATGATGATGTTCTTCATTAGCCATGGCATACTCCTGCTGCCTGATTATAGTCCCTGTTTCGGCAATGGCTTTGGGATACCCCCCGCAACCTCATTGTTA
The DNA here is from genome assembly GCF_016835505.1 of Polypterus senegalus. Taxonomy (NCBI): domain Eukaryota; kingdom Metazoa; phylum Chordata; class Cladistia; order Polypteriformes; family Polypteridae; genus Polypterus; species Polypterus senegalus. The sequence continues at coordinate 126,302,661 of NC_053161.1, read as the reverse complement.
CCCCTCTCCTTGGTATATTTTAAATAGTGTATATTTTAAGTTGGACCAATGGCAAAGCACATGCAAAATTTAAAGAAAATCGGTTTCATTCATTTCTGTGTGGTTAGTGAACAAACAGACATCCAAATGGCTTACAACTTTATTTATATAGATTGGCCCCAGTAGTGTGCTCAGCTGTTTAACCCACCAAAAATGAGATATTGTTAACACATGTGAAAAATGACACAGTCTTTAGCACAGCTATGAAAATTTTGGTTCAGACCCTGCCAATGTTTACATGAATTTTGACAATATTCTTATCACATCCCAAAGACTCTAGACTAGCTAACTGTGAGTTAGTTTGGGTGTGAGTGTGATTTAGATTGATGATAATAGATGATTTGCTTTGCTCTACACTTATGCTATTACTATTGTACTATTGCATTGCATTGATGATTACTTATCTTCTCTTCTATGGATTGTATTACTACATTTTTGACACCCATTGCATGCCCAACCTTCCTGGAAAGGGGTCTCTCTCTGAGTTGCCTTTCCCAAGATTTCTTCCGTTTTTTTCCTTACAAGGGTTTTTCTGGGAGTTTTTTCTTGTCTTCTTGGAAGATTAGGGGGCTGTCAAAACACAGGGCCTATTAAAACCCTTTGAGGCACTCCTTGTGTGATTTTGGGTTATGAACAAATACATTTCATTGTATTGTGTGATTTAGAGCTGCAGTTAACCTAATCTGCACAGATTTTTTAAGTGAGGGATTAAGCAAGTGTACTTGAAGAAAGCTTGTGTAATTACAAGGAAAACAAGCCAAATCAACACTGATAGTGACCTAGTTCAGGCCTCCTTAATATGAGCAAATGTTGCTAAACATATAATGGAGAATTGGCTCCAACTTCCTAAAACAAAAGAAAAATGTATGCACTAAAGATGGATCAGTGTCCTTGTGAACTACTGTATTTGATCGAGATATTGTGGAACTCTTTTCTAAGGCAGTGTGTGAGATACAAGAGGCCACACAGGGTGTGTTTTTAATTATGCCACTAATGTCATCTTGAAGACTTCATATTTTAATTTTTAATGACATATTAGTATGCACCTTTATAGAGCTTATTCCTAAGACAGAACTGGCATGCAGTATTAGTTGTTCAAGTAATACATTTTGGCAGATCCTCCTCTATAATCATTGCTATCAACTACTCAAATGTTCACCTAACCAAGGAGGGTCATGTGCTACACCTTTCCTGGCCTAATAAATAAGAACGTGCTGCCTTGTGAAATAGGAAGCTCATTACTTGTTCGGTTTTCTAGACCACTCTGTACATGGTACCTGCATAGACCTTTTATATTCCAAAAAAGAGAGAAATGCTAAGTATGTAATATGCTTGATGAAAATTAACTTTGGTCCCTGCACATGGGACACATGAAACTAACGTGACAGTGTTTGAAGTTAGCATTGTATAAACCTTTATTGTGAAAACACATGAGAAAATATCCTTTTACAACATTTATAACAAAACCAGTAACGGCGTACTGCACGATAACGTACAGTGAATACACTTGACTTGAGCATTCCTAGTTTTCATACTCTTCCTCTGTCTCTGTTTAGCATTCGTTTGCTCAGAGGTTGATTCGCTTGCTGCTTCCTGAGCAGCTCTTCTTTTCTCCACCCTAGTGGCCTGCTGCTTCTCTTCTTTCGTCAACATCTTTTCTCGTTAAATCTGATTTAGTTAGTTTTTGTGTTGCAAGTACGTTTTCTTTAATTTTTCACTTAAGCTGGCACTAATGTCTTCAATCTGCCTCAAGAATGATTAGCGAAGGTGGTAGTGAATGAGAACGGCACCCATATGCATGCGCGGTACCGCCCTGCTGCGTGCTGCTGAGACTTGATTCTACAATAAAATAAAATAAAAACAAAAAGAGTAATAGAAATCATCACCTGAAAGTGGATAGTAGACATCACTTAGTATAAGTGTACCAAATTTCAAGTCAATAGGTGAAACGGTTTGCGAGCTACAGGTGATATAAAATCCTGGACAGACAAACCAACAGCCATGGTAGCATATTATAGAAGAAGATTTAGAAATGTTGATATCATTTTTGGTGGTTATATCATAATAGTTTTTTTAAAGGTGTCTTTTCATACAGCATGTAACACTTTTCCACATTCTTTTCATTCTCATCATTGGGTTGAGAAATAGCTGGACTGGCTACACTAAACTGGCCAAACATGAATAGCAACCAGTCCAGGGCTTTGTCCAGTCTATCTCTCACTAAAACTTCAAAAAATAGTTTAGGGATGTATGCTGACACATGTTCCACACACCCCTAAGCAGTTTGACTAGAAGCAGTTAAAAAGGACAATTCAACAGTTCCCACCACATGCCACAAAAACATCTCTTGAAGCTGTGCTAAGAAGGGAAAGAATTAAGGTGGAATCCACTTCTTCACCCTAAGGGTCACTAACATCTAAAACAAAACAACAAAATCAGTGATGTAGACACTTTGTCAGTTTTTAAGAGGATTCTGGGTGACATAGTGGGACAACTTGGCTGATAGTTGATTAAGTGAACTTAACAGAGTCAATGTTTTCCTCTCATATTTACAGTTTCTTATGACATTTGTCTGGGTAGTGTCTCATTGACCATTTCATGGAAATAATACTGGCACAGACTACAAAAATGCATTATATCTGCCGCCTATTAATAATCATCTGTTTTTGTGTGAATGTACTCTACAGTGGACTGGCACTCTGTCCATTGTTGGTGTTTCCATTGCCCCCAGTGCTGCCAGGCGTCCGATAGGCCTGCACTGTTACAGAAGTATATGAGTGAATGTTTAAGGTTAGGGCTGGGTGAGGGTCATCCCATGAACTTGAACATTTCACTACTTATTACATTCAAAATACAAATGAATATTACAGTGCTGGTGTTTATAGTGATAATGAATGTTTGTAATTTTATTATAATTAAGCAATGTTTGATTCTTAAAATTACTGATAACAAACATTTTGAACGTACTCAATGGCTCAGTTACTTTCTACTACCCCATTTTTTGGAGAAATGATAAGAAGTGTTAACAATTTGATCACTAATAATAAACAGATCTGCTATAACTACTGTTAGGGAACAGTAGTTAGTACAGTTTCACCCAAACTGCATCCGTTCATTTGACATTAAAACAGCATTAGCCCTCTGTCCTTTAAACGAGGCTTCCAAAGCAAAGATCTCCCATTTTTTACTCATTGAGGTATTGGCAATCATGGATGTAATAAATTTCAGGTTAATTGGTTGGTTCAAAGTTCACTTTTTCTATCTTTTGGAGAATAAAATGGTGCTGAATCTGAAATGATTTATTAGGTCTTGTTCAAGCATAAGCTATTAACAGTACTGTTTAAGCATACAGTACAAGAAGTCATCTATCAGCCCATTAGCTGCTGTCTAGAGCGGAATAAGAAAGAACTGACTGCTTCACTTGGCACAACCTGAGGAAGTGTCAGTTTAGTATGCAAAAAGGGACAGGAGAGCAAACCGGGCGGAAGCCGAGTGAAGTCAAGGTAACCTAGCACGAGGAAAAGCTTCCTTAAAAGCAAGAAAAGTTGAAATAAAAGATTAATATCACTTTCTGCTTAAACCTCACTGGTGCTAGCAGGCAGTCCTTTTGGGAGAGCAGTTTTAATTAAGTCCTCTTCCAATCCTTCTCTAATGACTTTGCATTTTCAATTAATCCTGTGCTTTTGGTTTTTGCTGGAGTCACCTGGGAAAAAGAGAAAAAGAAACACACAGCATGGCATTAGTGGAGCAAATCAGTAAGGCTGAGAGAGAGAGGGAGATTTGCTCTCTTACATTAAAGTGTGCTTATCAACGATTTTTGTTATCACAAGAAAAAAAAAAAGCTGACAGCTTTGGAATTTGGAGAACTGGAATAAGCGCCATGGGCCTAGATTTTACATCATGATTTAAGAAATGAAGCATTAAAAAAAATAAGGATTTAAATGGTTTCATCGTTTCGTTTTCAAGTTTGTGCGGCCTCCCGTGGCAAGAAGCTGATCTTTTTAGCCCACTCGATCAACTTTGCAATCCAGGTTATAGATGCACATTTGAGGGAATGGAGGATGACTCGATGACTCTTAGAATAAGATAAAGTGAAATAGTTTTGGATGGGAAAAGAAATGAGCAATAATAAGTTGTCCACATGAATCTCGATCACTGCGCTTTCTGCTTTGATTGGAAGCGACATTTCAAAGATACGCTTTTGCACCCTGATGCTCTGTCAATGCGGGCATGCTCTGCAATAGACCTGGCTTTCTTTTTTTCCCTGCAGAATTTATTGTCCCCTGGTGCCAGAGACTCACTTGTGATATATTTGTTAGATCAGCCGAGACCTGTCAGATGGGAAATTTTGGTTGCTTCTAAATGGCAATTTGTTCTTTTAAATGAAAACAAAGTGATTGCTTGTGTTTTGTTGTCTCTTCTGTCAAACATAAAAAATAATAATCATTTCAGATATATGCTTTGCTAATAAAAGATGATTTTTATCCCTTGGAGATAAGGCAATAATACACCTGTCTTTGCCTGCACATTACATTTCTAAATGTCCTTTATACAATGCCTTAATCAGTACATAAAGCCTGCACTACCAGAACACAGGAAGGAATTTTTTACAAATGTACAGTTTGTGAATGAAAATATCTAGGAGAATGACCATAGTGTTAAATGGAGTACCATGGTTTACACGATTCCTCCAGCATCTCTCAATCTCTCAAGCACTTTGAGCTACATTCTTTGTATGAAAATGTGCTATATAAATAAATGGTGTTGTTGATGTCTTTTTTTCATTTTCCGATATGTTATGTGCATTATGACCAAATGGTATATACAATTTTTCATTGTCTGGTGTATTTCGAAAAACTGTACATGCTTGACTTTCTTTTTTGGGCAAGACAGTCGTGCCAGAAGAGTGAGCATATTGAAAAAAAAAATAAGAACAATTACAATGAAAGCAGATCATTGACCCAAACAAAACCTTTTAATATATATTCCCTTATCTCATACAAAAAAAATATCAGGTTGTGTTTTGAAGTTCCAACTACTCTCAGTCCCTACTGTATACCTGCCCACTTTTTAATTTATCTGTGATTCTTAATTTGAAGAAAACATTTTATTGTTTTTGCAACACTCATCCTTAACCAGCTTCCTTCCATCTGTGTCGCTGTGTTCTTTTTGATGAGCTTGTTTTAAAGTAACAACAGGGTACCACCACAATAATTATTATTGTGATATGGAGTTCCAAACATGGCAGATTGGTGGGAGGCATACAAAACACAGCCACAAAACAGGGTAAGATCTTCACAAGCCAGCCCAGGAGATGCTCACCCAGTCCAGCTTACTCAGAACTATTACATGGTAGCTTCTGACCGAGCAGGCCCTGAGACTGGAGCTGGCTTTGAAAGTTAACAGTCTTGAAATACACAAAATGCCTTACAACAGAGGGGATTATAGTAAACTCCTAGCTTGTAGACAAAAGGGGATCAGAGAATCTATAAATAGAATATTTATTAGCAAAATTGAAAAATACAAAAAGAGCAAGAAAGGAGTCCAAACCCTCATTCTGTGGAAGTAAGCAACGGACATGGGGAAAATAAGTGAAAGAAACCTGTAAATTTAACAAGAGAAAACATTCCTTCACAAAATGAATACTCAACTGCTGGGTCTTGCTTCTGGCTTGGAATATAAAGCCAGAAGAACAACACAGCAGCTGTGACATCAGGGTGGCCCCGCCTCCTGGGGCTCCAACCACAAAACACATTGAATGGAGGTACGTTTGAAGGGCTGGTACATAGCAAAGGCAAATACATAAAAATATGAAACATACTCTTCACAAGCAAACACTCATAAAAATAAAGTATGCATATATTTTTCCCATAACGTAGAAAATTCCTTTCATAATTTTAAACACTTTAGTCTTGTTCTTCCTTAGGGTAAAGACAGGCCACAATATGAACCAGAAGTTGAATATGTCGCAAAAACTTGTTTGGCTCCTTCTGTGACCTCACTCTGCAGGTTTGGGTTTTTCTTCTTTTTGTGTTTGAATTAGCTGGCTTTGCCTTTTTCCTTTGCTATGTGTTGTGGCTTTTGCCTTTTGGCTCTCAGACTGATTACCGTTTTGGATGATGCATTTTGATTTGACTTTTTGGTTCTGGGTTGTTTTGTTCTCCTTTGGTTTATTTTGAATTTTCTTCTTAATTCTTTTTTGACATTTTTTGTAGTGTGGACCTATTTGATTTAATTTCATGAATTAAATTAGAGAAAAGCCAAGCAAAATGACACCTTTTATTGGCTAACTAAAAAGATTACAGTATGCAAGCTTTCGAGGCAACTCAGGCCCCTTCTTCAGGCAAGATGTAATACAGAAACTGAAGTTTCCTGTGTTTATATCCACACACTAGGACAAGAAACAACAATGGTAAATCTTTAAATGAAAACTCTTAAATGTAAAAAATTAATAGGTTCATTCAGGCTAAGATTAATTTAACAGGAAATAGAAGAACAATGTATGGTCAAGATCTTTAGATAAGATAACTGTCCAATAAAGTCCTTTGAAGTTTGTGATGAATTTTTCAAAACAATGCAGATCTGTAGTCAGGTTGTCTGTGTCAGTCTGACAGATGCAAACAGTCTTCATATCTGGCTATAAAACTCTTGTCTCTGTTCAAGCCATGCTGTAATGTATTAAATTTTAACATGAGCTTAACTTCCCATTCTTTTCTCTCTTGCTGCGTTTTGAAGTTGCCCATAAGCACTGTGACTTTAAAGTCCCTCTCACAGTGTCCATGGCTGTTGAAGTGGGCCGCTACAGGAACATCTGTGTTGCCATGTTTAATGTGGAATCTGTGTAAATTCATTCTCTGGCGGAGTGTTTGTCCAGTTTCTCCCACATAGAGTGTAGTGTCAGGACATTTCATGCAGAGAATTAGGTAGACAACATTCGATGATCAGCAGGAAAATGATCCCTTTATGTGATGTTCAAGTCGGGAGTTTGGTATGATTATACGGTCTGTATTGTAGATGTGGGCACACGTTTTACATCTTTTCTGTAGGCAGGGAGATGTGCCATTTTCTGTTGGTTCATTTAGGGAGCTTCGGACAATTAGTTGCTGAAGGTTTGGTGGTTGTCTGTATGCCAGGAGGGGAGGTTCAGGAAATACATTTTTTAGTGTTTGGTCGTTGTTTAGTATTGGCTGAAGTTCTTTTATAATTTTTCGAAGTGTTTCAAGATGTGGGTTGTAGGTGACAACAAGGGGATGCGGTTCTTGTTGTCTTTGTTTTATATTCAGAAGGTTCTCTCTGGGTATGGCAGTAGCTCTTCGTATTTGAGTGTCTGTTGTTTTGGGGGTATAACCTTGTTTGATGAACTCTTGTCTGAGCTCCTGCAGTTGTTGATCCCGGTCTGCCGGGTCTGAGCAAATATGATTGTACCGTATTGCTTGCTAAAAATAATGGAGCGCCTTATATGCTTGGGGTGAAAGCTATCACTTCTTAGGTAGGTCCGTCTGTCTGTTGGTTTGTGAAAAACAGAAGTTACAAGGGTGTTGTTTTTCAGTTGAACTGTGGTGTCAAGGAAGCTGACTTCTGTTTCTGAGTAATTCAGCTTCAGCTTTATGTTGGGGTGAAAAGAATTATATTCATTATGAAAATGGAGGAGGTCCTTCTCACTGGCAGTCCAGATTATGAAGATGTCATCTATGTAACGGAGATACAGTATAACATTGGTTTTAAGATGCACATTGACATGAAATCTTCCTCCAATTTTGCCATAAATAGGTTTGCATAGTGAGGTGTCTTTTCTCTACATTCATAATGGCTAACACGGTACAACAACCTAGTACTACATGAATTAAATTACAAAAAAAAAACAACTTTTTAAGGCTTTGTTACTTTGGGCCAATGTTTTCATGACTTTTCTTTCCTTATTTAACCTTCCTGGTCTTCTCTGGATGGCTCAGGTTTATAATAATTGACAATCAGACACCTTGCTTAGTAACACAGAAAATAATGCAAGAATATATTTTTCGAAAAGGTTTTATTTATGCACTATATGTGTAATAGTTAAAGTTAATTGAAAACATGACACAGGCTGTCTCTTTATAATACCGCATTTTGTACATTTCTTTAGGAATAGGTTCATATCGACATTCTGGGGATTAACTGTGAAGCTGGAATCCAATAACAGCTACTGAATTTGAATCCATATTCCAAGAATACTAAAGTAGTCTCTCATCATGATTGTGCAACATGTTAAATCTGTCTTTGATTGTGAATTGTATGAAGGAAACATGCTGTTCAGTCTCAGTTCACACTGAGAAAGGAATTAGCATTTTATGCATTCTCATGAACACTTCCATTTATTTTGCCTACGACTCCCATGTCTACCTGGCATCAGTAAGCTTCTCTGCAAAGCTGTAAGCTGTATGTCTAATAGGAAAATGTTGTGCTTGTAGTAAATCTATGTGACTATATGTAAATCTTCATTTCTTTAGTTGCATATTACTGTGATATAATTCTTTGTTGTTAGTGCAATCTAAAAGTCAGTTGTGGCTGCATGCTGATGGGCTGTGGCTTGCTGGGATTTTAAGGTGTTGCCTCTTTCTCAGTAAATAGTTTTTCTGTATTGCTGGTGGTAGTGCCTCTGAATGAAATGTTTTATCCTGGCTTAACATTATTAAGATAATAATCTAATAATAAACTTGTCATCAATCACGCTGATTATTAACATATCATTCCACACACCCTCTGTATGATTTCCTTTGAACACCACTCATCAGCTTTTCCTTACTAATGCTGCAGTTATGTATAGTAGAGACTGCTGTCTGCCCTTGCCAGCAGCATTCTTGTTTAGTATATTGTTATGCGTCGGGAATGTCACAATTTGCAGTAAACCCCTTTCACTGAAACTGCTCTCAAACTGAGCTAAGTTTACCACAATTGAGTTTTTTGAAGGCTTCTGTTCTACCTCTGGATGTAAAATGATTTCATGAGTGCTTAAATACTGCACTCTGTAGCTGTTTAAATGAAGCATGAGAGTACTTCACAGTTAGCAATTATTTATTAAGCATAGCAGTGCAAGAAGGTAATCATATTTGCCAGACCAAATTTAAATTAATTGGTAAGGTTAGCAGGTGTAAACACTTAATGTAAGTTTACTGTTAATCATTAACATTGCTAGGTTAAAGGCGTGATTGATACAAATAGTATTTTTATTTTTTATTATTATATGTTACTAAGCCAAATCTTTAAAACTGACTGTGTTCAACTAGTTTTGTCAATGAAGTGTTTTTGATATTACAGATGTTTCACGGCTTACAAACCGATTGAAGGTGTAAAACGATCATATTTTGTATATAATATATAGTACTAGAGGCTCAGTTGTTTGTTTTGTTTTTTCTTTTGTGAGCCTAAAACTGTCTAATAATCTTCTGAGGCACCACCTAGAGGTAATGTAGTTTAGTGGTTTTTGAGTTAAATTATTTTTCTCAGTCAATATTATTATAATAATACTAAATTACATTTCTTATCCAATTATAGGTGCTTGTATTACTTATTTAGTTTATTTTGCTATAATTATTATATTTTTATATATATAAATTTGTGTTTACGGTGGCGCAGTTTTAGCGCTGCTTCCTCGCAGTAAGGAGACCCAGGTTCGCTTCCCGGGTCCTCCCTGTGTGGAGTTTGCATATTCTCCCCGTGTCTGCGTGGGTTTCCTCCCACAGTCCAAAGACATGCAGGTTAGGTGCATTGGCGATTCTAAATTGTCCCTAGTGTGTGCTTGGAGGGTGTGTGTGCCCTGCAGTGGGCTGGCGCCCTGCCTGGGGTTTGTTTCCTGCCTTGTGCCCTGTGTTGACTGGGATTGGCTCCAGCGGACACCCATGACTCTGTGTTTGGATACAGTGGGGTGGATAATAGATGGATGGATATTTGTATATAAATCTTTCTATCATAAATAAAAGCACATTTTATTCAAGCGAAAATGGTTTTTATTCCAAATTTTGTGTTATATTTCAGTTTTGACAATTTTCATGTCTCTTTAACAAAAATACTAAGCATGATTGTCTAAAGTCCTGCACTCTATGGAAGGTCCAGCAAAATGCTTAGGTCTGTCTAAAACTGCAGTAGACCGCAATCTGCATGTTTCTGGCAATATCGTAATTAATTTTACGAGAGAGAGTCTGTTATTTAATCGCTTACACCAATTGTTCATTCTCATTTCCTACAAATATCAGAGCATACAAGAAGTGGCTTTAGAGGCATGTTAAGTGTGTGATTATTATTAAATGGAAACCATTGCTGGTTGGCAGATACTCTAAAAGTCTTGGTTATATTAAAAGTGTATATACTTATTTAGGTTCCTTTTAAATTTCTTTGTGGATATTGGTTAGTAATAAAGCTAAAATTAACAGGATTCTGTGTTGTGTGTGCATTCTTTCTTGCAAGTGTTGGGCAGTGTGTTGTAGTGGTTAAAGGTTTGGACTTCAAACCCTAAGGTTGTGGGTTCAAATCCCGCCAATGACACTATGTGACCATGAGCAAGTCACATGACCTCCTTGTGCTCCAATTAGAAAACTAAACAAAATTGTATCATAAATGTTGTAAGTTGCCTCGAGTAAAAACATCAGCCAAGTAAATTTCCTGTAACTGTTATCAAAGCTTGCTGCCTGCTCTCCCTTCAGCCCTCTCATATTTTTGTATAATCACCTGAAAAACTGGGAACGTTTTTGTGGTGATTTTCATGGCTGCTACTCTTAGCATTTGCATACTTGTACTCTATGAACGCCTTTCCGTGTTGATTCTCGCACTGCAGTTTGCAAGCTTTGATGTCTTCTAACAGACATGCCTGCCTGTAAAAATCTTGGTTTCATCTCTTGGCTTCAAGGATATTTCATTGTCTTCAACAAGGTGATTACAAGGGGCTCAGTGTACCAAGCATTAACAATTAAAGAGTTCATTAATTTTTGCATTGCTTTTTACATATTTAAAATGATAGTGTGCATTAACCTTGTTATGGTTCCTTATATCTGTCAAACAATGAGACCTGCAAGTACTAAAAGGAAATATTGTATATATAAAATACAAAACATATCCCAGTAATATCCTCACTCTTCTTACTGTTCAGTTAATTTATCTTCAGCTATATGAGTGTTAACAGTTCTCATGTAGATCAACAGTCAGGTCAGGATCATTGATTGCTGCAGTTTGTATATACTATAATGCAATTAATTATGCATCAAGTTATGAATGAGTTTCTTTTGGAAAAAAAAACTAGCAATTAAGGATTTGTTTTTAACAATGTATTATATCATTGTGCTACAGCCAGGGTGAAATTGTATTATCAGTTTTATTGTTGTTTAATTTTGAATGAGATAGTTTTCATGTTATTATTTTTGGTTTATTATTATGCTGCTGAGTCCTCTCACTGACATTATAAGTAGCCAAGAGGAAAGGATCCAGCAGCAGTTCATTGAAGTTGTCTGAAGTTAATTGTGGGTATAGTGTTTTCTTGTGGATTGCCTGGTTTTCTGATTATTTTCTGGTGCAGTTTCTGGTTTCTGATTACCGATTTGTGTTTTGAGACTTTTTCTTTGCTGACTGCCCTTTAGGCAACCGCTTTTTCTCTCATTTGAGCGTATTTTGTTATTTTCCTAATTTAGGAATAAAAATCCTCATTTACAAAGATTAATCTATTTTGTTTATTTCTTTTTTTCCTTTTGCAAGGGAGCTTTGATATTTTGAGTATTTTGAAATTCAAAAACCAGTTTCCCAGTTTTGGGCCTGGTCAGTCTGAAGCCTACAGGCAGTGGCTGGAAAACAAACAGGGGTGAGCCTCTTTTGGGCTGGCCGTTTAAAATCCTGGCCTGCTTTTGTGATGATTTGTGGAGGCCACAAACCCTTTCTCCATTTCTGAAACTCCAAATTACAATCCATATATGGCATATTTTGGCACAGTTTACTGAAAATTAGTAAAGTGGAATAAAAATTACTTTATTGCTATCTATAGTTTTGTTACTATATGTTTACTATACATTACTACAGATCATTTATATGCAGAATTAGTGATCACCAGGGAGCTAAAGTACTATCTTCTATCACAAGATTTATAAAAGTCCCAGAACACCTAAAAGCAGGTGGGAAAGGGCAAACCATTTGTAAATTAGAGAATAAAGCCTGTAGTTTGCCTAACGTTTAATGCTGGTTCAACGCGGATCATATAAACATACTGTCGAGATACAGTAGGTAGCATATCATTATCATCATAGTCAAGAACATCAACAGGGATTGTTGCCTGTCACTGAGCTTTCTTCTTGGCTAGTGATGAACAATAAAGATCTGCACAAAATTAAATTTGAAGCACTATTTTAGAGTTCATGAAACAAATGGTATTTTGCCACAAGCGTAATATATGCCATTAACACACATTTTAATGTCATCTGCCACCTTTTTCTCCAGGTGCAAATACAAGACAAAATGTATTCTGATGCAGAACATGGAAAGGGGGCACAGCTAGAAAATACTTACTTCCAAGCACTTCAAAAAAGTTTTTGCTAAAAATTCATTGGTCTATGTATGCAGTAAATGATACAACTCAAGAAGGATGCAGGCATGTATCAGCTAATAGAGTTGCAGAAAGTGAGCAAAGAGGGTGTTACCTCTGATCACAAATGAGCAGTGTGTGGCAGGCCTGGCTATGTGAATGTACAAGCAGCAGGCAAACTGAGTGCATGACGCCACATGGAAAATGCTAAGGAAAGTCAGGATGGCCAAAGAAGGAGACAACATTTTTGTCTGTGGGGCAGCACATTTGGAGAAATGTTACTTGTTTTACACCCAAAAAGTGAGTTATACATTTCAAAACTGTGAAATTGGATGAAAAGTGAGTTTTTTTGCTTATTGCTATTCTCGGTTTTTCAAGTGTGCCTGGGTAGCTTGATTCAGAAAACTCCTGAGGCAGAATGGCTTGACTTCCAAAAAGTCAAAATTCAAATACTAGATTGTGAAGACAAGGTAATAGCAGCAAAAATCTGTTGTGTCCACCTGATTTTAAGCCTTTATTCAAATATTATTTGCAACATTTGACCAATACAACTTAAATTAAAAAAATGCTGAAGATAAAAAAATAACAACTGATTGCTAATATATTGATAAAGAAATGAAAAACTTTGCCTCAACATTCTTCTGAATCTTTTTCCAGTTGCTGGGTTCTAATGCAATGCTGAACAGTAATCAGTTTGTTGCTGCAATTTATGGTTTCACTGATTATACAGGCATATGTTGTACATATACATATATATATTGTGGTACCCAGATGGGGGTGGTACCCAGCCGGCACGCCCAAGTCGATCAGAGAAGGGCTTGTGCCTCCTCCAGACCTCAAGGGGGCGACCGCCCTGGGGGCCACGGGTACAGAGCTGGGAAACTCGACCCTGTAGGGGCCCGTTGTTACCGCTTGCGGGCACCCCAATACCTGGAGGACCCTGGACCTCGGCACTTCCGCCGCACCCAGAAGTGCTGGGGGGAAAAGAAGCAGGGACACCCAGAGTGCTTCCGGTAATACAGCTGGCACTTCTTCCACACTGGGGCGTGGTGGTGGGAGATTGCCAGGAACACACCTGGAGCACATCCGGGTGCTCATTTAAAGGGGCCGCCTCCCTTCAGAGGATGACTTGAGTCGGATGAAAGACGATTCACAGCAGATTAATGATTTGTTTGAGCATACATCTGGAAATGGAAAAAATGGGTTTATGCCCAATCTGAAAGAAAGAATAGAAAAGAAGGATAGAGACCAAATGTTTCAACTGCATTGTATTCTCAACTATATATTCTTCATTTTGATTAACTCTATAATTGCCATTTTACAGATTCCTCTCGCTCATTTTTATCTATAAAGCTCAGCACTTAGCAGTGTACAATGCGATCATTACAATGTGAAAATAAAGTCAAGGGGAGGGTAGAAAGCCCCATCAGTACAAATGAGCCAGCTACTTTCCAAGTAAAATACGTCATTAAGCTCTCATTCGTGTGACAAATTTTCCGCTTGGTAAATGATTAGGAGATTGGTGAAGTAAATGGAATAGAAGATTTATGGTTGACTATAGACAGATCCAGATGGCTAACTTTACAAATCAAAGCAAAAATTTTAATAGACTCTGTGAAGCTGAACCAAATGTCCTGCCTCAACCTTATTTCCGAGCCTGACAACTCTATGAAGTATTCAGCTAATCTATAAAGCAGCATTTTGGTTTCTATACAACTTTATTCTGAATGTGGAAAACATATTTTTGATATTTTTATTCTATGTACATACACAGGTTATAACAAAACCTTAGAATTATCTCCTTTGCAAATATTCTCCAAAGCATTCTATAGCAGAAGGGAAAAGGGTAAAGATCCGCTTCATAGACTCCATCTACTATCATTTATTGATAGGTTTTTCCCCATTTTAACAGCTTATGAGGTGAAGCAGTATAACATTTTATTTTTCTTATACCAGATAACTGACAGGATGGCAAAATATGGGAGGTGTAGGCAAAGGGGAGAAGGATAAGGTAGGAAACTGATAAAAGTGATTGTTAGGCAATGAGGAATATAATTCAGTCAATATCTCAATTTTTATGAAATCATAGCAACCTTTCAGCTAGGTCTTTGACGTGTAAATAAGCACGATTGGAGCAAGAAAATGTAAAAATAAGAATAAAAAGAAATGCAGAAATAAGAAGAGTAACAAACAAGAAGAGACCATTCAGTCCATTGAGTTTGTTTATTTAGCTAATAGCTAAGCTGTCCCAATATATCATCTTGAACATTCTTAAAGGTTGTCAGGGTTTCTGCTTCAACTACAGTACATGTCTTGGTAGTTTGTTCCAGATTTCCACAATTCTATCCCTGAAACTTCCTGGCTTAAATCCAAAATGTCCTATCCAAAAGTCCTAAATGCACTTTTACAAGCCCTAAAAGCACTTTCTCAATGCTTTTTCTTTTCTTGCATTATTCCCTTTATGGATATCCTTTGCAGGACTTTATTCTGGAAGTCTTCAGTACTCTGGTGCTGTCTCTAGTTTGATGAATCACAGTGGTAATATAATAAATATAAAATGTGAGAGGGTAGCATGAGAGTTAGCACCAATTCCTTTGCTGTGGAAAAAAAATTCCTCCATTTTCAAAGAGACCATTCACTGAGACCACATGAGAATGCAGAAGAATTAGTTATACACATAAATATGCATAAATGTCTCAGTCCATGAAGTGAGCTATCATTAATACAATTCATTCCCTTTTATACTTTTCTATGACCATTACCTAATACTCATGTCATCTGACTTTTAATATACAAAATTCTGTCATCTAGCCAATTAACCACAGCCATCAGTATCTTCATATACATGTCGATTCTTCCATTATTCTAAACATTGCTTCATTAATAGGGGTGTCCTATGGGTTTTCCCATTGATCTTATCATTGCTTCATAATGGGGGTTGTGAAAGCTAGGGAGCATCAATGTGCCCCAAACATGAACACACAAGACAGTTCCAAGTTCAAATAAAGGGTGCTTAATACACAAATACCTTGTATACACAAGCAAAAAAAAACACAAGTTGTCTCTCCTTCCTCTCTCTCTCACCACCAGACTGCTCTCCTTCAGTCGAGTGTTGCCTTCCTTTCTCCCAGCTCCTACTCGTCTGGTCAAGACAATGCAGTCCCATTTTTTGAGGACCCGGGAGTACTTCTGGTGATGGGGCTTTGCCTGTTGGAAGCACTTCCAGGTTATATGGAAGCTCCAAATAGTATGGAGTGCATCTCCCTGCAGCATCCTCTTGTGGCATCCCCTGCTGGTGTCCAAATGGGCATTGATATCCAGGGCTGCTGCCATCTGGAGTCCTGGAAGATAAAACGGCCCCCAGAGACAGTCCTTTCCTGTTATTCCCTTCTATCCTGGCCAGGAAAGGTACTGTAGGTATCACCAGTTGAGACGCCTGTCCATCTTCCTGGGCCTTTCCATCTGGGCAAAGGAACTTCTTCTCTCCTGGTTGGGGCACCCATCAATCCACATGGGGCCTCCCGTTCGGGTAAGCAACCTTTTTTTCCCTCTCAGTCAGGATGCCTGTCCATCCACTTGGGGCCTCCTGCCCAGGTAAAGATTCTTACCCTATCTTAGCCGGGATGCCCATCCGTCCCGTATGGTAAAAACTGGGTGTTTTGCCATTCTCCCTAGTTCACCCTTGCTTTTTAAGGGTGTGTTCGTTACTCATTTACTTTATTTTAACCTTAGTAACTACTTTGGTGGCTCCACTAAAATGAGACATAAGCCTCACATGCACAAACTTTAACCCACTTTTAATTAACCTTTTAGTTACCTTCAGTCCTTTTCTGTATGTTTTAATTAATTCTTTATCACAACTTCATTTGTAATAATTTGTAAACATTATATGCTAACTAAAAATTCCATACCTCATGGCTACTTTAGGGACTCAGGCTTTAGTCATGATCTGTTCACTGTTTATGGGGATTCTGCACAGCATCGCCGTGTTTGTGGGGTTTCTTCCCACAGATATAGGAATTTCCTAGACCTGTAGATACATTGACTTTTATAACTTTACAGCCTAATCTATTTCTTGGCTGTAGGGGACCTCATTACTGTAGACATTACAAATGTTAGTAAATGAAAGCTGACAAGCAGTGTTGATCTGCTCTGCCTTTTCTCCTCAAAATATGCTTTCAAGTTGTTGTGTCTGAATAATGAGTATCCTTAAAGTTGTTTCATTCCTAATTGTTATTGTTACCACTAATTATTTAGTTTTCAGTTAATTTTAACACATTGGTAATTGGGTATAGCTGCAGGGTCCTGGTGTGTATTAGGTCACTCACAGTTACGAAAGAGCATCCTAAGCTCTCTGTAATAGCCTACATGGTTAGGAAGATAGAAACCAATATACACCCTATTAATATGTAAAGACTGTGCTCTGGGAGTAGGGAAAGTGTGTAATTGGTGTTTCACCAGTAGTCTGTCATGCTGATCAATATTAAGTGTTATATGTAAAGTAATTGTATGGTACAGCACAGCTCTGAATTACTGCTGGTAAAAGGGCATGGGTATGAAGTTGATCAGATCTTCTAGAAAGGATGTAGTGGTGGACTATGGAAATTAAAGTGTTCCTCTGTTTTCATCACTGGCACTTAAGTAGGTTTGTTCCTTAAGATGGTATAGGGTCATTGCATAAAGCATCTATTATGAAGTAGTATGTACCTTATAAGCCTTCCTGCATTTCGCCCAAAGCAGCCTGCATAGGGTCTAATTTGTCACTGAAAAATATGGTTCAAACCCGGATGGATGATTAAATATGTGAATATTGTACTACTCAGTGTTCACTAAGGACATACATTTAAAACACAAGGTTGATTTAAAATGCAGTCATATGCCACAGGTACAGTACTTACATAAAAGCATGGTCTGAATATTCAAAGTGAAAAATGCATGCACCTGTAAAAAAAATTAAATAAAACGTTCAGAAAATCATCTGTTAAATAAGTGCACATGGTTTGTTTTTGCCCAGCATACACTCAATAGAGCAATTATTATTTCCATTATGAAAACCAGGGCCTTTTAAACAATATGTACAATTGAAGGTTAGCAGCTTTTAAATGCACTTTCTGGCAATGACCATGTCAAGTATTAAAACTTGAGCCTTGAAATAAATTGAAGGTTACCCTCAAAATGAAAGTGGGAGCTGGGAGCTGTGGGGGCTCTGAGGCTGGGAATTGGGACTGTGGAATAATACACATAGCCTGTGCAGTGCTGCTAAGAATCGAAAATAGTGAAATAAATATATGCAAAAGTGTGTGCATTTCCATGTGGCGTTCTGTATTAGCTTGAAAGCATTTCAAATCATTGCATACGTGTGTTGTTATTTGTGATTTATGAAAACTGCATAGTATAATGAACATGAAACTGAAGTTACGACTGCACAGCCATAGGTTCAAATCCTACTGCTATTCATCTTTCCCTAAGTAATTCTGTGGATTCTTCTGTTTTCTGAATCTGCTTACAGCAGTTCAAGAGTTCAGGAAGTTAGATCCTATTTGGACAATCATGATAATGATGTAGAATCTACCCCTGGATAAAACTTGCATGAATATCTGGGACAGTGAACTTGTGGTCAAATAAATGAATTTATAAATACAGTATATAGCCATCAAAGGTATAAAATTCAATTAACTTACTTAGGCCTGAACTGGATTAAACAGGTTATGAAAATGGATTGCTAATCAAATCATTCATTCTGTTTTGATTTTTTAAGTGTTCATTTTGACAAGAATATGCTAGTTTGGGAGCATGTGCTGATAGAACAAAGATGCACCCACCACACAACGAACCATACCCTGGTTTAGTTCAGTTTTTATTAGTCATTGTTGGAAGCTGGTAGGTAACTCAAACCTCACTACTCTTAAGGAGATAGTGATGCAAACAGCCTCTCAGATCATTCCTTATTGTTCCTCTGAAGGTCATGACTTTCAAAAGTCTCTTTGATGGTTACCTCTTGAGACCAATCATAGCCAAGATATGGAATATAGTCAACAAGTTAGGAGTCAACTCTGAGTGCTTCTTCTAAGATGGTGATTGCTTGAGGTATAGTTATATGATGAGAAGTATTTTAACAGAGGATTTTGTTTTTTCTAATGTTGATGAACTGACCTGTAGTCTATAGTCAATGATAAAAGCATGCCATTAATAGCATACTAGTAAAGCCAACATAAATAAAAATATTGGTAAATTTGACACTCCTGGAAAGAGTAAAATGGACAGTGGAAATGACAAAATTGTCAACTGAGCAGTGAACTGTTTGCTACCTATGTCATGACAATATGTGTTGTAGGAGTTATAGTAGCCTGAATGCTATAAAGAATATGGTGAAAGAAGAAATTTTTTTAGAATATATTTGGTTTATATGGGACATTTCTGTAGGGAACACTTTTTTAGGACCCTTCAAGTTTTTGTTTTTTTTATATATAACTCAAGCACAGCCAGGTTCATCAATATACTGTGGTGATCCTGGGTGATAATATGCTGTGGGTGATTCAATGATCCAGGAGATATCAAAATGAGCAGCCTTATAATTTATAGATCAACAACTACATTATAATGGGGTGCTAGTCAGTGGCTTGCAGGTTTTTATTTAGTGCAAGTTTTTTAATTATATTAAAAGAAAATAAGCACAACATATTTTGTATTATGCCTTTTTAAAAGGTTAAGTTATTTTCACACTGAAAATGAAAGATGATTAAAGACAATGTTTTGGCTGTATGGCCTTCATCAGATATCCCACTGGAAGCAACAAGTATGTAACATATACAGCAGGGAGAACAATGCCAGGACTGCTGCAAGGAGAAAAGGTGAGAAAAGATAAAATGTAATTAAAAGTTAGTCATTAAGACCTGGAGAAATGTGCAGCCCCATGCTGAGGATGACCTTAGCTTGTTTGTTTTTTCTTTCAAAAGTGTCTTTGAAGCCATGTGAAAGAACACAAACAATGAGATCAGCACGGCTGTTACAGTAGGGCAGTGTGGAGTCTTTGATGTTACCCCTTATAAAGCGGGGTCATTTTTGCTAAATCGCTTGTAATTCGACCTCTCCAAATTAGAATCATTGCTGTTATTGAACTATCTGGAATATAAACACATGTTTGGTCTCTTTGTAAAGGTAACATTCTCTAGTTTCACCCTTAGTAGTCAGAATCACTGTAGGTGTGACTGATCAAAAGTTATGCACATTAGAACTCACAAAAAATGATTTTTTTTGTTCTCGCCTAAGTTTTCTTATGAAAATAAAGGAAAATAAAGCTGCAGTAGGTAGGTGGGGACAGAAACACACTATGTACCAACAGAATAACTTGTTGACTACTCACATTTCAAATTTGAAAAGAATACCTGTAAAAATGACATTTTTTACACCAGTTTTATGTGGGCATGCCCAGGGCTTTTAGAGGGACCATTATCCACATTTTGGAACATATGGAAAAAGTGTAATAACTTTTGAATGCTTCAACCCACATTTATCAATGAGGGCTCTACTGAAAGCTTACACCTAAAGGAATCTATATCTACACACAGTGTCACTCTATTAGTTATAAAAATAATAAAAACAATAAAAATACACATTTCTATGTAAAAATAGTCAATACAAGTCTTATGGGCCAAAAATATATTTATATTTTTACTTTTACTTTTTTTTATAAAATGCACACAAACTATATACATTTCTTTTACAAACTGTTACAACACAGCTCAGCGTTTTTCCATGTGCCACTTGATGGCAGCAATCACTAGCAAGCAGAAAGCACAAGGCGTGGCACATGTCGCTCTCTGCCATTAGACGTCTCCTGGGCGATTGAATACTTTCACGCGTACATGCATCTATTATTTAATCGAGTGTATTTACGTTTAAACTTCTACTTTTATTCATATTTAAAATGCGAAAAAACTTGGCGAAATCACAATAAACAACCACGCACCAACTCTGCAGACTGGCACAAATGCCACCTTCGCAGCTCGATCGTTTTGTTTACAAGTTAGTATGGCAAGTTACATATCAAAATGCTCGGCTGCTCATTGGCTGTAAGTTTTGAGTGTCAGTCACAGTGTCCAATCAAACTGGTAGATTCTACCAGGGTTTGGAGTTTTACGTCATCATTCAGCTGTCTGTGACACTCGTTGGCTATACGAGGTGCCAGTCAACCCCAGACCCGTCGTAATTGGCCAACTTAGGTGTCGATCAGAAGCTAACACTTCCGTGTTTCATGCGGTAGCATGGTTATCGCCGACAGAAACAAATTACGTCTGATATGATCAATAGAAATGAAAAAAAATTACGTAGCTAGTCTCAAGTTATGAAACGTTTTCTGGAGTTTTTGTCCCTTTGAAGATATATCGTGTGTTTTGGACCTAAATCGTTTTACTGGATTATATTCGCTGGAGCCTTACGGACACAATGGGATCAATACTGCTCGGAAATATTGATGTTTGACTTGCAGGGGGTCTTCAAAGGTAGGGAAAGTCAACTCTTAAAAGTATGTACTTCTCTGTAAAAAAGGCTTTAGTGTCAGTGCTGTGGTTGTTGTGTGTCAAAATGGTTTATATCATCGGTAAGACGAGACTTTGAAGTTTCATTTGATGGGTAGGGTGTCGAGATGCATGGCAGATGGGCATGCACACATTACTGTAACGTTTTTAAAACGCTGTTATGTCCCGGGACCGGTACGTGTGCGCGTTAACAGCTTGAATGCTGTCCCTAAAATGGTCTGCTAGCTGCATCCCTGTTTCACTGTTTAGCTGGACACTTCCTTTAAGAAATTCAGCAGATAAGATATTAGTTTAGTATTGAATTTACCAGAAGGACCAGACACAAGGGTATTGTTGGTGACATATTTGCAAGTGGCACAGTGACCCCTGATATATTATATTATATTATATTATATTATTATATTATATTATATTATATTAGGGGGTTCCTGTTCACTTCACTCGCCCACCCCCGAGTTTAGTTAAGCAGATATACAATTTAAAGAGATTCTTATTTTCATTGAAATTGTTACATATGCATTATTTTCACTTTTACTTTAAAACTTCAGTAAAAACAATATTTGGAATTAACTTTTCTTCAAGATCACATTGAATTTTGATTCCGTATTTAGACTTATACGTTGCATTGTCACAATGTAACTGCCCATGAGTGAATTTAGTTTCTTTATCTGTAATAAATTACCCAACGTATTTGTATGTTTGTCTCTGCTCATTTTTCTTCGCTTAGTCGTTAACATGTCTATTACGTATAAAGTTCAAGTTCAAGCACTTTACTGTCATTGTATTACACAACAAAATTACTTTTTGTGACAGCCACACAGTGTATTTAAAGAAAAGTCAAATAATTCCAAATATGTTGTATACAGTGTTAAGTGATCAAGTAACCAGATCAAATTATTATTGCTCAAAGAACAGCAGCATAAATTGTTATTGCACCTGTTAATGAATAGTATATTACATATTATATATTGCATTATTGTTCTGATAAAATTTATAAGAGCTGAGAGTTCAAGAAGTGTGTCTGACAAAAGCATTCACACAACTGAGAGGTTAGATGACCGGTGGTCTTTGAAAATGGTTGTAAGTAGGGCGTGACTTGAAAGAATCTAATGGCAAAAGTCACCGTCTCGCGGGACATCATTCTAAAAAGTCTCTCAAAAAGTCACGTCTCATCCCAAAATTTTTTTATTATAACAAAGAGATTATATTATATTATATTATATTATATTATATTATATTATATTATATTATATTATATTATATTATATTATATTATATTATATTATATTATGTATGTAACTAATATAAACATAGCAAGAACATGTTGCTTTTTCTCAAATTTCTATAAACTTGGACTTAATGCCCACTTATTCCCATTTGTGTTACTGTTTGGGCATTAACTGACTATATATTTTACTAAATTTTGTTCTCTAATAGCCATGCATCATTTGGAACCATTTATATTAATTATCTAGGAAAAATAATGTAAGTTGATTATGAAACTATTCACAATTATCTATGGTTTTACTCTTTTTAAACTGAAACATATTATGAAGGTATCTGTCTCATAAAAAATGTATATTGCTTATAGTCCTAAAAGCCCTGACTTGCTAATCCATTAGTTTGACTTATCATACAGCAATTATGGCTTCAGGAAAGAAGTCATTATTATAATTCCATCTTATAATTTTAAAATAAGTCATACAAACGAGATAGCACTTGGATAGAGCCTGCAGTTGAATATGAATATGAATTGGATATTTTCTGAAAAGTTTATCTGATTTATCTAAATAGCAGGAATCTTTATCTGAGTTTTGGATTTATCTCTTCTTGTTTTTCAGTATTAACTCTTTTAGGGTTGATTATTTTTTTTTGTTCCAGGGCTGAATATTTTTCTGAAAAAGTTAGGTTTCTAAGAAGCACACAAAGCAATGTTTTCACAAATTAATCAACTAAAATATTTATGACAAATGTCACTGTGTTGTATGTTGTATGAGCCACTTTGTGATGTCATATACATATTATATATCTGTTATGTGGTATAGCTCAGCACAGGAATCAAAAAATTGCTTGGCGTATCTGTTTGCCTCATCAGACATCAGGAAAGAACAGCCTGAAGCTGTGCCATCTTATGATGTCCGGTAGCCAGTTTGCCTCCCATGGATCAAAGTCTGGGTATCCCACACAGGCGAACCACCCGTATGATCTCCAGATCACTCGCAACAAAATTGGAGTCCTAAATGTCAGAGTCTGACTCAGTCATAATACCCAAAATGTCATTCACTGAGTATTTTGCTTTGCACATTCGCTTTGCTCTCTTGCTAGATGTTGATGCCATTTTTACCATTGTTTGTTCTTCACTATTCATGCACACATTTGTCCTAGTAAATAGTCTATTTACAAAGTAACAGCAAGTTTTTTCAACGTTTACAGCCGATTAGTGCCCTCTACCCTGGATGCTGCCATAAAAGAGTTAAACAATGCCTATTTGTTGCTTCCAGGGAATTTTTTATTAGATTTCTCTAATGTACAGAGGACTGTCATTTGCTAATTGTTTTTTTTCTTTATCGCACAATCAGGGATTTTTTCAGTGATGCTATATTCATAAATGTAGATTCGAACAGAGACAAAATTACATTTTTTAATATATATTCCCAAAGAGTATCTACAGTAAGCATGAATGTGAAAAAGCATGTTCAATCTAAGTTCATGTTTTTCTTCTAAATTTCACTAAAGGTTTGTGAAATGTCTCCATTCTTGAGCTTTTGCCATCTCGATAGCAATACAA